>NC_090989.1:158483333-158784861 GCF_041146395.1 Eulemur rufifrons
CTTGCAATGTCAGGACTTTGTCAAAAGTAATGATTTCCTTCTAATTGTGCTTGATTTTCAGGGCGTGCTGTTTGTTTACTGAGAAAAAATTAATTCAGAAGAGTTCCTTATTCTACTGAACAAGTACATGTGTGAAATCCCTCACGGGGGCCGTCTTTCAAAGCCTGATTTCATGGCAGAGTATGTTCCTATATATGCACTGTGCTGTGAAATGTATTGCTGTGGTCTCTGCCGTTTGGTGTCCCTTCTGAAGTTTCAAAGCATGGTACCCACATCGAGGGTGTTAGCTCTGCGAGGCTCAGTTTTCTCACCTGTCAAGAGTACTGTCTGTCTCTAGAGATTTTGTGAGAAGGCAATGATGTGTGAAGACACTTAGGGAAGCCTGGCTCATGGATGTGCCAAGCTGTTATCAGCTGCTATCATGACTGAGTAGGTGATTGGTTTGGTGCACATCTGCCACCAGCCTCATTAGTGACTTCTTGTTCTCTGCTCCAGGAATCGTCTTCTTTTTCCCACCATTCACTGGTCCTTACCATAGGAACTCATCAGAGGGACAGTTTCTCTAAGAAACCTTGACCTAACAACCTGCTTGTCTCTGGAGGTGCCTTGAATCCTGGGCCCATGCAGGTCGCCTGTTCTCTGACATGCCTGCTCTGTGCCGGCATGGGGCTGTAAGGTGCATGAGGCCAGCTGCGTGGTGGTGTGGTGGGGCCGGCGGCTGCCCCAGAGCTAATGCTGCCCTGGGGTGCAGTGCTGGGCGTGGAACGTGCAGTGCAGAGGAGACAGCACCCGCATGGGGCTGTGCAGGGGTCAGACCAGAGCTGGGGGCTGTGGTCAGAAGATGCAGGCTCCAGGTGTGAAGAGGAACAGAAACAACAGGGGAATGTTTGGAGAGGCCAAACAAGGCAGGGATAGGTGTCTAGAGTCCCTGTCATGAGAACACATGGGGAAGAACTGGGGATATATTTAGCCTGAAAAAAAGGTGGCGTGGGTGGCAGAGGGTGCCAAGTACTGCTTTAAGCACTTTATGCATAGAAACTCATTTGACCTTCATAGCAACCCCATAAGGTAATTGTAATTATCACCCTCATTGTTCAGTGAGGAGACTGAGGCAGAGGATATCTGCGATACCTTCTCCAAGGACCCCTGGAGGGGGAGAGGAGGAGTTGGGGTTCCTGTTCAGGCTGTCTGTGCTCCAAGCCCCTGTGCCAGATGACCTCCCCCATCACTCTCTTAAAATATTTCAAGGCAGGACGGGACTTAGTGTCTGTAGCTAGTTGGTCGGTATCACTGGGTTCGAGGGGCAGATATTACAGAGAGGCAGAGAGAGTTCAAGGAGAGAATGTTCTGTGCTGCCCTGCAGTGGGAGGGATTGCCCTGCGGGGCTGCCACAGCCTCCCTAGAAGAGCCCAGGCCACTGGTTTGAGATGCCTGGGACAGAATATCAGCTTGTGGAGGGACGCTGGGCTTTGGAGCCATCAGGGTTTGTGTTCTTTGCATTCAATATGGAAAATGATTCCCTAACCCAGGTTTCTCAACTCTGTCCTCTTGACATATTTGGCCAGATAATTGGATGTTGCGGAAGGGTGCCCTGTGCTTTGTATGTTTAGCAGCATCCCGGACCTATGTCCATTAGATTCAGTAGCAACTCCCTCTCTTTCCCCCGGGTTGTGAAACCAAAAATGTCTCCAGACACTGCCAAGTGTCCCTGCAGAACAACACGGTCTGTGGTTGAGAACCGTGGCTCTAAATGTGCCTCCCTCTTCCTTGAGAAGCCCATGTGTTGCCTTGGCCACGCTCACCCCCCAGGGCTCAGCGTGTTTGTGTCAGGGTCTCTGGGCTGGGGGACCCTTGACCGCCCTCCTTATTTATCTTGGCAGTCTGAAGGATGAACTATTTTGTGCTTAAGCTTCCTGGGGAAATAATTTGAAAGTAGATCAGATTGGCATTTAATAGGATGATCTCACTTTGATTGTAAGGAAACAATTACATTTATAATCTTACATTAAAAAGAAGATCTGTAAAGATAGAAACCAAGGAACCATACTGTGGTTTTGGGGGAAAGTAGGATGAAAGGTTTGTATTTTCCATTTGATTATATCTAGTATCTGATTATTTTCCCTACAGTGAGCACATTTTGCTTTAACAATAAGAAAACAGTCTTGCTTTACCTTCAGATGTTTTGGGAGAGTTATTAGGGGTGGTCAGGGCATAGGCTCTGGAAGCAGCCTGGCTGGATTTGCGTCCCATCCGTACCTTTCTATTTTTCTCCATCTTAGACTTTACTTTTCCCTTTTTAAAAGCAATATCACATAACGAATTTAGAAACCTGGAAACAGTCATCTAAAATTCTGCCACCATACCCAGCCATGATTGGAATCTTGTTGTAGTCTCTCCTAGCATCCATCTTTTGCTTTGTTTTTACATAGCTTTAATTATAAACATAATGCACTTGTATCATTTGCATCTTTACTTAGCATTATTTCATGAGCAGATTGCTGTGATAGTACACAGCTGCGTAGACATTGATTAAAATGGTTTTTTTTTTTGACACAGTAATGTAGTAGCTGTGGACAAAGGCCAGGCTTGTTCAATGGGTTGTTTAATTCATGTCTCGAGCTTAAACCTGAGTCCGTCACACTCTCCTTTGCACATTATGAGATAAGACGTTTATTATATTTTTATATCAGTGATTACTAAATTTCTTTGAACTTGACACTTTATATATTTTTAATCACATGAATAATGCATGAATATATGCTCTTTGTGAAGAATTCTAATAACCCAGTGGCATATAGGGAAAAAATTCTAGTTCACATTAATTCTACTCTATGACCCTGGCCTGAGATAAAATTGTTTCCGGTTTAGTGTTTACCCTTCCCCAATGCATTTGAGAAATCTTCATTTATTGGCAGAACACACAGAGAAACTCATGTGCTATAAACTATGCTTACATAGACAGCAAAACGATCTGGCCAAAAAATTGTTTCAGAGAATGTCCAAATTTTGATGTATATGTTTAATATACAGAAACCTTAAACCATGTGATAAATATATGCTAATGATCAGACATACACATGACGATGTAGTGACATGGACCAGCAGTCGTCCCAAGGCATTGTGCATCCTGACACTGCACGGGTATTGGCAACAGATGCTCTGTCACTATTCACATCAAGGGACCTTTTCTGGGCTCTCTTGGTGTTCTAGGATAGTGCACAGAGGTGCTTAACCTGTGTCTACAGCCTTTGAGAGAATCCAAGGGACTATAAGTTTACATGAGAAAAATATGATGTCTTTGATTTTTACTAATCTCTAACCAAAATTTATTACCTTCTTAACTTACAAGTACAGGTGACAAGCCCAGCAGTGCCTGTGACTTTGTCACCAGCAGAGACCACAGATATTTTCCCATCAGGTCATAGTTGATGCAGATATCTTCGCAACACTGATGAGTATGGTGGCTATAAACTCAGACGGATCTTGTCATTTAATGCACTGAGGAAGAAACACCTCTATTTCTGCATCACAAATTTATGTTTTAAACATTGTGAAAACTGAGTTTTAATATAAATGGTTTTTTGTTATGTGTTTTCTTTTTTTCATTAAAAAGATCATTCTGAGGAGGGGTCCATGGCTTTCATAAGATACCAGAGCAGCCCGTGGCATGCCATCCCCCAAAACTCTAAAAATGCCCTTCCCAAAGGCACATAATAGCATAATAATAATACTAACAATGTGGATGAATTGATTAATTTTGTAATATTTTCCTAAATACATTTTAGGAGAAAAAATATTGGTAGCATTGTGATTTTATGTGTGTATTTAAGAGAGAAAGAGAGAAACATTAAATTTCCTAATACTCAGAATTCTTCAAATTACCATAGAAAAATGCTTATCTCAAGAGTAATATGTGGACTTCTATTAAGTGCCCTGATTCCTCAACTTCAAAGTTTCATTTCCATGACTACCAACCCCAAATATGTGAGGAACCAAGTGCTTTTGGTCATACCGGGGGGTCTGTGGGGAAAGGCAGCCTCAGGTTCTGAGCTCCTGCATGGCCAGGGAACCTCCAGTGGTGAGGACAGCCCTGGCTCTGTCCACACTGGCGGGGACCTTGGTGAGCCAGGTGGGCATCTGTCCCTTGCTGGCACCAGCTGGCGATCGTAGCAGTGCCTGATTGGAGGGTTGGTGTGTAGATGCCTGGGAGCGGTTCTCAGGCTGCCTGGCACATCACTGGCTTCTGGGAGACAAGAGCCCATGTTATCCTGTGTCCTGATTTCCTCATACGAAGATAAATGATGAGAAAGACCTTGAGAGACATTTTGTGTCTGGGTCCCAGAGTGTTCAAAGAAATGGACTCAGTGGGAGATTTCATATAAAAACACAGAGTTTTGGCTTCTCTTAACAAATAGAAGACAGGGCAACCACAGCGTGGCCCTCTCCCCAGCACAAAGATCAAAGAAGCCAAGAAGTGGCTGTCATCTTACGATGGGACAGGAAGAAGCTCTACTGTTTGATGTAGACTCCAGACTGGCTCGATTCCCCTACCTGGTATGACCTGTCTGGCCTTTGGAAGCCTTTGAGTTAGTGCCTTCTGAAATGGATTATTTCTATGTTCCTTTTGTATTCTAACACGGTGATTTTGAAGATATAGGGAAAAAGTCCTGGTGCTGGGCTTGATGAAGTATGTTAGAAAATCACTTGATTCTGAAGTTGGTGACACTTAAACTTTTAGAGGGTTCAGGTGATGTTTTTGCATCTCAGCATAGCAGAAGCTCAGCTGTAGTCCCCTCATTTTTTTACTGTTTGTCATGAATCCAATTGGAGGGTCACCTACTGCAGACGCACTAGAGGACCTGTGGGCTTCTGTGGGCAAATGTGAGGGAAGGAGATGTGTCCATGAAGGATGCTAATAGGCTGGGTCATTTGTCTTGGCCTCAGATGTCAGCAGTGGGGATTCTGTGTCAGAACTTTCCCACCTTTTTACTGAGGAAGCTTTCCACACGAGAGAGGAGACTCAGTTGTCATCCTTTCCTTTCTACAGGAGGGAGGGCAGGTTGATGACAACTTGCCAAGCATTATCTCACCGTAGTTCTCTATTCCCCAGTGGAAAGCTAAGGTCTGGCTGTGCCATAAATCGATATCTCTGTGTGCAGTTTGGAGTTGATAGAGTTAAAGATTCATTCAGATGCAGGTTCCTAACAGTCATTCCGGCTTTTGGCTCTGTAACTACAGAAACCACTTCAGCAGCTGCAAATAGTATTAGCTCTAAGCTTGTTAGGGATCTTGCAGACTCATTCATTGATTGCCTTCGATTTCCAGGACATCTTGGATATAGAATTAAAAAGACTTTAGTTAAGCCAATTAACTTTTGTGGCGCCTGGGCAGCTAACATCGTGTGCTGGAGAAGGTCATTGATGTTATTCAAATAGCAGTTTTATTTGAGCTGGGATTAAGGAAATCAGACAAAAGGTCTAAGAATTGTTTATAATGTGTTCCTTTCTGTGTTGCAATATCTTGGCCTTTACCATCTGAGTCTGACCGTAATTACACATACAAATGAGTGGGTCATGTTGTCCTTTCTGTAGATTGTGACTTGATTGCACCAGCTCTCAAGTATCCATCTTGCAAATTGTTCCCAATTGAGTTTTAATCTGAGGTTTCCTCTAGCTACGGTTTATCAAGCTTTTAAAGTATGGCAGTTAAGAGCATGGACTCCGGAGCCAGGCTGCTTGGGTTCAAATCCTGGCTGTCACGACGATTTAAGCTCCCATGGTAGTGACTTAGAGCTGGGAGTGCCCCCCCATCCACAACCCTCCGTGGGTTCCATTCCTCAGGCCCTCTTACGTTGGGTTGGGCTGTAAGGCTAGTTATTGCCAGTAGACCGGGAGCTGGTAAATGTCACTTCCAGGCTAAGGGGTTCAAGAAGCAGGTACGTCTTCTCCACTCCCTCTTCCCCCATCTGCTGGCTGAATGCAGAAGACACCAAGGCCTGAGGGGAGAGCAAAGCCACAGAATGGGAGGATCCTGGGTCCCAGAATCGCTATGTAGAAGGCTCTCTGATGACAAGGAACTCCCTCTTAGGAGGGTTATGTGAACAAGAAATAAACTTTTATTGTGTTAAGCAGCTGAGGTTTTTATTATAATGGCAAGTGTCCTCTTAACTAATAAGCCCCTTGCTCGTGGTGTGACCTTGGGTAAGTTACTTGATCTCTCTGTGCCTCGGTTTCCTAACCTATAAAATGGAGGAAGTAATATCTATCTGTCCTGAAGGAAGGGCTCAGGAAATGCTGGCTTGGCTACTATTATCAATAATGAATGGTTATTGTGGCCATTCCTTTTGATCCTCTGGGAGCAGGAAAGATGAATTATTTTTACTTGGGAACATGAGAAGAATGTGTTTCAAAAAAGTAGCCTGCAGAAAGCAATCCGTCATCAAGTAGTGCAGGCTTTGTACAGTAGCATTTTATTATTTGCATTTTGGCTGTAGTTAAGTTTGTTGGTATACATAAAAGACACTCATAAATGCATACAATGAGATTTTTCTTCTCTAACACACGTGGACCTGTAATGTGGGGTTGGGAGGATGTACGCACAGCATAAATATTCTTGTTTCAGAGCCTCAGATCCCCATGCAGTAATCCAGAGAATACTCAGGAATTGAAGGTTTTTTTGTAAGCACTGAGACCGTTTGATTGTGTTCTGTGGACAGATGAAGTCCCCAGTTTTCAAGCAGTGTGTGATGCCACCCTACTAGGGCAGGGGTGGTTGTGTCAACAGCTGGCTTAGTGGCTTAGCGCTGACTTCATTTCCCTCATATACAGCAGGAACATCATGCAGCATTCACACTCGGTTTTATCACCACACAGCTAAAATTTATCAGAGGCATTTGTCCAGTTGACTGTGTTGAACAGTAAAAGCTTATGAGACTTATCAAGATTTTTAAAAAAGAGTATAGACAGTAAAACAGGGAGAGGAGAGATAGCCATCTTTTAATTCTGGACCTGACAATCTGGGAGTAGTAGAAATCTGTCAGAGACCACCCACTGCAGAGCCAGCTGCGCCGGCGGCAGCCTCCCTGGGACTCTGTGATTTAGTAGGGCACTCTGAACAGCTAGCTGGGAGCAGGGCTCCGGGGACCCGGGGGACCCTGACCATTTTGTGACACTGCTCTCTGGAGGTGGGTGTCAGAAGGCACCTTGAGAAGTCATTTAGACCACACCACTCCTTTCCCTTAGCTGGAAGTTCTTAAAAGCATGCTGAGGAAACAACAGCCTTCAATGCTGGTTCACGGCCATGCTTCTCACCCCACAGAGCAGGCACTGCTCACAGGCCATATTCTAATTCCTCAAGCGGGCTGCCCGTGCCACGGCCCTGCAGAAGTGGGAGCTGAGCTGCTCCCTGCCTGCTCTCTGCCTCCGCTTTGGGTTGCAGTTCAGTGCCCTGTCCTCCTCTCTCTCCTCATTCCTAAACAGGGTCTCTTGTTTTGAGGCAAACTGTCTCTTATTCTCGTGCTAGCTATGACAGAAAAATTGCATTCTTCGAGGATCGTCCTCAAATGTAACTAGATCTGGAAGAGCACAACATTCACAGTGGATGTTTTTGACCTTGGAGACACTCGATTGGAATACCTTTGTGAAACAGAATTACTCATGCAATATGGCACTTTCCATTTTCAAGGAGAAAAATATTCTTCTGTGACCGAGAGTTCCATGAAGTCAGTTAGTTTTGTTGTTATGGTTAAGAAGAAGTGTTCCTAATGTCCGCTTAAAGGATTTGGAAATACATTTACTTGGAAAGACATAATTGCTTTGGCATGTTGTGTTTTGAAGTGACACTTTTGCATGCAATAACTGAGTTGAGAGGAATACTGCGTACATTTATGTCATCGTAAGAAAATGACACTGCCTATAAGGAGAGACCCAAAAATTATAGATGATCAGTTTTTATTGCAACATCTTTAGTAACATATCTAATACTGGCATCCACCCACATACAAATATAGACTTCTAGCAACCAATTTTTGCTAGAGAAGAGAGCCATCGCCGAAGAGTTCCTGTTGAAGATCCTTGGAGTCTTGATGTTACTGCCAAGAGTGACATTGGGGGCTGTTGGTTTGTTAGATTGTGAAGGGAGGCTGAGAGTTTCTTCTTGTTGTTGAAGAAAGAAAATGATCTTTTTCAGAAGTTTTAGAACGGATGTTGAGATTTATTACTGCCTCTGCCATCGTCGTCTCCAATTTTTGAGTCCTTTACTCCATGTTCAGCATTCTGCTGGGTACTTTACACACTTCACCTCATTTTGATCATCCCAAGAACAATATGAGGTCTGGTATCCACTGTGCCATGAAGGAAAGGAGGCTGGTGAGGGCCAGTCAGCTTGTCACATAGCTGGTACACGGTGATACGAGAACTTGAACGTGCTACATCTGGCTGGGGAGTCCCTGGTCCTAGCACCATGCCACGCTGCCTAGCAAGTGCACATCAGTGGTCCTCCTGTGATTTGAACCTTGGCCAGTAATTCTCAGCCAAGCAGGATGCTGCACCAGGCTCCAAATCAGTAGCACAGCAGCAAACTGGCTGCAGATTATTTCCCACCCACCCCATCCTGGTCAGCTGTCTTCACCAGGAATAGGAGACAGAGCAGAAACCATGTCACTCTATTCCCACTGGAGGGACATGAGGAAAGCTTACGCCTTATGGGCAACCTAGAGAGACTGTCCCCTCCCTTTCTTCTCTCCTCACCCACCTCCCCCTGCTCCCTGTTTCCATCAAGTCTTGTCACAGACGTCCTGCCTCTACTTACCACAGCCACCTCATAATGGCTCATGACTGTCTCATTACATTAATAGGGTCCTTCGCAGACTCCATCCCCCAGGAGGCAGGGAATGATATATGCTGCACAGCCATCCCCTTTTCTCAGAGCTTTGGCTAATCTGTCCTTTTACAACCCTCCCTGTGACTCTCTTTCTCCCTGGTGACTGTGATGACCAGCCCTTCCTGTGCCTGGCCAGAGCACCCTGGCACATCTGGCGGAAGTGACCTACCTGCTGTGTAGATGGGTGTCCTGGAGAAAGGCACACTCAGGGCAGCTGTGTATGATATGAGGGTTCAGGTTTACATAGAAATGATCCATGCCACTCTGTTCCAACTTAGTTTTAAATAAAATGAACCAAAAATAAGCCTCCTTATACCCCAAGGGAACCACATGTGTTTGCCAACACATCCCCCCTCCATCCTGCAGCCTGGCACATGGTAGACGATTTGTAAATATTTATTGAATGAAGGAAAATAGCAGCAATTTCAGTTTAAGTTCCTTTTTTGTGTTGGCATAATCCCTACTTAAATGATTGGTTTAATGAATTTATCTCTTGCACTGTGGCTATTTTAGAGCTTGAAGGAATGAGACTAAGACAAAAATTGATCCTTATGAAGGGAATGTGAGATGCCTTCCATTCTTACATAACAAAGCACCTCAAAGGGTTCTGGGCTTTGACTGCCTCTAGGTTGCTTTCCCAGTGTCAGGGTGTATCTGGGGTCTGGGTGAGGGGATTTCCAGGGAAGCGCCAGCAGCATGGGAGAGGGGTGGGGAAGTGGGCCAGCTGCTCTCAGGGCGTGGGCCGGGAGGCAAACGCTGCAGATTCTCACTTGGGGATGGGCAGGTCCTTGCTGTGCCATCTTCTCCTCGGACCTTCTGTCTATCCTCATGTGGTGATTTAATCATGCCAACCCTAGAGATGTAATTTTAGTTTTTGATGAGGAAACTTAGCCAAGAGACCATGTTAAAACACACCCGCTTTTTGGCTAATGGTACTTTCTGCATCTATCCTCTGCAGAGGACATTTTTTTTTGTCTTGGTGCCAAGCACACTCAGAGCCCCCTCTTCCATGTTTGGCTTTTATCCCAATTCATCGTGACTGGCCAGAAGTCTCCTGACTTGAGCTCCCTCTCTGGGGGCTGTTCTAGGTGACTCACTTCTAGATACACAGTTATCACGTAGGAAAAAAAAAAAAAATGACCCAAATGTATGAACAGCATTAAGTGTTCTGACAGTGAAGTAGTGCTTTCCTCTTTCTGGTGTTTGTGTGAAATGATCTGGCAAAATAGATGCTGCAGAAATAATGCATTTCTGTGTCTCCCTTCTCAAATGATGAATGTTCCTGGCTCATCACAGGATTTCTTGCCAAATGCTGATTCTGCTAACAGAAGGAAAGGAAGCTTCAGAAGTTCTTTTGTGACAGAGGGAATACAAAGTTTCGCAGGCTTGCCTTCCTTCTGTGTCACGAAAGCTAAGAGGTGCTCTTGCGAAGGGCTATGTTCTGCCCAGACCCTTGTCTTGGCTAAAGCCACACACAAGCTGCCTTGCTCAGGCACCTGGGGCCACTGCACCAGGCCAGGGGGAGGCACAGTGAAGAGCAGCAATGTCATCAACCTGCTGGAGTTTGTTACATTAAGAGCTTCAGTTCAGGAAGGCCAGAGCATGACAACACAGCACTTGCTAGAATCCTCTGTAGTAGAAATGCCGGAGCACTAGGATTTGGGGGGCCTGTTAGGTGCAGGCACCGTGCTGGGGGCATTCACAGATGTCCTCCCAGTAAGACTGCAGAGTAGCCCTGGAGGAAGGTCATCACTGTCCCTCAGTGTTCTGCACGAGGACAATGAGGCCCAGGAGGGTAAAGGACTTCCTTAAAGTGACATGGCCAGCTGGCCCAAACCATCAGACCTCTTGATGTCTCCGGGGGAGCCCCACCTCTCATTCCTCTGCCTCTTCTGTCCCCTCCTCATAGTTCTCTCCCATGTTCTGACAACTCCAGCCTCTGAACTCCTTATCCTCATCCAGTTTTGCCTCCCCCTCCTCCATGCTGCACACTGAGGTTGTTCAAAAGCACACACCTAGTCACTGATCCCTCCTACCCTTAAACCTTTCACTGGCTGCAGCTGTCGCTCGTCTCTACACCCCTGCCACCTATCCAAATCGGGATGAGGCCCAGACTGCCAGTGCTGGCACACCACCCTCGATGACCTGGCCTGAGCTCACCTCATGGCCCCATCTCTCACCTATTTCGCCCACCTTGGTCATTCATGCTCCAGCAGGCAGTTCCTTGAGCCTGGCAGCCTCTTGTCTCTGGACCTTCCTACTTGCTGTTCCCTCTGCCTGGCACCCTCAGCCCCTTTTGCATCTCCCCACTTCCTGGCCTAGACATCATTAAGGGGTCTGGCACGGTGGGAGTCACTGCCTTGACTGCCCCCACCTGGGTGCTTACCATCTGCTTTGCCTGTTTACTCATCAGAACAGCTTGACCGTTAGACTGTGCGCTATCTTAAACTCTGCTTTACTCGTCTTTATGTGTCTCTGGTATGCCTGGTGTCTAGCACCCTGCCTGGCACACCAGAGACACCAAGTATAGTTTGCAGAACAAATAAATGGAGTGCTAGAGACAGGGTTAAAGCCACACTGGCTCACATCTTTAACCTGGTGACTCAGCCATCTCCTCCATGTGTGTTTGCCTCTCTGCCTTTCTTTTGTGTGTTTACAGGGACCTGCTAATACTTTCCCAACTGCTTTTCACAGTTGAAGGATGACTGCTTTTACACGAAACCTAAGTAATTTATAGTGTGGTCCTTGAAGCTACAGAAAATAAAAAGCCCCGTTGCCTGCACCGCTGCCTGGGGAGGCAAACCCCGGGAGGAGGAGGAGCTTGAGGCATTTTTCCTCCTGGTCTTTCTCTGTACTTTGGAGAATAAAAGCCAATTTGTAGCCCACATATGGCCATGGGGTAATTTCTAATTGAGCTTCCAGGGCTGCCTTCTGAGAGGGTTTGTTCTTCTCTCTCCAGGTATTTTTACTGGGGAGAGCTCTGTCTGCTCCCCCTGGGGACCAGGCTCCATGTTCACTCTCTTCGGAGGCCCCGTGGAGGGATAGAATCGACTTCTGAGATGTCACATGTGCCCTGGCTGCCGGGGCAGCCTTGTGAACAGCCGTGGCCCTTGTTCACTGACAATGTCTCCGGTTTTTGGTATTTGACTCTCTTGCCAAGTCCACTGCTGGCTACGACATCAACGAAACAGGTGTTTTTGTGGCCATGAAATCGGCCCTCCGAAACAAGTTTGCAAATATTTAGACCGTCAGTCTTCGATCCCTGTACTTCTTAATCCCTCCCTCCCCCCAGTTCAAAAGACCAAGTACTTAGAAGTCAGACCTTGCTAGGCTTAAAACCTTCTTTCTAATTGTTTGGCATTTGGCCTTCAGCACCTGACTGACCCTCTCTCTGCCTCAGAACTCCATCCACGTGGGGATAATACCTCTCCGTGTGGCTGTGAGGATTAGACAAATTACCATGTGAAAAGCTACCAGCACCTGCTAGACCTGTGATATACATAGGACTCATTTTAGTGACTCCCTTAGACTCTGCCAGTGCAGACCTGTTGCTAAGCCACATAAATTCTAACTGGGACCCACATTTCCCTAAAGGAATTAAGTGTCCAAATTCTATTCTAAATATAACTACAACTTGATATTTTCTAATTTCCAAAATAGTATGTTTGTTGTAAAAAATCAGAAAATACAGGTAGGTTGTATTTCCTATATTTTTTTGAAGAAAGAAAAAAAAATCATTTGTAGTTGCACAGCTGGCTATGCACATTCGGCGTATATCCTTCTAGTAGGATGTGTGCCTGCCTGCATGTGTGTGTATATATATTTTTTTATTTTTTATTTTTTTGAGACAGAGTCCCGCTCTGTTGCCTAGGTTAGAGTGCTGTGGCGTCAGCCTAGCTCATAGCAACCTCAAACTCCTGGGCTCAAGCGATCCTCCTGCCTCAGCCTCCCGTGTAGCTGGGACTACAGGCATGTGCCACCATGCCTGGCTAATTTTTCTACATATGTATTTTTAGCTGTCCATATAATTTCTTACTATTTTTAGTAGAGACGGGGTCTCCCTCTTGCTCAGGCTGGTCTCGAACTCCTGACCTCAAGCGATCCTCCTGCCTCGGCCTCCCAGAGTGCTAGGATTACAGGCGTTAGCCACCGTGCCCAGCCCATGTGTGTGTATAGAGAGTGATTTAAAACAGTAAGTAATCAGGTACTGTCTAATATATTATAACATACTATATGTGTGTTTCCTACATTCTTTGACACGGTGTGAGATGGTTATATGGAATTCTGTTGTACTGGTGTAACTCACTTTATCCCGTTGCTGGAGGTCAAATTGCCTGGTTTCCTGCTATATAGATTCCTTTTTAATGGTTTTGATACATATCACCTTTCTAAACTGCTAAGGGCTTTCAATTGATTAATGACTATCATTGGGTTACTCTTCTCTTCTTCAAAATCTTTTGATTCCAGCAATGTTTCCTAAAAAGAGTAAGGCATTACATTATTCTGACCTGGTTCCCCCAGGCATTAACACATCTTGAAAAGAAGGGGTATTTTTTTGCTCATGGGGTAACTTCCCCAGGGTGGTAAGAAAGTAGCATATAGTTGGCCCATTTGCAAAGAAGACATGTTGGCACGTGGCCTGAAGGGGGAGGACTCAGGCTAGAAGAGGAATAGAACCAGTGAACTACATAGTTTGTCTCTGATCTGGAATCCTCAGCTTGGCAAAGAGCTTTGTGTTGAGATTGGTTAGTGATGTTGCAGGCACAAGTAGCCCCAGAGACTGACTACCCTCCTCAAAGTCAGTGGCTCCTTTCCACAGAGCAGACTCAGAAGAAGAGAGGTTGCAGGAAGATCTCACTGAAAACTTGGTGGAAAGTCAGAGTTAAATAAATTGATTCCCTTCTAGATGTCTGTTGAGAGAGAAACACATGCAAGTAACAGATATGGCCAGAATATTGGGGCCTGATTTAAAAACCACAAGATGTATTGTTTTGGGACTTTTTGATAAAGGCCATTCTCACTGGAGTTAGGGTGATATCTCATTGTGGTTTTGGTTTGCATTTCCCTGATGATTCGAGATGTTGAGCATTTTTTCATATGTTTGTTAGCCAATTTTTTTTTTTTTGGTTTAATTCACAATTTAATTTTTCAAAGCAGGTTAATGAATTATCATTAAACATTGCTTTTTGGAGGCTGACTTATACTAAATGCATCTACTATGTTTAATAATTTAAAAATAAATTCCAGGATGTATGATAATGACAACTACAGATACCATTCATGTTAAATACATTTTTGAAGATTCTCTCCTATTACATTACATAATGAATAGACATTTTATTTTATTTTTTTTTGGCAGTTGAGCATTTTATTTATTTATTTATTTTTATTTCAGCTTATTATGGGGGTACAAAAATTCAGGTTATATATATTGCCCATGTCCCACCCATCCCCTCGAGTCAGAGCTTCAAGCGTGTCCATTCCCCAGACAGTGCGCATTGCACTCATCATGTAGGTATACACCCATCCCCTCCCCCCACCCCCCACCTCAGTCCGATACCCAATTGGTGTTATTCCCAAATGTGCACTTAGGTGATGATCAGGGAAACCAATTTGCTGGTGAGTACATGTGGTGCTTATTTTTCCATTCTTGGGATACTTCACTTAATAGAATGGGTTCCAACTCTATCCAGGAGAACAAAAGGGATTCTATATCACCATTATTTATTGTAGCTGAGTAATACTCCATGGTATACATATACCACAATTTACTGATCCACTCATGAATTGATGGGTATTTGGGTTGTTTCCACATCTTTGCAATTGTGAATTGTGCTGCTATAAACATTCAGGTACAGGCGTCTTTTTTTACAGAATGACTTTTATTCCTTTGGATAGATGCCCAATAATGGGATTGCTGGATCGAATGGCAGGTCTGCTTGAATCTGTTTAAGGTATCTCCATAATGCTTTCCACAGGGGTTGCACTAGTTTGCAGTCCCACCAGCAGTGTATGAGTGTTCCTGTCTCTCCGCATCCACGCCCACATGTACCGTTTTGGGACTTTTTGATAAAGGCCATTCTCACTGGAGTTAAGTGATATCTCATTGTGGTTTTGATTTGCATTTCCCTGATGATTAGAGATGTTGAGCATTTTTTCATATGTTTGTTAGCCATTCTTATATCTTCTTTTGAGAAATTTCTATTCCTGTCCTTTGCCCACTTTTTGATAGGGTTGTTTGATTTTTTCTTACTGATTTTCTTGAGTTCTAAATAGATTCTTGTTATCAGTCCTTTACCTCTGATTAGCATATGTAAAGAATAGGGAAGGTAGTCCACTATATATAGTCCATGTGTTCTTAAAGTCATAAATATGTTTTGCATTAGTTTGTACTACATGGGTTTACATACACAGCTAAAAAAGACAAATGTAAGCAAAAGGCATACATTATTTAAATGTCTTTTCTATTAGTTATTTTCAGATTGTCCTGATGTATAGTTTGATCTTGCTTATGGGCTTCCTTTGATATAAGTTGTTTCAATCAGATGTAATTTATTCTGAACTTTCTAAAATAGGCTTTTATCTTCTATTCTTGGGATTCTAAAAACCAGTAAGAAAAAAAGTGCCTGATGTCTGCTTGCTCCCTAAGTGACTTTTTCGTTTGAGTTTTATGACATTCACTGGGTTGTTTAGTCCAAACTGAACATGTTTTGTTTTGTACCTGACTGTGTAATTAGTGGACAGTTCAAACCACCACCTGCATAGCTTTGTATTCATCTGTACTGTATTACCTTCTTTTGAAAGATCATGACAAGTAAATTGCCAGTTTAATGACCAAAAATAAATAAATAAATAAATAAAAACTAAAAGATTCAGGTAAAGGTTAATTGTGAATCCATTTTATTTTTCTTCATCTTAAGCCTCTAGATCACCTTAAGTTACAGATATTGGGCTTATATTAGCTTCATTTTATTTTATTTGCTTCTTGAACTTTGTATTTTTGACAGTGAATCAGCCTTGGGTGTAAGCTGGGCTCTGCTATTGGCTTTTGGAGCACGTCTAGCAGGCGGCAGAGAGCCCCTGGAATTTTTGGCTCCAAAGATATTGGCTTGCATTTGAACTTAGGGAAAGTTTCCAGTGACTGTCACTGGAGTTTTATTCAGACACCAGAGGATGCTGTTCGCCAGAGCTGGGGTTGGGCTGGCCGGGATCCCACATCGCAGGCCAATCCGGTCAAACCCCTAAGGAGTCACTCTTTGTCTTAGTTCGTTTTGTGTTGCTATAGCAGAGTATCACAGACTGGGTAATTTATAAGAAAAGAAATTTATTTTTCACAGTTCTGGAGGCTGGATGTTCAAGGTCAAGGGGCCTGCATCTGGTGAGGGCCCTCTTGCTGTGTCATCCTACAGCAATAGCTGGAAGGGTAGGAGCGTGCAAGAGGGCCAGAGAGCAAGAGGGGGCCAAACTTGCTTTTATCACAAACCCACTCTCCAGATAACTGACCTACTCCTGAGATAATGACAGTAATCCATTCATGAGGGCAGAGCCCTCCTAACCTCGTCACCCCTTATTAGGCCCCATCTCCCAGCACTGTTGCATTGGGAATTAAGTTTCCAACACATGAACTTTGAGGGACACATTCCAACGCTAGCACCCTTACAGAACCACAGGGCAATGCAGCTGCATTCTTACCTGCATCTTCCTGGCAAAATCACAATTGTTCTGTCCTGTGAGTGTCTGCTATGGGCAGCAGTGGTGACCATAAGGACTTGTCCTCACCTCCTGGGTCACACAATCTATGATGCCAAGAGAGATGAGCATGAAGTGCTTTGGGTGCTGGGATGGAAACTGTAGCCTCCTTGTCTTGGGGAACCAGGACAGCCTTGGAGGGGAGGAAGGAAAGTCTAGAAGAAGGAATAATGGTTTTCTAGGTGAGATGCAAGAGAGAGGCACTCAGAGCAAACTCATAAGATTTTTATGGATGTTTTTCGGGGCGTAGAGAGAAGCACAAAAGTACAACTCATGGTCTATTATAGGACCGTGCAGAGCAGTCCAGAACATCTAATAAATAATGTAGCAGATGTCCATTTTGGTCCAGACTCAGTGGGTCTAGAGAGAGCACTTTGTTTATTTGTTTGGAATCAACTTAATTTTGAGAAACTCCAAGCCGTTGGGTCTGATGTTCAGGTCTGAAGCCCTAGTGCCTAGTCTGAGAATCCCTTCCCGTAGTCCACTCTGCCAGGGTCTGCTGGCAGGTGCTGGAAACTCCATGTCTGGGGTCCTACCTGCTTGTATGGGTGAGAGGGGGAGATTGCTCCTACAACCCATATCCAGAGACCCTCAGCCTCACCTCCAGGCTCTAGGGATTTTGTTTTAGTTTTAGGGGTCTGAGGAATTGTCTCTTTACATTCATTCCTTTCCTTAGAGCCCCTCCCTCTGTCCTCAAACCCTGATCTCCTTTTAGCATACCCAGTATTATTACCCCACAGGACTTGGGAATTTGAGCAAGGAAGGGAAGGGTTTTGTGTGACACACACAGTCACATACCCCTTCTTCCTGGAGGGACGGAAAAACTGAGCCGCCTCCCAGTTTCCATTGTTGAAGGTATAAGATGGGGGAATGAATGGGGAGAAAATACAAATCTATATCTAGTTATCCTGCCATTAAAAAGGCTTTCTGGTTTCCACTTCAGAAATGACTCTCAAGGGCCATAGAGCCAAGGAAGAGATGTGGCGCCTTGTTTTTCCTGAGTAGGAGCTTGGGGTGATGGGTTAGGAACTGATCCAGAGTTTCCCCACAATAAGAGTAAATGCATAGACCTGGGATTTTTAGTTCCGCAGCCTTTTCGTAGCTACATAAGTGTAATGGATTCATTTTGACATGAAACGTATTTTGAACTCCATTTGGAAGGTTCCTATTAATAAACAATATTTCTTTCTGATAGGAACAAAATTAAACCTTTAGTTAAATCAACTTTTGGTCTCAGGACGCTTTACGCTCTTACAGAATATTGAGGACCCCCTAAGGGCTTCTGTTTATGTGGTTGGTTGTATCTATTGATATTTGCCATAGTAGAAATTAGAACCAAGAAATTTAAAAAGTAATTAATTCAAAAGATAAAAAACTCATTACACATTAACACAAATAACATATTTTAGGAAAAATAACTATACTTTCCAGAATAAAGAAAATTAGAGGAGTGGCTATTTTTTTTTTTTTTAATTTTGTCAGTCTCTTTAGTGTTTGACTTAAGGGAAGACAGTTGGATTCTCATATTTGCTTCTGTGTTCAATCTCTTGTGATTTGTTGACATCTGTAGAGAAAATCCATTTTCACATAGATATGCTGTTGGAAAAAAGAAGACTTCATGGACCCCTGAAAGGGTCTCAGGGACCCCTTGAAGTTTTGGGGCCACTTTGAGAACTGGTAGATTACCAAAGTATATGATGGATTTTAAATGAAAAATTGACTTTAATTGAGAATTTGAGTATACTGTGGGTCAGATCAGCCCCTTATGAATAGACAGATGATACAGGGTTCAGTTGGGTTAAGATTTATTCCTTTCCTGAGTGCTGGTTAAATTTCCAAAACGAGCCAGATTCAGTTTTCACATTTCTCCCTACTTGGTTTAATAATTTTGAAATACAGTCCAGTAGCCACAAATCCAGCAGAAGTGGTCATATTACAATTTTAATTGTATCTATTCCTTGTAGGTAGATGTGCTGTGAAATCACAGGTTGGTGTTTTATGGTATCATATGCCTTTAATGAACATTGCCTTACATTCTTACAGAAATACAAAGAATATGAAAAAGATGTTGCCATAGAAGAAATCGACGGCCTCCAACTGGTGAAGAAGCTGGCAAAGAACATGGAAGAGATGTTCCACAAGAAGTCTGAGGCAGTGCGGGTAAGCGCCTCTGGTTTCTGCTCCATCACCCACAGACACAAAGACAGCGCCGGGGACGGAATTGATGAACCCAGCTCTCAAAGATACATGTTGACTCACTCAGCTGTCACGTAAACACTGTTATTTCTTTAGTCTGTTTAACCAGGAAAAGTAGTCATTAGCGGCATGAATTTCCCTTTTTATAGGTGGTTCTCATACAGGAAAGTGGACCCCAAAACTGAGGTCTGGTTGAAGGCCAAATGGGTTCTTGGCTTTTCATGAGAAAGAATTCAAGCACAAGCTGGCAGAGTAAGGAAAAAGCAAGTTTTATTGAAATAGAAAGGAGAAAAAAAGAGAAAAATGGCTACCCCATAGACAGAGCAGTGGCTATTTCTCAGATCAGTAGAGAGTAGCACCTTGTGAGTTTCCAGGGTCTTACTTTATACCTTCTATTTAATTTCAAGTTAAGCACAGGGAGGATTATTTCTAAGATTTCTGGGAAAGGAGTAAGGAGTTCCTGAAACTGAGGGTCCCTCCCTTTTCTGAACCATAGAGGGGTAACTTCTGGGAGTTGCCATGGCATTTATAAAGTGTCAAGGAGCTGGTCGAGTTTCCTTTAGTGTGTTAATATATTATAAGTAGGGCGTGATGAGCAGTGAGCATAACCTGAGTTCATTTTTCATGGCCATCTGGGTTCTAGCTGGTTTTGTCCCATTTCTCCATCTCTTGTTTTATCAGAGACCTTGGTTCAGGGCTTATGACTCTATGTTGAGCAAGGCCTGCTGATTCCCTATCTCAGTTCTGGTGCCAGTTTTCTTCTTATAATTTTATGCCTTCAGCAAAGGTGCCACTAATTATGCAGCCATGGAGCATGAGCCTGCAACTGTGTGATATATTCCCTAATTGCCAAAAATCATTCGCAGATACGTTGTGGTTCAACTAGGCAACTATAAAAAATTTAAGCAATGCTTGCCAAAATGTGGAATTGGAAATCTCAGCGGGGTAAACGATGTCTAGATGAAGTTGGAAGTTCTCCTTACTTTCATTGGAACATTACTGTAATTATAATGTTTGTTTCAGTAAGAGATCCCTGAAATTTCATAATATCAGCTGGACAGAGGGAACTATAGTGCACATGTGTATCATTTTGGATTTCTTAGATGGCTTCCAGCTGTTCCTTGTTGTCAACTAAACAGGGCATCTTATGTTATTTAGTACATGTGAATGTTGCAATATCCTACATTAATGCCATACTGACATAGGATTATGAGAAATAATAGCAATCTAAAGAGTCCTTTATTTCTAATGTATAGTTTGCTTACCTTTCAATTTTAATAATTATCTCTAGAATCACTTTGTTATAAAAGACCATTTCCTACTTTACTTTCTTTCACACTTAGTTGGCAAAACCAAACTTTCCCAAGTTATATCTGACTTGGATCTGGTAACCCCACACCTTTGCTTGTCTCTAAAACAGTTTGTACTGTTTTGATTTAGGGAGGGAGGGATTGTAGCTTAATATGTAAGAGCATGAGTTTGACCTGGGCTTAGTCCTGTCTTTATCACTTACTAACCTTTGACCTTTGGCAAAACAGTCTTTATGAGCCTCAATTTCCTCACTTGTAAAATGGGAAAAACTCACAGAGGGAGTGTGAAGATCAAAGTTATGATATTTAGTCACTTGGCATAGACCGTGGCACATAAACAGTGCTCAGTGAACGGTAGCTGCTGCTAAGGCTATGATTATTGATTATTATTATTATTTTTCAGATGAGGTCTTGCTATATCACCCAGGCTGGTCTCAAACTCCTGGGCTCAAGTGATTCTCCCACTACAGCCTCCCAAGTAGCTGGCATGAGCCACTGTTCTTCACGATTATTGATTTTAGTAAGATGAGACTTCTTGGTGGAAGCTCTGACATACCTTAGAAGAAAAAGACCACTTTCATCTGCCACAAAAATAGTGCCCTAACACCCAGCTCTGGAAGCTGCATGGTGGCCTCTGGGTATGTCTTTAAGCCACTATCTTGGAGCAAGTCCTCTTCCTAACAGACATGATGGCCTGGTGGCCATTCATATCTAACAAGCAGACTCAGAAATAAAAATTTTAAAAAAGCCCACTACAATTACTATTTTATGTTTATAAAGTAAATACTTTTTTGGTGGAATTTTTAGAATATATTGAAAAATATCAAGCACAGAAAAAAAATTCTAAAAATCCCATCACCTGGTAGGAATCTATGGTTTATGTTCTTGTTTTTCTTTCCTTCCAGTCTTTTTTCTTTGCATTTTATGCGTGCAGGTGTGTGTGTTCCTTTTTTCAAATTTGCAATAGTATTGCCTGTTCACTTTTTATATCCAACTTCTTTTCACTTCTTTCTGCCATTCTAGTATGAGCATTTTCTTATGTCACTGTATTTTGTGATTTTCTTAAATGGCCGCATAACATTCCAGTCTATGAGTGTTTGTCCTACTTGATTCAATTGTTCCTATATATTTGGATGTTTATGTTGTTTGCAAGTTTTGGTATAAATAATGCTGCAATGAGTCTTCTTATATACTTATAGTGGATTAGCCAACCGAGCACATACATGTCAGCTGCTCCTTTAAGGATTTTGCATGTATTCACTTATCCTTGTAACAGCCCCATGGCGGAGGTTGCTATCACTCCCATTTTACAAAAGAGGAGACTGAGAGGCAGAAGTTGAGTAGCTTCTCCAAGGTCATATGGGGAGTGAAAGGTGGGTTGCAGACATGTGGACCCCAGAGTCCAGTCTTCACTGCCTCCGAGCCCTCAGCACCCTGGAGTGTACGTTGATTTCCTTAACATGAATTCCTGAACACGGCAGGGAGCTCAGAGGCTCTCAGCCAATTTTTAAGGTTCTTTATGCATATGAAAACATTTCCATCCAGATAGGGTTGTGCCAATTCACAGCCCCTCCAAGCCCTCGTGGTATGCAAGTGCTTATTTTCCTAAATCCTTACAAAATAAATAAATTAGTAATAGTGACAGTATTGTCAATTTGAGAGGGGGAAATATAATTGTTTTAACTTACATTTCTTTGTGAACCATAGAATTTTAGAGTAGAAAGGGACATAAATATCGTTAGGTTCTGCTTCTGCAACTGATAGACAAGGAAACCCTGTTGTAAGGCCAGTGAGAAAAGCTGAGTAACCCGGGTGGATCTCTTTTTCCTCGTTTACCTTTCTGTAGGTGTTCAGAGGAGTCAGTGACTTACCAATACATGCTTACGTTTACTGAGTTGAAATGCACCAGCCCCTGTGCTATTAAGCACTTAGCATATGTCATCGCATTTAGTCCTCACGTCAATGCTAGGAGTGAGATATTGCTATTACTGTTGTCTTAGGAATGAGCAAACAGGCTTGGCAGAATGAAGTCATTTGCCTGGGTCACATGGGCACTGCTCAGTGGAGTTCGTTTTTGCACCCAGGTGGTGGGATTGCAGTGTCTCTGTGTGCATCTGTGTAAAGTGTTTGTTTAGCTCAGTGCTGGCAAACAGTAAATGTTCAGTAAACATTTGCTGTTACTGCGGGTTAAGGGGCCTTCCAAGGTGTGAGCATTTAATAGTGAGAGAGGCTTGTGGCTTCAGGAGGTACCTGGGTGATGACAGGAAGGAACATGAACTAGGTTTAACATCTTTATACTGCCTAATTTTGACACCTTTTTGCTTAAAATTAGTGAAGTTAACAACAGCAACAACAACAACAACAACAAAAAAACTATTTGATATGGTTGGTGTGGTTCCTTTGAGAAGAAAAAAGAAGTTGTGCTGTTTGAATTGAAATGTTCCCAGAATAAATGCAGCTAGGATTGTTTGAAATGTGTCTTCTATGTATTTTAAAATAAATGTACAGGCCCTTTGTAAGCAGGCTTGAGGCTGCAACATCATGGTTAATTGGTCCCAGTCTTTACAAAGGCTTTGCAGGTCAAGTCGGGGTTTGGTCTGGAGATGGTTGAGACGGGCCCGGTCCCCACTGTGAGCCATGTGGCTCTATTGGCAACAGTCAGAACCGTGTGGCATTTGCAATGAGATGTCAATTTAGAGGCCAAGGGAGCAGCCAGTGTCACTCTTTTCTTATTATAATGCCACTTCACTTCTCCAGTAAGAAAGATTGCTGTTTGCCTGTGAGATTGGTGAGCACCTGAAGTGCAAAGACCTCAAATCTCAGTTTGCCCCTGGGTTTGCAGTAGAGTCATTATTTGTGCAAATGGGGCGGGTTCCTTTCCCATGCCGAGCATCAACCCCTCTCCTTCTCAAATGGCCCAGGGCCAGATTGTAGGTTTGGCTCTATCACTGAGACACACCATGCCTAGGAATCTTCCATTTCCAAGCTGCCATCCCTGTGGCAATTTGAGTCAGGTCAGAGGTCCTGACGCCTCCCATCGTGCCTTCCTCATGCCCATCAGTGGTGACTCCAGGGAGGACGTACATAAGAAAAGCCTGGTTCACAAACAGCACTGATTATTGAAATTTCCATTGATGTATATAAAATATTTATGAGACTGGCAATAGCAATTTAGGAAACTGCACTAACAACACCTTTAGTCTGTGAAAGGAGGTTCAGTTAGTGTTGGGGAGAAAAAGTGGAGCATGACAGTAACCCCATCCTCTCACGTAGCCTGTCATCTCTTGCCTGTTAAACAATGTTGATCTTTTTCTCTGTCTCTTCTGGCTTGATTTCATCATTTTCCTCCATCACTTTCCCCAGTGATTAGTTGAATCAGAGTGATTTTATCATACTCGTCCCCTATTTGAATTACTCTCCACTATGCAATTATCCTATCACAGAAAGTCCTATTTTCTTGCCGTCAGATGTCTGAAGTAAATGTGAAACCTAAAGTGGCCTGCCCATTACATAACCTCTGTCATCTGGTTGGTAATGGACTATATGTAACTTTTTTTTTTTTTCAGGCTAGCAAATTATAAATAACCTTAGCTTCAGTAATTGCCATTAACATAATGGTGCCATTATTATGGTGGCATTTCTTAACTAATATTTTCTAGCACTTTTTGATATTATTGGTTTAAGTAATTTTTTTCAAATCCACTCAGAGGCTAGCTATAGGTTATTTGATATAGCAAGCCTGCTGCTTGCTTTTATATACAGCAATTGTGCCCAAGGCACCATCTCCCAACTTCTTTGTTCAAACATATTTATGCTACCAAGCCCTTAATTAATGTTGCTGAGCAATTTATCAAATTTTAAGTCTCTATGAATGGATAAGAAGTGGAATCAATTTGCTTTCAGTTCATTAACATTTCAAGGGAGATATTTCTTACACTGGACTAGAGGAATTGATACGCACTAGTCCTCTCCCAACTGTGGACTCTTGTTGGGCCATCCATTCCTCGGTGATACCTGGAAATGCTTGTCTGTGTCACAGGTCAGAGCTCATCTTTGATCCTGATGGAAGGCAAATTTGACATGGCTTCCCTTTCTCCTGAGCTGCTGATTTGGAGAAATGTACCCTGATTTGAGGGCAGGGACAAGGCAAAGGATGTACATTCCATGGCATTGGTTATGCAGACAGGCCGCCTCCCAGCCTTTCCTTTGTCCTTAAAAATCCGACCCTCCACTAGGAGAAGCACAAGCTGTCAATCAACTGGAAGCATCATCTGAGGCTCCAGGGAACTCTGAGCAGACACGGCCAACTGTGCAGTTGGAGGAGCATCTGTAGGAAGTAACTCTGTGTAACTACGGGCATCTCTGATTCCAGCACAGCCAGGGGGAAGTCATGATCCCGTGATTTTGGTACAGTCCCTATAACTGAGAGGAGCAGCACAGCCTGAAAAAAGGAGATAAACCACGAGATCACAAAAAGGAGGACTTTAGAGCATTTATAATTTTATACTAATGTCCTCCAGAATGGTTTCCCAAAGGTGAATTCCTCAGAGTGCTTTTTGCCTTTGGTTGTGCCAAGCAGCTCTGGGGTGGGCACTGCTTTGATCACCCTGATTGAGTCAGACTTGTACCCACCTCCTGTCTTTCCAGGTGTTCCTGGTTTCCATGCCAGGCACTGATCCACAGGACTTTAAATGTTGGGCTATCCAGGGTTCAGATCTCCACAAACCTAAACAGTTTCAAAGGGTGGGAGGAGCAGGGAGATTACTGAATAGATAATATCTGTTTGGTAGCATTTCAAACAAAACATTAAGTATTTTATTTGCTGTTCAAATTTATCCCCCTCCCCCCAAAAATCCAATTAATTAGAAGTGCCTAAAGGATCAGGATCAGAACTTCTCTGGAGAATGTGAAAAGACATAAAAAGTAAGTTGTAGCTAAACTCACTTGATGAAGAGTCAGTTGTTTTCAGACCTTGGATAAGACATTTAATAAATTTTGAAAGTACTCTGAAGCTCATATCTGTATATAAACTTAATCCTGTTTCACTTATTTTCTGATTTACATCAATACAATGATAAATCAGGTCCTCGAAAAGAGTGTTTTGCTTAAAAATAAATACCCTCACTTGTTGGGAAAAGCTAAAGGAGACTGGATTTTATATTAGGTTTTTCCCTCCTTCCTATAGCTACCTGCTGTTCATCGCGGAACTGATTCCCATTATAGCTGTACTGTGGAAAGTAATTGCTGTTGTACAGTAATTCAATTTCAGTGCATTCACGCATCAGTTCACCGATAGGGGTTTATCTGGAGAAACCTGGGACTTGAAAGCTTTTTATCGAGAAATTCCACATGCAGCAAGACATTTTTCCTAGGTAACGAATATCAGTATTTGCATTTAATAAACATTTACCTTCTCAGAGAAATGGATTTTTTTTCCCCCTGCAGAAAGAGATTTACGCCAATCTTCCAAAAAGCTAGAGGGTACTATTAAAGTAACTTTCTCGAGCTGTTTTTTGACTGGTGCCTGTCTACATATGTATGACGATAAAATACATCTATGTTTTTATGTAAATATATACAGTGAGGCATGAAAAGCAGATGCACTCAAGCAAAGCATATTCTGCACCAAAAATAGAAGCTTTATAGGGAGTTAATATGTACAGGGACTATATGAATACTGCTGGTTTAAAAACTCATCTATATCTATAGACATTGTGAAAATTGTTGGTGAAACATACTTTCAAAAAGATATCATTAAGTTGGAAATGAAATTAATGATTCTCTTTATAAATTTCTATATTAAGGAAAGGTTCTTAAGACAGAACTAATTCTCTTCTTTACATATGAAGTCCAAAATGAGCGGTGGAGGTTCTTAGGCACTGATTATAAGCCTAACATTGCTAGGATCACTTTTAGTTCTCAGGCAAGAGAAGTGGCTGTACATCCTAAAAGACTTTTGTTTTCTGCCTTGGGTTCATGTCTGATCTCATCTCAGAATTTGAAAGCTTGTACTTTGAAAGAGGAATGAATTTGTTTCGGAAAAAATAATGTTTTCGCTTTTGAATCACAGATGGAGGGAGGAGACTGTTATGTTTTATGTTGATGTATCTTGTGGTCTATTTGCTTTTTTTTTTGTACATTGGGTTGCAAAATCACATATATACGTGTAAGAAAATTTAGAGCAGAAACCTCAAAGCAGAAGAAGCTTAAAAAATAGTGACCATCTGCATTTACCAGTTTTGATGAGATCAGCAAACCATCCTTAGTTAATGGGTGAGAACAAAACCACATGGAAGTACATGGTCTTCGTGGGGTTTCACCCCAAATGAACCTAGGGTTTTCCTTGACATGCTTCAGATCAGACCAACCTGAGCCTCACAGACAGCCCAGAAAACTGCTCTCCCACCTACACTGAGAGGGAACGACTCACCTGCCCCCTGGTGGGGTGGGGGATAAGCTTTGCGCTAAGGGAAGAGGGAGAACGGCCAGATGTTCTGTATGTGCCATTTCACGTCCTGTCTCCTGGAGCTCTTAGTTTTCCATCAGTCACATGTATCCAAAGTTGGGTTGGCTTGGTGAACTGCATCCTAATTTTCCTTCTTATTCTGGGGATGTTGGCGATGAAAAGAGTTCTTCTGTGCGGTAGAATCACTGCGTCAAACCCTCCCCAACTTCGTGGTCATTTGTTCCTTTTCCAAATAATTTGACTAAACCTCTCCATTTTCAGAGCTTTATGGAAGACTGAGTTTGTGTTTTCTATGGTCTACCATAGAAGACATCTATGTTTTTTAATGCTTTTGGTTTTGTTTTTACTGAATATATTGATGCAAGTAATATATGTTCGTTGTAAATGGAAAAGGAATGTGTAGAAAATGAGAAAGGAGAGAGTAAAGGCAACAGCACCAAGAAGTATTTAAAAGGTGCTTAATGTCTTTCAATACCTTTTGTTTTAAAATGTCTTAGTTTCTCTTTTTACAGATTGTTTTCTGTTTGTGCATGTGTTCGTGCATATATGTGTGTTTATAAACTTCTACAACATTGGATTATTCTTTCTTGTAACCAGCTTTTAAAAAAGTGTTCACATGTTGTGGGCATCCTTGCATGTCAACGAATGCCAATTTTCATTATTTTTTACGACAGTATAATAGTCTGCTTTCTGGGTGTTCTGATTGAGCAGTTCTTTCTCAGTGAACATTGAAATCATTTGTAGTGTTTTGCTACTATAAGCAATAATATGATAAACTCCTTTGCAGAGAAGCTTTTGTCCATTTATCTGATGCATTTATTAGGATGTATTCCTAGAAGTAAAATCAAGGTTTTAGGTATATCTTGCCAGATTGTCCTTCAGACAGCACATGCCTGCCTGTGTTCCCACCTGCGTGGTTGGAGAGGGAGGATTTCCCCGTTGTCCTCTCTGATACTTGACTGTTATTAGTCTTTCAGCCTTTGTCAACCCCATAGGCAAAACGCAGTAGTATCTCATTTTGCTTTATTTTCTTTCATTACTCACTGTTGGGCAGGGCAGGGCCTCTGGCTCCCTACCTGCCCTGCGGCAGAGTTTGAGGCAAATTATACCATGTCACAGATAGTGGGCTTAAGAAAACAGAGAGGTGGCCCAGGTGCTAATCCCTGTCCTCCCACAGAGAGGCAGGTAGGGCTGGCACTGTGTCAGACATGCTTGGAGGGCTCTCCCCCTTCCCTCGCCTTTCTGGAGTGTATCAAAAGAACAGCCCAGGGCGTGGGACAACCTGACTGGCACCAGGCTGCCTGGATCTAGGGTGCCAGCTGTTTGGAGGAGTTGTTTGGGGCCACCAGTGGCTTAGTACCTGTGGACTATGGTACCCAGGGTGTTTCAGACCCCACCCCTACGGTTGGAGAAAGTCACTCATAAGAGATGTTGAGCTTGGTGCAGCCCTGCTCACGGGATGAGGGCCTTATTCCTGGTTGGCTTATTGGGCACCCAGACCGAACACCAGGGTCACTTTGATTTTCTCTAAAAGGTACTACGTAGTAAAATTGACCATCTTTATACATGTATATTGGCCATTCCTTCTTTCTTCTTTTTGTAAACTGCCGGGTAATACTCTGTCCCTTTGTTTATACTGTACCATTTATGTTCCTTGTTCCAACCTGTCTCTGCTCCAGCCCCAGTGCCTGTCCCGTGTCTGAACCTATGTAAGTGCTCAGTAAACCTTTCTTGATTGACTCGCAGGCTTCAGGCTGGAGTCAGGGTGCCTCGAAGTCAGGGTGAAATGGGCTACACCCTTTCCCACTGGCCAGAAGACTCCCGAGTGATGAGGGGGAAAAGCAAAGTATTCGAGCGTAACCGCAGGGACACTGTGGGGCTCATGGGCTTTCCTGATCCTTCCCTGGCTGCTCCAGGTAAATGGGCTGTGTGTGCCTCCCTGAATCAGGCGGGCTGTCGCCTGCTCAGCCTCTAGTCCCTAGCTGCGGCCCAACCCCTCCCCACAGGAACAGGTGAATGGAGGGGTTGAAATGGGCAGAAATCAGTCCAGCTGCTCAGAATGGAAATAAGAGTTAATGATTTCTGGAGAAGGAACCAAATAAAGATTTCTTTCCTTTTCCCTCCCTTTCTTTGTCCCTTCCTTTCTCCTTTTTTCTCTTCTCTTTCTCTCTCTCTTTCTTTCTTTCTCCTTTTCTCTCTTCTCTTTCTCTCTCTCTTTCTTTCTTTCTCCCTCCTCCTTCCCTTCCTCCCTCCTTTCTTCTTCTTGTTAATAGGAGGAGATTATTTAAAACATTTTAAAAATTGTATTTCTATGAATGATGAAACTGTTTGGTTGGAACTGATGGAGGAAGACTTTAGAGGGAAAGGAGGAGGATGTCGGCCTTGGGAGGGCCAGCCCCCAACAGAACAGCCACGCAGTTCCCTGCGTTCCCCCTGAGACCGGGCCTGGCTGGGCGCCAGAGCTGGTGGACGTACCTGAGGCTTGCCAGACTTTTCTCCCCGTGTGGCCAGTGGTGAACTTAAGAAGCTGCTCCCTACACCCAAAAAAATGCAACAAGTTCTGAGCAGGTTCAAGAGGGGTTCCAGAAATTTAGGAGTGAGCCCTCTCTGGATGTCACTGTGGAGAATTTTAGAGTGATGTTGAGAGTACTTGTCACACTCTTTCCCGCTGTCAGGCCTGGTGCTGTCTCAGCTGTAGGAGCTGTCTAGCTCAGAGCACCTGTCTAAAGCCCCACCCCAAGTCCTTGCCCCGACTCTGCCATCCTCTACCCTGACACTCTACTTACTTCCTTTATAAAACATTTTCAAAGTTGTACTTACTCTGTTTCAGCCTTATTGCTGGGCTCCCCACTAGAACCCCAGTGTCATGAGGACAGGGACCGTGAGAGGTATGTTCCCTGTATATCTCCAGGACCCAGGCAGGGTGCTCCGTGCGTGTCTGTGAATGAATGCGCTTGCGACACTAGTAATGATGAAGTCATGGGGGCGAGCATTTTCACTGCCTATTTTTATTCTCCATTTACAAAACCTAGCTTTGAAAAATTTCCTGTTGCTTTGGTCAAGGCTGAATGGACCAAGCAGCCTGGAGAAGAGAGGTCTGTGGCCACAGACACATTGTGTGAAATTTCAGTGCTAGTTCCTGCCATTAACCAAAGTAGTAATTCCACCCCCTTCAGGAAGCCCACAGGGAGGCACCAGTCTGACTGTCGATGCTCTCTGACTGCCTGGCCCGCTGTCACTTGAAGAGCTAGGTGTCTGTCTGCAGGGGGGATACAGGCAGGGCACTTAATCTGAGCCAGAATGGATGAATACTGGGGGACCCCAACATAGCAGTATTGCACCAGTGTGCGGGTTCCAGTTCTGATTTTGCAGAGTATCATGTTATTGTTTCAACACACCAGGCCAGGTAGAAAATAATGCCACTTAATTTATTCTGCGGCCAGGCGAAAGAAATCTTAAAAGGTTTGTGGGTGGGAGGAAATTGCAGCAAATCACTGATGCATCACCATCGATAGATCCAAATGACAGAATAAAGCCATCATCATCATAATAATAATAATGATAAAAGACTACTGGCTATAATTGTATAAATTACTGGCAACAAATTAAAGGTTTTCAGAAATATTTTGAATGAGTATTTAGTATGTTTAATGGGGGATGTGTTGGTGGCATTAGTTGTATTTTTTTTTGGTCTTTACTCAGTTTCCCATATGGAGGTGAGGAGCAGCTGGTCCTGCAAACATGGTGAGATTATTTACATTTTCTAAATTAGGTTATGAGGGGAAAATGAAAAGGTAGTTAGGAATTCATTGGCATTTCATTTACCCTGCATTCAGCGGAGAGATGACAGCCCTTGCGAGTAATCAGAGTCTTTGTTAAAAATCAGCTGGGATATCGTTTACTGCACGTCCCAGGCTTACTGGCTGCTTGAATAGACAACACGCAATGCTTTGTACTATCAGGAGCAAATGTGGAGTTTTTTTTTTCCCTTGTGTGCTTTTTAATTGATTTTTTGTGTGTCAGTTGGGGAGGAAAATGAGACCCTCGGGAATATGCTAGAGACCCTCCCCCCACTGCACCCAGCAGCGGCGGAGCATTCCGTCAGCTGCTTGATGGGTTCGCAGAGAGGAGCTTCTCCAGGAGCCCCTGGGAGCCCGTGGTGGACAGCAGAGAGCAGACTTCTCATCCAGGTCGCGGTTAGAAGTTGCCTGCAGACATCCCCACGCCAGCCAAGGAGGAGAGTCTTCTTACCTCAAGCAGGTGTGAGGCCTGGCAAAGACACAGGCTCTCAGCACTTTCACCAAGATGTGAGAAGACGGGAACGAACTGCTGAGAGACGATGGGAGTAGCGCCAGGCGGGAGCAAGCCAGGCTGCAGGGAGCGGAGCCTGCAGGCAGCTCCTTGGTGGCTAGATAGTGGCCTCTGTGAGGGAACTTGTTGAGCCAGGCAGCCCGTCCCCCAGAGGACTTACCCCGGAGGGCTCAGTGGATCCCCTCCCCTGATGTACCAGGAGTCTGTCATTGCAGTTGCCGTGGCCACAGTTTGGGGACAGTGCACAAGACTTACGTGGTCGACATAGGGGAAATCAGAGTTGGCTTCTGAGGCCAGATGTGGGGGTGATGATTTTATACCAGGGAAGTGTATTCAGCCTTCACTCGGCAGAAATGATCATAGAGTGGAGTCAGTGGCTATTTACCTAGACGTGTGTGTGTGTGTGTGTGAGTGTGTGTGTGTGTGTGTGTGTGTGTGTGTTTTCATAACGTGGTGGGTAGGAGTTAGGGGGTAGGGGCTGACACAAGAACATTTACTCTCATGGGAATTGCTTCAGGGGAGATGGCAAAATCAAAAAGAGGTAACTTTGTCAGGACTGTAAACCTGTGTCCCCCAGGTCCGTCCTGGTTATAAATATGTTTTGCTTGGTCCATGTGGGCCTTAAGGGGGAAAAAAGAAATCATGTATAAAAACATGAAGTGATATACAAATATCCAGATTTAAAGCTTGACAAATGGAGAGGCATAGCCATCCTGGGCCCCCGTCCCCACAAAGCAAGGGCCAGCAGGAACTGCCCACTTTGTCGATTTCCATGTAGCTGCCGGCCTTTTGCGTGGCTGCCCTGGCCTCAGAGAGCTTTGAGTTTGCAACCCCTGCATTAGTCAGATCAGGGCCACGACCTTGGTTAGGGTTAGCAGAGTCATTGGGGGTGCGAAGTAGACAGGATGCTTGCAGCTTTCGTAATTCCCCCTATAGCAAGTAAGCTGCCATCATTGTCATCCTCATAGTCATCCTCTCATCATCATCACGTGACCGAGTGCGTCTCATTTGCCCAGTCACTGTGCTGTGCTTCATGTATTTTATCTCATTTAAATGAAACAACCCTGTGAAGTTGGATTAAAAAAATTCTTGGCTGGAGGTGGAAGAAAGATCATTCGCAGGACTTAGGGTAAGAAAACATTTTAAGGAGACCCGGGATTTTTCTTTTTTTAAGTTTGAGAACTATTGGATGGGGCCATTTCTGAGATTTTCTTCACCTTTAATATTTTAATATTTTAGCCCTTTTTAAGACTCTGACCCATAGGAAGTCCTATTTGTTTTTCTGTGTGTCTTTTCCCAATCTCAAAGAGACCTGATCCACGTAAATAATTCCCAGTCTGGTCCCATTCATGGAATCAGGAAGCGAAAATCAGAGCAATGCTCTCCCTCCCTCAATCCGCCCTTCCCCGGCACACACTTTCCTGGTAGAGTGATGACTGAGACAGTATCTCTCACATGGAGAAGGGGATGAAAAATGCTCAAAGTGGCTACATTTGAATATGTGGCACTTATCTCTCTGTGCAGGCACCTTATAGAAAAAATAATTCATCAAACTTCATTCTAGAAAAAAGAGCATTAAGCTTTCATCAACAACAACATAAAGAGCTCACCATGGCAGGAACGGGACAATAAAGGAGTTATTTCAGCAGAATTAACAGGAAGAAATTAGCCCCATGTATCCTTCCTTTTTATCACAGTGTGGTACATTTACATATTTTGAAATTTCACATTTGCATAGTCAATGATTTTAAATTAGATTCTCACATCTCCTCTCTGATGTTTGTCATGTGTATAACTTGCCTTAATAACTGAGTTGTTAGCATTTAAAAAGCAGTTATCTAATCATTGGCCCAACCCTGAAAACACAGCGCCCAGTTACCCTTGCAATGTTTAAGCAGCTTTCCCGAGATATAATTCACATACGCGCAGGGCACGTGAGCGTGCACGTGTAGTTACTTATGCTGCTTTGAAACGCATCCGGATGTGTAAATCAAGTTCAGGTTCTCTGATTTATCTGCCAACCACAGCTGGGAATCGGATGGCGAGTGATGCTTTGAACTAATGCCTGTCGGGAGTGGGATGAAGTGTTCATTTCTTTGAGAATTCCCGTCATTTGAAGGAGGAGAAAATAAAAGCTTGAGAGTAGAGGTGCAATTTATTTGTCTTCTCTTCCTGTGCAAAGCCACCTCCATCCATCTGAGGCCTGTGTGTGGGTGGGGCGGTGTGCTCACCTCACCTGCCCTCTGCCCTGGACCATCTCCCTACTCTGTGGGCTGTGAGTTGTGTCAGCCCGAGGTCCCAGGGTTGGCTACTGTTAAGAACTGGATTTACAGCCATGAGGAAGAAACGCCGGCCCCCTCCCTACATGGAGTTTATAGGCTATTGGGGAAGACAGGAAGGCTTTAAAATGGGAGTCCTGGCTTCTTGGGCAGTGCTACCTGGGGAACTGGGGAGGGAAGGCAAACATGCCGGGATCCGGAGGTGGCCAGAGGAAGGGGCTCCAGGCAGAAGGAACACGTTTGAAGCTGGAGAGGGAGTGGAGAGCGGGGCCAGCAGAAGGTGTTGAAAGGAGGGTGGAGTGGGGGCTGGGGTTGAAGAGAGAGAGCAAGACAAAGAGGGGGTTCTTGCTGTGAGTTCTGCCAGGTGGGGCTCTCAGGGGCCTGGTGCAGTGATTGATTTTTGTGTTTATTTGAATCCTTTTCTCACCACCCACCAGGGCAGCACTTGGTCCGTTTTACACCCTACCTTCCCCGGCACCTCCCACACCTCCCACACCTGTTCACTGGAAGGGTTCGAGTGTCATCCTAAGGATGCAGGAAGCTGCAGGAAGCTTTGCGTTTTGGTGTCTGCACTGCTCATTGTCGCCTCCCTTTCCCTTTGTGTCCAGGGCAACGCTACCATGTTCTGCACTTTTCTCCCGGTCGGTCTCTGATTTGCGTTCACCCACCCCTCCCCTCATAAGAGTATGTTGCCCTCGAAGTGCTCACAGGCAGGAGGGCTGATAGTGGCTCCTCCAAATCCCACCGGGAGGGTTGGCTCCTGGGTCAGCTGTCCCTCTCCCCCAGCTGAATGCACTTGGAGGCCAGGGAGAGCAGATCTTTTGTACAGCCCATGGAGCGTGAAGCCCCCAGGCCGCACTCAGAAGGAGGGTGCTGGGAATCACAGCAGCCTCTATTGTGCCAGGAGAAGCCCTGTGAAGCCTATTTTCAGTGGAAGCGAAGAGCCCGCTTTTTTATTTTCAGCTACATTTAGCAGATGGACCAGTTCAGGACTGTCCTATTTTGGGGAGCACTCAGGCGATTAGTGGGTGGAGGGCACCTTCTTGGAGCCAGCCCAAGGAGGACAGTCACCTGTGAATTCTCTGAGCTGGCGTCCCATAGAGGCTCACCTCACTGACAGCAGTGATAAGGAGACAGTATCTGATTTGTTTACTTCCAGCAAAGGCTTCTCAGAGCACACTCTGTTAGTCTGTCTGGGTGGCCCCAGCAACTTAGGAAAGCCGGCCGTGGCAATCACCTGCCTCTGTGGAAGTGGGAGCACAGCGCCTTGGCCCACACTGTGTGTTTCGTCTGTAGAGTTTTGATGTACTAGATACTCAGTCAGATCCTGGGAAACCCGTTCATTTCTTCTTTGGGAGGTCAGGAATACAACTGGGCTTTGCAGCCCTGGAGACCTGAGGTTAGGTCCTTTACTGGCCTCCTGGAGCCTCAGTTTCTTCATCTGTGAAATGGACGTGGTCACATGTGGCAGGCAAGGTGACTCTCAGCATGCAGTAGGACTGGGTTTGAGGGTGGCCCCCTAAGGCTGGCCCTGAGCCACGTTGCTCACTCCCTCCTTGAGATGGAAGCAGCTGGGCTCCAGTGAGAAAACACGGGCCCTGCATGATTAGCTTCGTGTCTGGGACATAAACACTTTGTAAATGGTAATTTATTTTTATTTGCTGTAAATATGCACCTTATACAACCAGCACCTTATACAATCAGCATAGCAAAAATAGGCTCTGCTTCTGGCACCAAACTCCTTCGGTTCAAATCCTGTCCCAGTCATCTAATAGCTGAGTAATTTTATTCAATTTAAACTCCCTAAGCTTTAGTAACCGTAACTATGCAATGCGGATGACAGCACCTACCTAAGGGAGTTATTTTGATGGTAAAATGAGAGAGATTATGCGAGGTGTTTTAGGCCAGTGCCTACATAGTTCTACTTCATGAATATTAGTTGCTGTTATCATTGCTCCAATTATTAGAGTAACCATACAGAAAGTGTGGATCTAATAGAACACTTAACAGTAATGTTTGAGAGGGTTTTAAAAATCCAGTTCTATAGCAAACACTACTACTATTTCAGGAAGGTAGTAACTTAGAGGAAACTCACTCCTCAGAATCCCAGGGGACTTTTCTTGGCAGGGTGATCACCAGTGGGGTGTGGGGAGCTCCCATCTGCGCTGTCTCCTGTCAGCAGGGACGCCCTCCTGCTCCGTCATCTGGGCTGCTGTCAGCTGAGCAGGGTCCCCAAGACTAGAGACTCTTGAGGGGAGAAAAGTCGAGGTGGAACAGGCCCTGCTTTGCAGTGATTCCCCAGGGGCTGGGGGAGGCGCTGAAGGCTGTGCTTGGCCCTCTTGCTGTCCCTGCTTGAGGGAAGGAGAATTGGCTAATTAAACAGAACGTTTAGATAAGAAAACTAGATTGGTAACCTGAGCTCCATGGCCCTGGCCTTTCAGCGGACAGAGGATGGTGTCCAGTGTGAACAAGGCCTTTAATGGGGTGATGTGCGTAGGGGAGCCCAGGGGTCACACCAGCATAGCTCCTGACAATTTCAATTGAGATATGTGTATTTTAATCTATGTTAGGACAAATATAACTATCCTTTAATGCAAATTTATATATTTTTTGTGAGTTGATTTAAAGAAATGCAGTAAGTTGAGGTGATGTGAGGAGGCCAGTTGTAGCCTGGTTTTGGAGGGCAGCTGGAGCCTCCCCAACCCAGTATCAGGGAAAGGGGCAGGTCAAATGGGCTGGATGTGGCGTGAGGGGCAATGAACTAAATTTACACATAACAACCCATGTTGATCTTGAGTGAAACAAGCCATGAGAAATATGATGAGATGTATATCATAATAGCATCTATGTACATTAAGAGCATATAAAACAACCATGCATTTTATATAAGCACATGCACAGTCAAGGATGCCCATCAAATCCATTAGAGTGGGTGCCAGTGGGGAAGGGAATAAGAATGGAGGTTTGGGCTGAAGAGTAAAATACAAATCAAGAGGGGGGCCTTGCATGCACCAGCCATGATAATGTGCTAAGTGTATGGACAGCTCAACCTTCTGCATAGACACAGACACAGAGTGAGACATAAATAGACAGATACACATCCACATGGGCTGGTCGGCAGATGTGGCAAATGGTCATGGTGGTATGTAAATGTCTGAAGGTGGAGCAAGAGTGCAAGGGTAGAATGATAACATTTATAGTGAACTTTTCTTAATCGCTTTCCTTGTGCCTGGGCTCCCCACCTTGTGCATTACACATATTCTAGCATTCCATTTGCTCAGCAACCTTCTAAGGCAGATAAGTAATATCATCCCCTTTTTATCAGAAGAGGAAACTGAGACGGGTCCAGGGTCGTGGAGGGAAAGCTTGGCAGGGCAGGCGCTGACTCCAGAGCCCAGGTGCATCATTTACGTTGCTGCACAACCCCCTTTATCGTAAGGATTCCTTTAAAATGGGTGCACTTTTAACACCCTCGTTAATATCTGCTCTTTCCCAGTTCTTCTCTCTACGTTAACTGAAGACTGAGTTGCCCCACAATAGTTAAAGACCCTATGGAGAAGACTAGGTTGGGCCTTTTTGGGTGGAGGAAGATTTCTTTTTTTTTTTTTTTTTTTTTTTTTGTTGAGACAGAGTCTCACTTTGTTGCCCAGGCTAGAGTGAGTGCCGTGGCGTCAGCTTAGCTCACAGCAACCTCAAACTCCTGGGCTTAAGCGATCCTACTGCCTCAGCCTCCCGAGTAGCTGGGACTACAGGCATGCGCCACTATGCCCGGCTAATTTTTTCTATATAGATTTTTAGGTGTCCATATAATGTCTTTCTATTTTTAGTAGAGACGGGGTCTCGCTCAGGCTGGTCTCGAACTCCTGACCTTGAGCAATCCACCCGCCTCGGCCTCCCAGAGTGCTAGGATTACAGGCGTGAGCCACCGCGCCCGGCCGAGGAAGATTTCTTGATGCAACCCCTTTGCCACTCCTGATACTTGATTTTGTGCCTCTGAAGTCCCATGTCTTATTTTTTTCCTTTCTCTTGTAGCATTACCCCAATGCCATTCCTCTCCGTCCTCCCCTTAATGAGCCGGCCAGTCAAATGGCCTCATTTCCAACAGCATCTTCACACTCCCTTCTTACAGTGGGTGGCTAGATAATGTTGGGCTTCCGTGAGTACACGTGTGTCTTCGAAATGATTTACCAGGGAGATGTGGGGCTCTACAGCAGGCGGCTGAATCACCTGGAATGCTTTGTAGTTTATTTCACTGTCCACAAAAGTAGATCCAGCCATGGACCCCTTGCTGGTCATTAAGATGTAGTCTGGTGCTTGTATCCAAAATGTCTGGGGGCCTTAAGTGAGCACCCCCTCTGTCCTGATGGCTGAGGGCTGTTGCAGGGCTGTGCAAGAGCTCCCCGAGGGCGACAACACCAGTAAATCGTAATCACAACGGAGCACGGTGGAAGAAGTAAACAGTTCTGAAACTGTGCTATAAATTGTCATCCAGTGATGATTCTGTTTTATTATGGAGGTTAAATTACAGCAATCACTGGCGCACAAAGGCGCTGCAGTACGAAAACATTTGGGAACAATGTTTTTCTCCTATGGCTTGGGTGATGGGCGCACAGGAATAAAACAGAGTAACTTATTTACTGTGGGCCACAAAGGAAAATATGAACTATAGCCCATTGTGACTCTTTTCTTTTCTGAGCCGAGCAGGTTGTGAGCATGTTGCTGTTGCCACAGGAAAGGATGATAAACTTGACAAACTTCCAGCGATGTTTTTCTTCTTTCTATAGCTTCTCTCCAGCTCCCCTCCTACACCAGGCCGTGTGCGCGTGTGTGTTTATATCTACTTGGGTAGCACGGGTTAGGAGAAGATGAGCCAGAGAATAATGCCTGCCTGAGGCGCTTACCGGCTTGTAGATGCTGTCTTTCCGCAGTCCCCTTGCATGCCCTCCAAAGGGCTTGCATATTATGGGCCACTTGATTCACTAGGGGATGAGGTGGGCTTGGAACTCCCAGATCTAGGTTCAAGTTGTTCTGATTGTGCCTCTTGGGATCTTCACCTGCAAAATGAGAGCAGCGAGTGCCCTGATCCATGGGGCTTGAGGAGGGAATGGCCCGTAAAATGTGTGTGTCCCAATTCTGGACACACACTAGGTGCCCATTAATTGTTCCTCCTAATGATCATTGTGTCTCCGCAGCAGCAATTAGCAGCATCCCCACAGATCTTCCAGCATCCCTGTAGCCATGTTATTTTCACTAACCTTGGGATTGTTTTGCACTTTAGAATTTATACATAAAAGCAACTGGTGTTAACTCTGGAAGTTCAGTTTGTTGTTGCAGAGATCTTGCCACCTGTTTACAAAGAAATGGAAACTCCTTGGCAAGGCCCTTGCGTGGTCCTGGCTCTGCCTGCCTCTCCCAGCCCCTCCCCTCTGGGTGCCCATGGGAACCTCCCTCTAGTTCCTTGAAGGTGCCAACCTGTCTCTCTTTGGTGTCCTTGCATGAGGTGTTCTCTCTGAGTGGAATCTTCTTCACTGAAGTCTAGCCCCTCCTTGGTATTCAGGGTTCACCTCGGATTCTCCTCTTTGAGGCAGCCTTCCTTGGCCTCCTTGCCTAAGGTGGAACCCCTCCCACCCTACCCCAAACACCACCCTCACCCCCTTCCCTCCCCGCACCACCACTGCCCCATCCTTTTCTCTCACATTGCCTAGTTTATGCCTTTTCTTCACGGAATTCATCAGTGTCTAAAATTACCTTTTCATGTGTCTGGCTTTTATTTCCTCTCCCTCTGGAATTGAAGCCCCATGGGGAGCCTGCATGTGTTCACCCAGGACAGTGCCTCCTGAAGCACAGGTACCCCAGAAGTATTCACGGAATGAGTGAACGACCAGAATTGCTCTGATGTGCTGGAGATCTGATCATAACATTTTCCCTATAAAAATATGGGAAACTCAAGCAATTTAAATAAATTATCTTTAATTAATAGCCTTTTAGAGTATGAGGCAACAACACTGTTCTTTGTGAGTGAGTTGTAAGATGCACTCTAGTGGGTAGAATTAAAACTGATGACACCACCAGCTCCTGTTAATTACAGGGTGGAAAGTAATACGAGATTTAATCACCAAACTATTTTTTTCATGACTTTAAAGAGTATAATTTGCTATGACCTGTAAATATTTATTGAGTAATTAATTATGAATTTTGCATACATTTATTTAATGATACTGGAGAGTTATTTTATGGAGAAAAGTTTTCTCCAAAGGTGATGAGTCCCAGTGGTTATCTCATTTTTGAAGATGACAAAGAACAAAGAAAAGCAACGATACTGAGAGAGAAATAAGTTTGGAAAACTTAGCTTATAGGCAAGTTAATAGCATTGCTTTTCACAAGGCACTTTTATAAAAATATTATTTCCACCAATGTCATTTTTTAGGTTTGGGCTGATAGTGTCCCCTACCCACAACACTTTAACATGAAAATGAAAACGTTTAAACATACAGAAAAATTGGTCCAGGTGCAGGGACTCCCCACTGCAGTCCCAGCACTTTGGGAGGCCAAAGCAGGATTGCTTCAGGCCAGGAGTTTGAGACCAGTCTGGGCAACACAGTGAGACCTCGTCTATAAAACAAAAAAAATACATATAGCTGGGCGTGGTGGTGCATACCTGTAGTCCCAGCTACTCGGGAGGCTGAAGCAGGAGGATCACTTGAGCCTAGAAGTTTGAGGCTGCAGTGAGCTATGATTGCACCACTGCACTCCAGCCTGGGCAACACAGTGAGACCCTGTCTCCAAAAAAAAAAAAAAAAGAAAAAGAAAAGGGAAAAAAATCTCTATATAGCAAAATTGCGACAATTTTACCACAAGCACCCACGTATCCACCACTCATTTCTACCATCAATATTAAGTTTACTCATTTTACCACTGGTCTGTCCATCTCTCTGTCCCTCTAGCCATTCATTAATATATCTTTTTTTGTGCATTTCAAAGTGTATCACAGACTTGTTGATAGTATTTTTAACAATCTATTTGTCATTGAAAAAGAAACAGATGCTTTGTAAAAGTCAAGCTGACCTACAAGTCTAATACATTTGAAAAGAAATAAGTATAAAATAAACCAAAAAGCATATTTCTTCTTCCAAGAGTTCAAAAGAATTAGAAGAAGAAAGGTACCTGGATACTTTTTGCTGAGTAGTATTCCATGCTGTGGATGTACTGTAGTTCGTTTAGCCATTCACCAGTTGAAGGACATTTCAGTTTTAATATAACGTGGTTGGGAAAGTGGGGCTTGCTCTAACTGAAGTGAGTTTTGGGTTTCTGTGTTTCTCTGGGAATAGACACTCTGCTTTTTTTTTTCTTCTGTAAAGTGTCCATTGTTCTACCTCTTGATTTTCCATGGAGGTGTATCCCTTCCTGAACTCCAGGCTTGGGTAAGATCCCAGGTGTGGCCGTGAGGCTGACGTTTGTCTAAGCAGTAGGTCACCACACTCCTTGCCATGGGATCTGTGGTCCGAGCAGCTCAGGCCTGGTCACCAGCCTGACCTCACCTCTTGCCATTCTCCCTTACTCACTGTCCCCCGCTTCACCCCTCTGGACCTTCGTACTTGCTGTTCCCTTACCTGGACTGCTCTTCCCCCAGGTAGCACACCTCTGGCCCTGTACTTCATTCTGGTCTCTGTTTAAATGTGAGTTCTCCAAGAGCCTTTCCCTGGCCACTCTCACTAAGCTAGTTCTCTGGCCCTTTCTGTCACATGAGCTAATACTCTCCCTATGTTGTGTGAGCACCTTTGGGTTCCCCTAAACAGGTCCAGATGAAAGTGCTGCATTTGTTCAAGCTGCCTTCAGTGTTCGTTCTCTCTACTCTCCGCATTTCCCAGCACTCAGACTCCACCGGGGGCTGACCAGCTGTCCTGATAGTAGAGGCTTCCAGAGCCGATCCCCTGACCTAGTTCCTGGGTTCCAAGCTACAGTGCCCATGGACTCCCAGCTAGCTAACATGATGGAGATTAGTGGGAGGCTCTACACAGAGATGATGACACTCGGAGGTGTAGTGTAGAGACAAATTCAGAATAGCAGCACCCCAGCATTCGTCTTGCCTGAGGAGCCAGGAGGGTTGGTTCACCCTATCATCTGGCACACTTGGATGGGGTGGCATTGCACAGAGCATTTGAAGCCTGGGAACGGGAGTTTGCCATTATTACTAATACTGCTGGCATCCTCTTCTCTAGGAGCCCAAAGCCCCGAGAGGCTGGCAAGTGTTAGTAGCATCTCCAGCAACTGATAGTTACTAGGTACTGAGAACCTTCTCCATTCATCCATCTGCTGACCCTCATGGTAGATTCAAAATCTTTATGTTATCGTAATGTATGGAATTAACTGCACTTCTGACTTCTAAGTTAGGGTGAAGTTTTTTGAGTTTGGGGTTTTTGTTTGTTTTTTGTATTTTAAGTACCTAGCAGAGTGCCTGGATCAATAATGATAGTCAATAATTTGTTGAATGAGTAAATAATAGATAAAATTTAGTAAGTGTTTCTGATGATCAGGCATGGTTCTAATCCTGTTACACGTGTAAGTTTATTTAATCTTCACAACATAATGAAGGGGTAGGGATTACTAACTCCCTGTCGTGTAGATGAGGAGACTGGCTTACAGAGCTCTTGCATTACTTGCCAACCATCTCACAGCTGGCAGGTGGGGGAGCGGGGAGTTGAGCCCATCAGTATCTATTTAATACTTATTTTAATAATAATGTAAAAATAATATAGCAGTATATTGCTTTGTCGCCTAAATGCATATTGGAATATATAGAGCATCGTAGGCTGCTCATCCACTGAACATTCATTGAGTCATCCTTGTTGTAAATGCTAGGCATTAGAGGGGCTTAACGATGAGTAAGGCAGCTGCAGGATCAGAGAAGCTTATTGTCTTGAGTTAGTAATAGAAATCTACACGCAAAGCTGTCCTGTGAGGCGATGGATCCGAGTATCTTAAAGACATGAAGTGTTAAAATGCACAGGGATGGAAACTGATGCTGGCTGTGTGCCAGGAGAGGGCACGCGCAGGGTGGCCGGGAACGTCGGGGAGGTGGGAATGGTGAGGTGGGTGGTGGTGACGGAGATGGTTCCAGGGGCAGTGTGATCAGCGACTTAGGAGCAGGGCGTCTTCCTGCGTGAGGCTGGTGCTTCAGAACTTGGAGCCTTGTCTTCCCTCCGGACCAGAAGATTAGATGACCAGTCATCGATAAGAACAGGGCTCAACAAATTACTGACCAGTCTGAACTGTGAAAACACCTCCCGAGTCCCAAGAGATAAAACCCAGGTCAATAAAGAGACTGTCCAAGGTGGCTGACTGGGACTGGTTTAAAGTTGACCACGTGGGTAACTGGCCACCGGCAAAGGGGGTGAGATGCCTGACCCGGGCTGGAGCCACCTCAGAGGGGAGCCGCCCGCCCAGCCAGGGCTCTTGGGCTGCTTGGGGCTTGGCAGGCAGCTTTCTCAGAGCAGGAGGCCGCCGGCCCCCGGAGGAGCACTGGGGCCCGGGGAGGCCTGCCTGGGTAGCTGAGCAGAGTTTGCAGGTGTGTGCCACGCCCTCTGTCACCTCTCAGGCTTGTGTGTGCACAGACACCCCTGTACACCAAAACACTTTACCAGCCCTTATGCTCAGGCTGATCCTTCTTGGAGAGGGAGGATTTGAAACAAATTTATTGCATTAAGAAATTCTTCAACATTTTTTTCTTCCCTCTTGGGAAAATTTATTTAATCTGCATAAGTACCTCACCCTCAGTGAGTTTCCGGCTCCCCTGAGGAGACTGTTAAATGCAGATTCCTGGGCCCTGCCCCAGAGAGTTGGTTCAGTGAACTTGGAGGACGGCTAGGGAGTTGGAGTTTAAACTGCCTCCCCCAGCCCAGGCAGACGGCAGCCCCAGCCGTCAAGCGATCTCATTTTGAGAAGCTTGAGCCAGAGGAGTAATTTCTAAAGCAGGGTGTCTGGGATGCTGCTCTGTAGTGCACGGAGAAAATACTGAAATGTCTCTTTTAAAATAACTGTTTTTGTATAAATTTTGTATTGTATGTGGTAAAGCAATAGTACATTATGATAATGTCCATAATAGTGATATTTATGCAGTATGATATTGCATATAAATGTACCTATTTGCAGGCATATGCTCACTATTTTTGCTGATAGGAATTTTTTTTAAACTCAGAGACAGTATAAAGGAAGTTTTTAGGATTTATCCTGCTGGATTGGGCCAGGCTTCCCATGTCACAGATAATCAGAGGAAGTAGTAATAGAGTATCACAGTCCACTTATTATTAGTGACTAACACACGTGGTCACTAAGGGGCCCTGGGGAGTTGGGCCCCCACAGCTCCCTCTCACCTCTCCCCTCAGCTCCCGTCTCTGTTTCAGGGCACCTGGCCGGTGTCCCTGCAGTTACGGCAGGGAGGGCTTCGTTACCTGACGTCTGGACGTCTGTCTAGATCACGAGTTCCTCGAAGGCAGGGCCGGCTTGCCTTTGTGCATCTTTGTGTCTCTGACCCCACCACAGTGCTGGGCTCCCCAGATGTTTGGTGACTGGGTGAAGGAGGGGAGGGAGGAAGTGGGGACTCTACCCATCACTTTCTGTCTTTGTCCCTGGCACGCTGGGAACCGTAAAGAAAAGCAAATGGTGCCTTGGCAGTGATGAATCATTTATCCCTACACAGCTCTTTTCTGCCTCATATGCCATCTAACCAGAAGGTTCCGAGTCCTCAGGGAACTTCTCTTGGGATGGAGACAGACTCACAGAGCCTGGTTTGGCTTCCCGCTCAGCTGCTTATTAGCTCTGGGGCCCTTATATAGAAATCGCTTCCCCTCTCCTGGGCTCAGTTTCCCCACCAGGACAATCAGTGAAGTGGAGTGGCCCCAACTCCAGCTATTCCTGTGTCTTCTTTATAATTTTTGCCTTATCTGAGCAGTACCTATAGCAATGTTTAACAGAGTGATTTTCTTTACATTTCTTTATATTCCTTTCTCTTTAAATTTATTTTAAAACACTACTGTTGAAGGAAAACCAGCTGGCCCCAAAAGACGATACCTGAGAAGGAGAGTGAACCCAAAGCGGCCGTGCTCAGTTCTGGCTCTTTGCTGTGGCCTGCCGGCTTCCGTCTAGAGACCTGTGGTGAGAGGAGAGGGGGCCGGTCAGAGGGCCTGAGAGGCAGAGCCTTTCTTTCTCCTTGTCTCAGTGAAGAGGCTTGAAGGAGAATTGGAGAAGAAACACCTTTCTTTCTGTGAGGGTCGGTATCATCTAATGGGGTGTCTAGTGACTGCCTACTGTCACTCCCCAAAGCACCTGTAAGCCTTATGCCACCCCCACTGGCCTCTCCCTGTGGTATGGAGGATTCTAGGCCTTTCCAACCTTAGACAGGATGTGATTAGCTACTGGGTCTTTCTTGGTGCCCTTTTTTTCCCCGAAGTTGCATATACAGTTCTGAGTCACAGCTTTGCAGGAAATCAGGTGTCTCTTACAGCTGTTTTCTATCAAATACATATAATGGAATTTATCTTTCCAACTTCCACTTGTATCATGACATTTTCCTCCCATGCCAGGATTTGTAGGGTGCTGCCCCTGTATCTCTGGACTGCATAGAACCTTGCTGGGAACTGGGGGTAAGGGAGGAGGGTTAAAAAAATTTTCCTGTCCTTGAGGAGGGAGAAGCCATGTCACGGCTCAAGAGGTTTGATGACCCTGCATTGAATTTGGGGTATTGTTCATTCAGTGTCACTTCGTGAGATGACCATAAAACATGGCATGGCAGTGGGGAGAGAGATGACAGGATAGAGAAGCCCCAGCAAGAGCAACACACCCCACTGCTCCCATCCCGTGTCTGGTCCAGCTCGGCACCAGGGAGGACAGTGGTCTGAGGAGACTCTGTTGGGCCATCGGAGTAGCCTGCGTCCTTGAGAATAACAGGGAATTGCAGCTTTTGCCATAGTTTTATGATTCCTGTTCATATTTAGATGTTAATCATATTTGGGATCTCTGTGAATTTTTTTGACATAGCATAATTGTTACCTGTTATCCTCATGCATTTAAAAAAATAATAAACACTTTTAGGATCTAGGTTTACAGAAAAATTGAGCAGGAAGTACAGAGAACCCCATGCACCTCTGCCTTGCCTCCCTCCAGTTTGAGTTTTAACAAATGTGTAGCGTCCTGTATCCATCACTGCAGTATCACACAGAATAGTTTCACTGCCCTGAAAATCCACTGTGCTCTTGGCAACTCTTGGTCTTTTCATTGTCTGCATAGGTTTGCTTTTTCTTAGAATTTTAAGAAATTGGGATAAAATATATATAACAAAAAGTTTATCCTTTTAACCATATTAAGTGTGTGATTTTAAGTGTACTATTTCAAATGCACGTACATTTCTGATGGGTTTAGATTTGGGCCGGTGGCTAAGGTTGAAGGTCATAAATGTAATGAGGAAAATGACACAGCCAGCCCACTGGGGCTGTGTTGCAGTGTTGACGGAGCCTGACCACGGCAACACTGTGCTACTCGTTTTATGTTCAGGGCCACGTTAACTTCTCCTGCCACCCTGACAGGCAGATGTCGTCATTACCCCTCTGCCCCGAACACAAAAGGAGGGAGCTGTAGGGAGAAGGGTGGCTGAACCCATAAACGGGAGAACTGTGATGACACCTCCATCCGTCCGACCCCAAAGCTCCCTCTCTTCACCAGGGCACTTTCCTGCTGATGTGGGGGCTGGCGGACGCAGTCTGAATGCCCTCTCATGGGCAGGGGGCTCTGTGGTATGTACTGCCTTTCATTTCAAAGGCCTGCCAAAGTGGAGAGCTTCCTTTACTCTGCCTTACTAATAAGTTCTTTAGATGGAGACTTAAGATGATGCCTCAGCATTTCTGCTGCTTGTGTTTCTATCAGATTTGATGGATGCCTTGTAATAAACATCCTAAACACAGAGCCTGCTTATTCCATATGAAACATCCGAAGTTTGGGGACACAGAGAAAAGAAGGAGATTGTGCTGTGTCGGGACAAGAAATAACTTGTTTTGGCTAACTTTTAATTTAATTTTTCATTTTTTATTTTCTTAGAGACAGAGTGATGCCATGTTGCACAGGCTGGACTCAAACCTCTCCTCAGCCTCCTGACTTTCTTTCTTTCTTTTTTTTTTTTAAATCCCAGGATTCTCCTTCATAGAAGGATCGTTTAGGGTCTATTTGCCAGGTGGCCCATGGTTCTGGTGAGATGACTCAAGGCTCTTCTCTGCCCTGTCCCAGGTAGAACTGGTGCCTCCTGGGCTGGGACCCACTGTGCATGCACAAAGGGCCCCAGTGCCCTTCCATTTGCTGACAAGTCTGGGGGCCCCAGACAGTAGGACCCTCCCACAAGGCCTGGTATACCATAGGCACTTAATAAATGTTTATTTAATCAATGTAATTGTATAAGGCTGTATACTTTTCAAAGCAGGTCCACATACAGAGAGCCACATCTTACATTTATTTGACTCCCATATGCATGTGTGAAAGAAAGCAAAGAAGTTAATGTTCCTTAAAAAAAATTCCTGGACTATTCTGCTCTTGGATTCATCGGAGTGATGCGTTGGTTGCAGCACAAGGTGTGATCAAGAGTACCCAAGGTGTCAGCCAGGAATTGGATTTTTGCATCTTGACTATAATCCAGTTCTCTAACTACAGACCCCCTTTGCTACCCTTTGAATGGGTTTGACGTAGTCAATTATCATTCTTTCTGGAAGTTGGCCCTTGTTTTCAGCCTGAGTGAGTATTGGTACGTTTTGGTGAAGTTCTTTTTTATTTCATTGGCTGGCATTGTAGCTAAAAGAGCTGTGACTCATGATTCATTGAAACATTTTAACTGCAAGATAAAATATTTTTTTAATTGACAGAATCTCCATACTCAAGTCAAAATGGGTAATTTTCTGGTAATTTTATTGCTGATGCTCTGGTATCTACAATATTATGTTTCTGTTAGGAAGAGCTTGATACTATGAACTCACAGAGACATCTATTTCTTTTTAAGTGGAAATTCAAGGCACATTATCAGGAGTCTCTTGTTCGCAGAAGAAACGCTGCTATTCCTTTGCCCATAACTCAAGTTTTTCTCATTCTGAGGATTATTGCAAATGGCACTAAAATTATTTGCTCATCTTTCTTTTCTTTCAAGAAGAGAGACTCTGTGTTAGCAACACACCTTATTGCAACCGTTGCTTTTTCGATTAGCATCCTGCAGTAGGAAGTGAGAGTTTCTTGGCTCTGGTCTGGGGAGGGAGAAGGAAAATAGGTCCGGTGTGGTGCAGGAGGTGGTGGAGACCTCCAAAAGAAAGGGGTGCTGAGTTTCTGAGCTGTTCTTGCAGTGGCAGCTCTCAACTCACAGTCACACTGCAGAACTCAAGAAGAGGGACTTAGGAGGATGGCAGGAAGCCAGGCAAGAGGTGCCCCCACACCCCGAGCCTGCTGAGACCGTGGATTGGATCTCTCCGGGCCCGGCCTCTTGCAACCATTCGTTCTGAACGTTGCTCTTTCTCATTAGGAAGCTCTCATTAGGAGACGTTCCTAAGAGGCAGCTCCTTTTAGGAATTCCAAAGCAGAGACTCCAGGAGCCCATCAGCAGCGCCAGCCCCATCTGTCGCTCCTCCTCGCCACGGCCCTTCATGGCTCCCCTGGCTCCGCACCAAGCTGTTTGCTCCCTGTCTTTTCAGAGCATTGCTGTGTTTATCTCTTTCACTATGCTCCTTTAATTTTTGTCTGCCTAACTTTTCATTATTTGCCTCCTTATCTATAAAATCACCAATGAGCTTCTTTTTCCTTTTTAATTAGGTTTAAGCCTCTTTTGTCCACAAAGCTTCCTGAAAATCACCCCCACCGCTCCAGGTGTTCCTCACATCTTCCCTTGGTGGCAGCCCCATCTTGGCGTTCTTAGGGGGTGGGCTGCTCTGTCCAGTCACGGCTTCTTTCTGGTCTCACCTCGGTGTCCCACCCCGGCACTCCTTCCTGTACCTGAGCATCGGGAACGTGAGTTCTTGATCTCATTGTTCAGAGCAGCTGCTTGCCTTCTGCGGTGTGTCTGTGAGTGCTGGCTGTCATGATGGAACCTCTCCTTGACACAGTCCTTAGACAGAGAGCCCTTTGGTTCAGATGCTGCCCACGCAGTTGTCCTGCTCTGGCTACTGGAGCCTCCCTTGGCACGATAGGACCAAAGGGGCTGACTTCGTCATGCCTGCAGCTCTGGCTGCTCATTTGGGCAGACCTGGCCGATCGCCCGTGGGCAGTGTTTCCCTCCCCTTCCAGTTCAGTTTCTGCTCCTGCAGAACTTGTATTGTGAGGGCATGAAGGGAAAGACCCTTGAACAGGAGTGGAACCCCCCTCTCTTTTTTTTTAAGTTAAAGGCTATTCAAATAACTGTACTCTCTTTCTAGAAACTCCAAAGGGGGTTCCAGTTACACAGTGTAACTTTACTTCTTATGTGTTTGTTTAAATGGATATTTCAGACAAGTATGGTATTGTTCTGATGGAGACTAATCACTTTTTAATTTATTTTTTATTAATTGAAACTTTATTAAGCGTCTATTACATTTTAGGTTCTTTGGCAGGCCCCAAGATAGAGAAGTGAGCAAGATGGACATGGTCCTTTCCTCACTGAGCTAAGGTCTGTGTGGGAGGGAGTGGTGGGGGTACCCCTGACTGCCCCAGGATTAGTGTTCAGAGTCTTTACTGCAGAGGTGAAGGCTATTTTAGGTTCTTCTAAGCTAACTGCAAAATAGTTCACACTTTCACCTTTTGAGCATGCTTTATTGGTGCTTGGTCAGAAACATCTAGAAGCTTCAGGATGATGGGCTCAACAGTTCTGTTATCACCACTAGCCGTATTGTATCCTCTTGCTCATATTCAGGCAAATATTCCACAAGAATGAACTTTTCCAGATACTGGAAGCACCTCCCGGCTTTTAACATCCATCTGTGACACAGTCGTTTGTAAGGACATACAGAGGCTGTTTGCTTCTGGGTCTGGCGTTTCCTGACTGCTGTGGATTTTGAGTTCTTAAGTCTGATTTTTAAATATTTTCCATCTCCTTTTTTCTTGTCGGCCCTTAGTGGCTTCTTGCTGCTGTTTGCTGCCATTTTTTTTTTTTTTTTTTTTTGCTGCTTCTAAATGTGTTGTGACTTGGGAAATCATATAAACAAGATTGTTAGAATGGTGTTCAAACTCAGAGTCAAAAGCTCTTCCCATGTTTATGTTCCCTGCTCAGAGGCCTTCACATAACTCTTTTGTCTCCTGTTTGAAGGTTCAGGGTAACCGAGGGTAGTTATGGTGGAATAACTTTAAAGAGTGATTAATCTCAACAGTTTGTATGATTCCACCTTATGTTTTCAACAAGCCAGCTGGTCACCTCCTCTTTAGACTCACCGCCACCACCTAGCACATTATTCTTTGCCAAGACAGTTATTGGAATCTCTGCACTGGGTCCTCTGCCTGTCACCCCATATATAACAGGGTCGTGCCCTGCTCCCGGGTAACTTTTCTAAAGCACATCCCAGTTTTATTTTCCCTTGCTCAGCTCTCTCTCTCTCTCTCTGCTTCCTAGTACCATATGCATTAAGTGCAGATGGCTGATTTTAGCAGTCAAAGATCTCTAGAGTGGTCCCAAGCTACTCCTCTTATTCATTGTAACCCATATTGGACACATCCTCTGCAAGACTGGTTCCTCCTTTGCTGCACTTCTCTCAGAGCCTGCACCTAGGTCTCCCTCCCATTCTTCCTGGCTCTTGGTGCTTTGCTTTTGACGACCTGTACTGCATCGATGTGTGGACACACATGCTTGTCTTCTTTCCCCACTTGATGGCAGGCCCTTGATGAGCCAGAGCATTCTTGTTTGTCCTTGTAATCCCCTTGCACTTGGCACAGTGGAAAGTCAGACAGCAGAGGGGTCAGAGCATAGCAGGTGTACCTGATTTCTAGTTCTGGCTCTGCCCCTCTGTCCCTTACTGTGCAAGCTGCTTTATTTCTATAAGCCTGTAGTGAGCCATTTATAAATAGAGGTGGTAATGGTGCCTACTTCATAGGACTGTTGTGAAGATAGAGCCCTGGGATCCAGTATACTTACAGGCAGTGGCATGATGATTATTATTACTGCTTCTAGCAGTATTACTATTACTTCTACAAGGTATTCAGTAAATACTTGTTAAAGTGATTTAAACCTAAACAAATTGGTCTGTCCCAATCATAGAAATTAACCTGGGAAAAGTGAGTTGTAACTCATGGAGTCACCAACAAATAAGCCAGCATGTGGAAAAGTCACAAACAAAAAAGCAGTGGCCACTAAGGTTTTTAAAGGCTCCTCCCAACTGGATCCGGCACTTCTGTTGTCCAGGGCAGCAGTGGAGCCCATGCTAGATGGCACCCAGCCCTGGCAATTTGGGGTTCTTCCAGAAATTACAGCATGCCCCACCAATGTCACCTTCAGATGTGAGTGAGTAGAAAGGCTGCAGCCTTTGCTTTATTGTAGGGAAATACCCATAAATGTTAGTAACAGTTATTTGCAGAAATTTTGGGATACAGCCATAGTAGGTTAATCCCAACAAGTTCTGGCCAATAAATTTGGCGGTTCTCTAGTCCCTAATTTAAGTCATGAGGTTAACTGACTGATATAGCTACAAACTCAGAAATAGCAGGACAATTAGGGAAGCACAATTTCTTTGTAGCTCTGAAAGAAATGCAGAGATTGAAATGTGAAATCATTGGGAAAGGTTGATGTCCCCGCATGGTTTGTGACCTGCAGCTAAGTGCAGAATCTGCTGGCCAGACTGATAAAGGTTTGAATCACACCTCTGCCCCCTACCAGTGGTGTGGCAGGTGTGGGTATGAGAAGGTACAGGAATAATATCTTTATGAACCACTACCCTCCCCTTATTTCCCAGGTGGTTTTGTTTGTCATTGGAATTTGGGAACCGCAAGTCTAAAGCAAGGCATTTTGGTGAGCTTTCTAGCACCATCCCCTCTCCTCCCCTCCGCCTTCCCCCTCCTCCCCAGCCTTGCAGTAGTAGCACAGAGAAATGTATGAAACTGCCGCCTCAACGCCAGATCCTGAAATGACCTTGTGGAAGCATTCCTCCTCTCTCCTGGTGGGCTTTGGGGAGGGCAGGAGAGTGGGGTGATGTGATGATGGAGCCATCGGCCAAGCCACTGCCCCACAGGCTTGGGCTTTTTGCCATCCTATCCTGGTCTGAAAGTCATGCCAGCCAGCCTCGCTCCAGGCGAGGTGGAGGAGCCTCAGGAAAGGCCCCTGGGGTAGTGCTCGGTCCTGGACTAAGGAGAACTATTCTTCCATCTAGAAAGTCTTCCTGCCAGCACAGCTTTTTATCATGTTTGCCCAAGACTCCCATTACCCTTAATTGCCTTCTTTATGTAGCTTTGGCCATTATTTTCTTTCCCCTTTGATGTTTACTCTGTCAAATATTTAAGGGTAGTTATCATGTCTGTTTAGCCAAGCTATACACATTCAAGGTCTTTTCAACTTTGCACATAAATCTCAGCCTTCCAGCCCCTCAACACCTACCCATACGTGCTGTGCAGTGTTTGCTTTGGATCCGATCTTGGAAGCAGAGGGATTTTTCTCCTTAGAATTATTGGCATCCGTGTGCACTTTATAAGTCTGCTGCAAACACACTCACACAGGGAATTAAGGAGACAAGATCCAGTTTACTATTGTTTTAAGGACAGCCCAGGGCCTTTTTGCCCCCCTGATGGTATCTTTTTAAATTGAATTTGAGGAATGGACAAAAGTCAACAATGACTAGTGTTTCCATTACTTTAAAGCTTATAAAGTATGAAGGATTTTTTAAGGCCTAAAACCAAAAAAGAAAAAAAAATGCAAGTATAATAAAAAATGACAAACAGTGCTGTAGTGAGCTGCAAGTTAAATGGGGTTCTCGTGGTTTCCATCCCTGGGCCCCTCCTGAATGTCTCTGAGTCTCTTTATAGTACATTCAGGGTTTGCTGTCAATGCTCTTACTTCTCAGCAAAGCCAATTTAACTAATGCAAAATCAGTCAGAAGGAAATAAAAAGGGCAAAACTATCTATTAAATTTAACTCCATTCATTCTACTCTGTGGCTGGAGTGTAAGACCCATGTCTGCTGGACCCCTTGGGCTACTTGGTCCTCAGGTGCCTTTCCCTGGGCTAGAGGGGGATCCCAAGATTTACTGATACAGATGTTTTGAACAACACGGTCTCTAAATATAAGCCATCGGCTGCATCTCTTGCTCAACAACGATAACAAAGCCCAAAATCAGTTGTAACACCAGAGAAGAAAACAGCTATGTTGGATTTATTGAGTGATGGCTTATCAGTTTTCATTCCTTTAACAAAATATGTATTGGGGACCTTCTCTGTCCTGGATATACTTCTGGGCACTAGAGATACCATTGTAAACAAACTGTGTAGTCATTTGCTTGTGTGTGTGTTAATAAAAAGTGTTGATAAGTACACTTCAGAGAATGAAAATAACAGGATTTGAGAGAGTGACTGATGGTGGCCTCTTTAGAGTGGGGGATCAGGGAAAGTCTAAAGATGTGACAGTTTGACATTGGTATCTGAGTGGCCAGGAGGATGGGGTTGAGGAGGTGGACAGGGGTTGGTTTGTATACAGCTTTGAGTTTAGGGATAGGAATGTGGATCATACCTGAAGTACAGCTGGAGGCCCTGGAAGTGTTCCAGGCAGTAAGCAATGTGATACGATTTCCACTGTGGTCACTCTGGCTGCTGTGTGGACACTGGCCTGCAGTGGTGAGAGTGGACATGGAGGCCAGCCAGGGGGCCCTTGCATTCGTCAGAGAAGAGGTCTGGAGACAGGGTTGTGTCAGTAGAGGAGAGGGATAATGTCAGGGTATGTTTGAAAGTAGAGGCATCAGGAATTGCTCATGGGTTAGCCACGGGGCAGTGTGTGTGGGCGTGTTGAGGGGAAGAGAGAAACAAACTATACTCCTAGACATTGCTGTATGACCTTCAGTTCTGCTCTGGCCCCGTTAAGTTTGAGGTGTCTGTGACACCTCAAACGTGGTATGTGGAGATGTACAAGATGCCATTGGCTCTATGAGGTGTAAGCCCAGACCAGGAGTCAAGGTGAGAGATGGAGGCTTGGGAGGGCATATGGTGGGTATATTCAGTCATGTTACTGGGAAGAGTAACCAAGTGGACAGGGAAAAGAGGAGAAGAGCCCCGTGAGACTACATACCCATTTCCTCCCATACACTTCAGTTAGTCTGGAAACCCCACTGGGCAAATGCATTATTGCTAAGCTCTTCACTGCTCTGATTTCACTGATTGCTCTGAAGGTTGTGGGTGCAGTGACCATGGAATTGCTGAGTTCTTGGTCAGTAAGGTATTTGGAGGTGCACAGGACTGGCAACATCAACCACATCCTGGTTTGATTTCCTTACAAGTTGCAGACTACCCTGCTGACGTGCTCTGTGGTGAGTCTCCCACAGTATCCAGATCTGGAGGGCAGCTCCCACGATGAGATCTGGACAGCTCTCTACAGGGCCAAGGTCAACAACATGGACTAGTTGTCATTCTCCAGAGAAGTAACTCATGGAAGGAAACTGAGCTGAGCTAATGGGGTGGTGTCTCTTAAAGTCATTTTAATTTTCCTTTTTGGTCATCTCTGTATGGGCTGCTATTCTCCATCTGTGTTGTGTTTTACATGAATTAAAAACCATCTTTAAGCCTCACTTTTCCTCTCTGCTGAGAACTGCCAGGGCTCTGTGCCAACATGAGGGCTCAGGTCACTGCAAAGACACTGCTGATTCAGTTTTTTGTACCTAATGAATCTTTATTGGCATCGAGGTCTAACCTTGACACAGCTTGGTGAGTTATGCCTTGGCAGCCACTCATAGGCTCTGCATTCTTGTCCCTGCGAAACCCTTTGTAAATAATGTGGGCTGGCTCACAGATTCTGCCAGCACACAGAGCCCAAGAGTAGTCTTAAAAGATGAGGAGTGGATGGGATAGTGGCCTTAAACTATAAGGAGTGTTCAGTGTTAAATGTTGATGAATGTACCTCCAGAAATACTGAACATTTTTTGTCAGCGCAGTTTATTAAAGATGGGCCACATGAATCTATAAAGTCCGTAACAGTGGTATTAATTTTAAAAATTTGCATTCCTGCAGCATTAGTGTTTTTTTCAAGACACTTTCTGGGATAATAAACATACTTGACTCGGAAACCTCCCCAGCACTGCCTTATTTTAATTTTGGTGTCACTTTTCTCCCTGGATTTATCAGCAGGGCAAATTCTTCCTGGTCACTTTGCAAAACCACGATGGTAGGCCGTTTAGGGCCTCTGTTTTGTCATCCTGGAAACACATGTAGGACCCCCTCCTTGTGGGCTGCCATGACTGGTGGCTCACCACAAAAGGTGACCACAGTGGGCCCCTCCCTTATCTTTGCTTCCTCTTGATGTGATGTGATCACGATTGTTGACAGCCCGTTCTGTGCTGCTCTGTGAGTGAGTGCCGGGACACGCGTCTTGTTCACCTCTGTCTTCAGTGCCAACGTGTTGCCCACTGCACAGAGGGGCTAAGTGAATATTAAGTGGATGAGGCATGGTCAGTTAGTACCATTAGCCCTGTAGAAACTTAGAATAAAAAAATCATTGTGTGGATTCAGGTATATTGAATATCAAATCTTATATTTTGGAGCACAACAGATACATTCCATAAAAGCTGTTATACATTGATGTGATCACATTCACATCTTTTATTAAAATATAAAGTGCTCAACATCAATAGATGTAAGAATATGAAGCAACAGGAACTCTTGTTCATTGCTGGCAGGGATGCAAAACTGTACAGCCACTGTGGAAGACAACTTGGCCGTTTCTTATAAAACTACACATATTCTACCATATGATTCAGCAATTGAGCTCCTTTGTGTTTACCCAAATGAGTTGAAAACTTAATGCTAAAACCTGTACATGAATGTTTATAGCAGACTTACTCACAACTGCCAAAACTTGGAAGCAACCAAGATATCCTTTAATAGGAGAATGGATAAACAAACTGTGGCACATCCAAACAGTGGAATATTATTCAGCCATAACAAGAAATGAGCTGTCAAACTACAAGAGGACATGGAGGAAATTTAAATGCATCTTGCTAAGTGAAAGAAGCCAATATGAAAAGGCTGTACATGCTGTGTGATTCCAACTACATGCCATTCTGGAGAAAGCAAAACCATGGAGACAGAAAAAGATCAGTGGTTGCCAGGATTCAGGGAGATGGGGGCGAGGGGTGAATAGGTAGAGCACAGGGAATTTTTAGGGCAGAGAAACTACTCTGTATGATACTGTAATGGTGGATACATGTCATTATATATTTGTCAAAGCCCATAGAATGTATAATGCCAAGGGTTAACCCTAATGCAAACTGTGAACTTCAGTTAATAATAATGCATTACTCATCAGTTGTAGCTTATGTGCCACACTAATGCAAGATGTTAAGAATAGGGGAAATTGTGTGTGTGGCAGGGGGATGAGGTGGTATATGGGAGTCTCTGTACTTTCTTCTCCAGTTTTTAATAAACATAAAACTGCTCTAAAAAATAAAGTCAATTTAAAAAAAGGTAAAGTGCTATAGAAATATAGGGGTTTGCAAGGAAGGTGTTGATTCTGTCTTTCTGCCACTGGATTTATTTTTTAAAAGTATTCCTCATGTTGTAATCCAGAATTAATTAAGTTGGTTTTTTTTTGTGAAGAAGAATATGCACGTTTTTTGTTTGTTTGTTTTTTGTTTCTTTTTTTAAGGAAAGGAAATCTTCTTTCTCTGACTGCAAGGAGGACGGGTTGTGACATTTAGGCATTCACATTCCATGTTCAAGGGAGTTGCTTGGGTAGGCCATGTGATTTCTCCATGCCCTGGTTTTATCATCTGTAAAATTATGATGATAATGCCTGAGGATACTTAAAATCAGAGGCCTGTGGAAGGAGAGAAGGGGCGCCTCGCAGCCCGTGAACAGTCTGCCGGAATGGGAGGCATCGCGGGAGAGCTGCCGGGCAAGGCGCCTCCCTGCTGGTCCGCAGCCCTTATCTGAAAAATGATCCTGTTGTTCCCTCCAGCGTGGTGTTCTGTAATTCCTATTCTGATACTTAGCCTGGGAAATTGCCTATGAATCAACAGCATGGCAAATTGGGTATCAACAAAGAAGCAAGCTAGAAGGCCAATATGCAGTTATTAAAAGTCAAGAGGTTGAGGGGAAAGTCTGGAAAGCAAATAAGAGAATTAATTTTAATAGTTTATGCTCGGTATTTGTTGGATGTGTTCTGGGATAATTTCCTCCTTGCCCACCCTCCTTTGTTTCCTTCCATAAACACTTCTCATATCCTTCCGCAACCATCCCTTTATGTTGTCCACGGGGTCCCCAGTTAATAATATGGAGTCAGGGGAGAGGTGAGGTAGCATATTTAATATTTCATAACTATGCATTATGGGAGAAATAGCCTCTTATCAGACTGAATGTATTGCACTAGCTTAGAGAAACTAACAGGAAATGGGTTCAGGGTCTATCTTCAAATTAGGTCCATCCACAGTCATGAGTTCAAATGGCAAGTATCACTTCACCCAGGATCATGGCACTCATCTTTGGTTAGGAATAAATTAAACTATATGGGATAATTGAGTTATCATGTCAAATCTTCTCTGGGAATAAAGGACCGGGAGATAAATTTTGGGGAGAGCCTGCTTACACATTGAGCTGGCCCCTTCACTGTGAATTTGTCAGGCACTGGTGGAGGCTGAAGTGTGTGTTTTGGCAAAGAGATGGAAAAGTCCCTGGCGTGCTGGCAGTGTGATGCCCAGCTCAAGTGAGTGAACTGGTGGGTACACTGGGATGAAACTGGGAGCTCTGTGTTGTTCAGGGACAGGTTATAAAGGTTAATTTATGTCATGCTAAGGAATGCATCATGTGGGAGTACATTTCCTCTGGAGCACACGTTCCGAATGATGCTCTGTGGAAATCCAGGGTTCCATGGTCAAACATTTGAGAAATGATTCTTGCTGCTTCTTTGTAGCTGCATGATACCCATTAGTGTGTAATCCTCAGATGTCCTGCATTAAGTTTGTCAAAGCTAAAGCTGACATTTCCTAAGCACATGGTATTTGGAGATAGTATACCTTTTTTTTTTTCATGTAAATCAGCCATGATCATCTGGGCTAGCGAATATTCCTGAAGTAGATTTTGGGGTACTTCTCCAGGCCATGGGGACCATCTGAAGTTTGGCAGGAGAGGTACGTGCCCAGACCTCTGTTGTAGAGATCTGGTGGGGCGGAGGGGGTGCAGGACATGTATCAGGATGCCATTGTAAGAATCAAAGGCCATGGCAACAAATTATGAGAGTCCTAGGCTTGTTTTCAGAGGCCTCAGCCAGAAGTCAGCAAACTACAGGCCAAATCTGGTTGATCCACCACATATTTTTGTAAATAAAGTTTATTGGAACACAGCCACACCCACTCCTTTGCATTCAAACAGCAGAGTTGGCCAGTAAAGCCCAAAATATTTACAGTCTGGCCCTTTATAGAAACATTTGCTAACGCCTACTGTAGGTGGTTGGTTACATTGATTTTGGTCAGGCTAGGATAAGAGAATTACCTGTGCTTTTCAGTTCCAGTTTCGTCAAACAGATGAATGCAAAAATGCATATGCAAACAAATTCCCCAATATTAAATTTTAGGAATTAGCCCTGACTTGAATTTTTAATAAAAGTGACAGAGACTGGGATTGTCATCTGCCTTTTCAGTTCTGAACATCCAAGAGAACTGAAGACCTGTCTTCGTCCCTGGTGGGCCTTGTGATCCCTCCTTGGGGGGCCCAGGCTCCGGGGATATTGGGAGGCCACTGTGTCATCGAATTTTGAACCCCAAAAGCTATCAGTCATTACCTTTGGTGTGACACTGGACTGTGTCATAACCCCGTAGGAATCCGGCTGTAGTTCTTGGCTTCTCTGATGTCAGTTTCCTCTACACACTGTTGATACTGGCAGATGTAGTCTGCTCTCTCCCTCAGAGAGTAATTTTCTGCACATACTTCTTGGGGGTCATATATTTATGTACCATTCATAACGTAAAGTCTTGTGGTGATAAAGTATGTGGTTGCCCCAAATGATAGAGTGGGACCGTTCAACTCCACTACTCCCCGAAGACAGATCTCTGTGGTCCAATGAAGACCTGGGCTACTTGACACCCAGAATGTGTTTTATTTGGTTTTTCTATGCCTCATTCATAGGGCTTTTCAAAAGTTTGAAAATGTATGGTTTTAATGGTGTTTGGGTGTTTGAGAGTCTAGGAAAAAAAGTTTAAAAAAAATACCTATTAGCATTGTTAATATTTGTCACTTTATTTGTGGTAGCAAGTGTTAAAAAATTCCATATTTTCAGATAGTTGCACACAAAACATAAAAATGTAATGTTTCTTTACTGTGAAACATGCCGGTGAAAATGTTCCCCACCATCATGATTTGAATATTTGTTTTTACAGAAAGTTAAGTACCAAGTGAAGAATTCCACAGCTTACAAAATAGATGGTTGTAAAGGAAGTGGGAAGGTTGATGTGGAACTTGTCAAGTGGTTTGAAAGCATCATATACCTGACTTGAGGCTCTGAACATCAATTCCAGTCAAATAAAGCAGGTTTGGCTGGTATGCTGTGTGTCTTAACATCCCCAACACAATCAGTCTGTTTTTTAATTCTCATTGCAAAAGGCAATATCTAAGAATGCTCAATTTTAGGCCCAATTCTACCTCTAAGATTTTGCTTATGGGAATATCCACTTTAGTTTTTTCATTTGAGAATCAGAAAATACCGTTTACCCTGAGACTGCATGGTGAGCAGAGGAGATCTGCATTGCAATCAGTGACATCCATGATGTTTGCAAAATTTGGTTTTTGAAACTATATGAGGCAGCGTATTGCAGCTAAAGAAAGCTTTACATTTAAAAATGAAGCAACTGTAGATTATTTTTAAAGACTAGGCTTGTAGTCCACCATGTGTCAACAGGCTACGTGACCTTGAGGGGGTCTGACCTCAGATTTTTCTCTGGCGTAATGAGAATGGCAGTATGTGCTTCACCAGCCTCCCAGGCTCACGGTAGTTACCCAAAGAGAGAGACAGAGAGGGATCTAAGAGATGTAAGCCAGTATTTGAAACGACAGGCAGATCTCTCTCTGTAGGAAGGCTTGTGAAGTCTGGTGGAGTTCTACGTGTGCAAGCGTGTATGTTTGCACATGCATATACTTCACTTACCATGTAGATAGGTCTACGTGGGTTGCGGAAACTGATCAACACATGAGCATAGCAGCCACTATGAGCTGAGTGATTATGATATGCTCAGCACTTCCCATTAATGATTTCTAATCCTTGTGACGACCCCACAATTAGTAGGTATGGCACCCTGTTATTAGTTTTCTATTGCAGCATGACAAATTACCACACATTTAGCAGCATAAGACAACATCCATTTATTATTATCATCTCTAGGTCAGAGGTCCAGGCATAGCATAGCTGGGTTTCCTGCTCAGCAACTCCCCAGGAAGAAACCAAAGCATCGGCGGGGACTGCAATCTTGTCTGAGGCTCAGTGTCCTCGTCCAAGCTCATTCAGGTGACTGGCAGAATTCAGTCCCTTGAAGTGATAGGACTGGAGTCCCTGTTTTCTTGCTGGCTGTCAGCTGAGGGTCTGTGTGAGCTCCCAGAAGCCACCTTTAGGTCCTGGCCATGTGGCCTTCTCATCATATGGCAGGGAATCAATTGCTCTCATTCCTGCTTATACGACATCTTATATAATGATGCCTATTGAGGGAGTGGCTATCCCATCATATTCTCAGCCCTGCCCACACTCCAGGGCAGGGGAACATGCAGGGTGTGCCGACTAGGGCATGGGGCTCTTGGTGGGCCCTCTTAGACTTCTGCCTACCACATACCCTCATTCTGAAGATGGGGGAAAATTCTCAGAGAGGTTACGTTCCTAGCCTGCAGTCACAGGGCCAGTACTAACAAAGCAGGGTTTAATTCCCATCAGCCTTCCTGGCACAATGCACCTCCGTCCTACACTGTTGGGCTGTCACATTGTCTTAAGAAGGCACCAAATGGGACAGCTGAACAGCCATGCATATCAAGCTTTGAGATGACTGCAGCACAGACCAGAGCGGACCGTGGGCAGGTGTGGGTTCAGGAACTGTTGATTAGTGCGATGACATAAGAAACGAAACTGAGAGTAAGCGTTTAGAAATATTTATAACAATATGACACTGTGTGACAACAATCACACTATATTTCTGTGTTTCATGAAAGTATTGGACTCCAGTGGGTTAGAAAACCCACGCACAACAGAACAAAACAAAATGACAAAAGCAAAAGCCGGCTCTTCACCATTTACACTGTGAGGAGTGCTGGCACAGGCCCCGGTTTGTCGCCGAATGGGGCCCCAGTGCCTTCCTCTCGAGAGGGGAGTGTAGAATCCGCCTTGGGAATATTATCACATTGGCCTCCTGAGGTCTTTGACAACTTTTTCTGGCTAGTTGGTCTTGCATATTTTTTCTTACTAGGCCAAGCATGAAAAAACTCCAACCAAATTTCTTAAGATTTTGGGTGCGTCCTGAATCCAAATATTCAGAAGGCCCCGGAGGACAGCACTGTGTCATCGTTTATAGAGTTTATGGAGAAGCTGTCTTACTGGCCTGCCACGTGGTCAAGGTTGGTTGGCAAAGTTGTCTCAAGGTTCTTTTGTGGCAGCTCACCAAAACCCGCAGGAGTCAGCAGCAGTGACAGAGAGGGTTTGACGGTGAAGCTGCAGAGGTGTGTGGTGGAGCCCGGTGCAGTGAGGTTGGGCCCAGGAGGTGATGAAGTGGCCCTCAGTCTCTTAGCTCTGCTGCTGCACCCGCCAGCTCCCTTCTCCGCTTGGCACGCTGGCTTTCTCTGGGCCTCTGTGTACCACTGTGGACACCATCTGCTACCGTCCCCTAGGGTCACATGCCCTGACTCCAAATATCCCACAGAGACTGACAAACATCTCCAACCTCCAATTCCAGATTCTCAGGGAAGAGCATCTGAAGAGCCCAGCTTGGTCAGATGTCTACTCTTGAAAACGTGGTTGATTAGGTACCTGGGCCCCTTCAGGGGGGTTTTGGGCCAGCTTTCAGGGAGGGGACAGTGTGGGCTAGGTAGACATTCCAGAATGTCTGTTAGAGCAACCCATGTGTAGCTCTCAAGAGGACACATTAGTATTTTCTACATGTAGGTGTGTTGATTAGCTTCCTAAAAAACGTAATTAGTAAAGACCCTTTTGATACTTTGTAACTCAGTCATTGTCTGAAACATGGCCCTGTTTGCATTAAGACCAAATATCAAAACAACAGGGACATACAATTTTATCTTCCTGAAAAATCTCTCCCTTCAGCATAGAAAGACCTTGAGCAACATCTAATTATTCCTGTGCCTCTTAATTTGATAGCTTGAAAAATGTTTTGTAGTCTTTAAGAATGTCTATGGAAATTTCCTGTCCCTGCCGCAGATCAAATTGTCTAAATGATGGACAGCAATTTTATATTGAACTGTGATAATGGTATCTCATTTGCTGCTACTAAAGTTATTTCTTTTCCTCTTAACACATGTAGGTCAAGTAACTCCTGCAGTCTAAAAAAGCCTTGAATAAAAAAGGACGGCAAACGGAGGAAAGCCAATTATACAACAATTTTAGACTTTTGAAGTAAGACCATTGCATTTCCCAATATTGATTACTTCTCAATTGATTATAGTGACTCTCTTCAGCTGTTTATTATAATACAGACCATAACTCACAGACTGCACTTCTTCTAAACTAAAAATAAGTTCAACGAAGCAGAAAGAGGAAGGTGAATGAAAAGTAGTATTTTTGACATCAGTGAATAACCATCAAGTAAATAATCATATTTAGCTTTTCTAAGCATTGTATTTGAATAACTTATTCAACTCTTCTTGTCAGAGAAACTCAAATTTCTTAATATGTACCATCTCATGCATTCTCCCTTTATTTTCTATAGTAGGTTGAAGACAGATTTTATGTTATTTCTGCCTGATAGGAGAGAAATAGGGAAATGAAATGGCTGGCAGCAGTTGCTGAATTTTGTCATCTGGAATTGGATAGTAAAACTAATGCTCCTCAAACCTGGCTCAACTCAGCAATTCACGTTGTGGAACCTTGGATGTGACTCACAAATTAGACCTTCTTCTTTGAGTGAATATCTTGCAACCCTATGTCCTCTTTGCTGAATATTTATTCAACAGACATTTGGGTGACTTCTGGGTGCAGGATGCTCTACTGTGTGCCCTAGACAGTCACACAAGTTCTGAACCTCAGAGGGCATCCATTCCAGTAGATAAGGTGTATCTAAAACTTCTCAAATTCAAGGTTGAAAATGTGGAGTGACATGAGGAATACGCAGGTAAAGAAGATATGAGGAGGGAGTCATTGATTCAACAAATGTGGTGAATGCCTGATGGAGACAGGGCACTGTTGGCTCTTCCCTCCCTCCTTCCCTTCCTCCCTCCCTCCCTTTCTTCCCTCTTTCCCTTGTACATTTCAGCCCATTCTCCCTGAGTAATTTTACTGTATGCCAGAGGTTGGAAAAACCCAGGTGGAAAAGACAGTCTATGATCCCTGAGTTCAGCCTAATAGGAGAAGCATGGACCAGAGAAAGACGGAAAGGAGCATTCGTTGTTGAACAGACACTGATGGACCACCAGTTTGCAAGGGATACTCACCAAAGCCCAAGGGATCCAGGGGTAGAAGGAAGGAAGGATCTGCTCTGCAGCTGATGTTTACAGTATAATACCGATGAAGCATATTTCTCAGCCCAATATAGGTTTGTCAAATGTTGCTGTGAAAGGGGTCTGGGACCCCAGAGTAAAAAGGCATTCATTCTGCTCTGGAGTGTTCAGCAGAGTTTTCACAGAGCAGGGGATACTTGAACAGGGTGTTGAAGGAAGAGTAGGAGCTTAACAGGCAGGGATGAAATGAGTCTAGCCAGAGGCACCGCATGTGGAAAAGACACACCTGCTTGTCGTTGGCTTGAATAACATGAAGCCTTCGATGACGATAGCATGGGACTGACTTTTCCCACTACTCTACACTTTATCTAGAAAACCTCTTGAAATGAAAGAGGGGTTAGGCTTTCCTTTGGGGAATTAGTAACCCTAGGGCAAGAAAATAGTTTGCCCTGAAACTTGGAAAGCAAATGTAAAATACGTTTTCCTCCTTGTCAGAAAATGTTTAAGCCCATTAGGATGCAAAGGTTGGGGACTTAAATTGGATTCACAGGAGACGTGCCAGCTCCACATATGTACTAGATTATATTTTTTTTTGAAATGATGTAGGCACTTTGCCCATAAAGTAAAGTTTCTTTATAGTAATACAACCGAAAAAAAATGTAAGAGAAATCTTTGAGAAGGGCCTATGCATTTTGCCTTAGAAACTCGTAGCTATATTCAGTAGACATAGTTCCGGGATTTGGGGATCAGTTTTTCTTTACTTTTCTCCTTTTTCCTTCTTTGCCCAGATGCCTCTTGATGAGAAAAAGGCAACTGCTTGCTTAACTCTGTGCATATTTGCATTATCCCAAGTGATGGTACGATAATGGTTAAGGTTTTTAGCAGAGGCTATCGTGCTGATAAGGAGAAAAGCAACCTCGAAAGGGAAGGGTACAACACATTCAAAGCAGAGAACAAAGAAAACAGGGGAGACAAAGCAAAGGTTATTTTGCAAGTAAATGTTATGGCGGGAATCCAGGCATCTGCCAGGTGGAAGTTGTTAGGGGTGATAAAATGATTACTGACTTCGAATTCATCCATCTTTGCCTGCTCACATTTGATAAACTGCCAAGTCTAATTCTCTTAGTACCAACTTACCTTTTCTAATAATTTTCTAACTCCAACAGCTGTGCAGTCATATTGCTTAGAATTTTTTTTTCTAACTACAGGGTTAGTAGTTAAAACACAAGTTTCTGTGTGCTGAATCTTGTTCAACGGGCTCACTTAGTTACCTTCCACCGAGGAAGACATTTCTTCAAAATCAATTAAATTGCTAAAAGACAGACCACTCCTGTGAATTTCAGCTCTGCTCCCAACCCTGTTGTAGGTCCTGGGGACCCTCTGGCCATCAGCACTTAAATGCCCTTATCTTGTTTGAGGTGCTTCCCACCTTTTAGTGTCCAGGGATGTTTTCCCAGCCCTAAGGGGCCTCCCTGAGAGCCGGCATTTAGAGAGAGGGAAGCTGAAGAGTCTAGCCCTGCCCGCCCATCATTTCATCACAAGGAGCAGTGGTGGAATGACCCCGGTTCAAAGGGAGCACGGGGGGCTCATGGGGAATGAAACCCCTCAGAGAGGGGTAGAAACACCACGGGGGGATGAAGGCAAGAGAGAAGCACAGGCTTGAGAGAGCCCTGACCACAGACTCTGCCCCCTAGCTGGGTGCCTAGCAGAGCCCATCCTAGATTTTGGGTACTGTTTCTCGTCTTCCCATGTAAACTTAATCTTCACTGGGCTAGGACCTTGCCTCAGCATCCTGTTTTCCCAGTTTCCTAGGTTATCTTCCCCTTGCCCCCTTCAGACTTTTTAACACTCCTCCACTCTTCCCTGGCCCGACCTTATAAAACATTGTCTATTGGCCATTGGCATGGTTAAGATGCTTGCCCACCTTGGCCTCTAGCATGGCCTGTCCTGTGATTCACCATCCACTGTCTTCCTTTTGCTTATGATATTAGTTATTAGCACAGTGGAGTGCACTATTGATGGTTTTCATTGAGTAGCTGCATGTTAAAAACTGCAGCTTATTAAAGAGCATAGATTAGGTGGTTTGCCTTAATGAAGTATTGGTAAATGAGGGTGATTATATAAGGAGCAAGATTTTATTAGACAGAATACCTAAGCACAAGTTGGTATTATTGTTTTGACTTATTTTATTAGCAGTTATTATTTTAATGCTTATTTAAAACCACATCTGTTACCTATAACATGCACCATATAAGATACTAGTTATTTGATTACATATTTATCCCCTTTACTATTTTATGCAGTCTTCAAGGGGAGGGACTATTGCAGTAGTCTTTGCTTAATAAATAATGGTCGAACTTAACTTCTGAGAGAGACAGAGCAACAGAGACAGAGAGGGAAAGAAAACCCAGGTAAGTCACTGATCTCTTCTGTTTCAAATAAACTTGGATTTTCAACATGTAACCAGCATATGTGCTATAATCCGTTTAATAGTCAGCGTATGTGTCCTGCGGCAAGCTAATATTCGGGGGTAGGGTTCCCTGATAACTGATCCTCCTTGCTGTGTTAATCACTCTGCTCACAATCCCCCCAAAGAGTGAAGGTTTAATTAACATATTTGAAGTAATCACAGATACATATGCATACATTAGTGTCTGAGGGCAATGACAGGTCACTGAAGGGGTTGTTGGTTTTTTTGTTTGTTTCTTTCAGACCTGAGACTTTACGAAGGAGCGTTCTTTAAAAAAAAAACCAACTTGTATTAAGAAAATAATGGAATGACACAAAACTTTAAAAAAAAAATAGTGGTATAGGATAGGACTACATCGATCCTATTTGGGTGGGTGTGGTTAGACTTGACAGTGAGGGGAGCCAGTGCTGTCCTGGGGGCCACCTGCATGGTGTTCAGGGATGTCTGTGCTGCTCTCAGTGCCTGGCGTGACCGAGGCCCTGAGGAACTGGCAAGTCACAGCCTTGTGCTCCCTCGCATTCCCTTTCCCACTGTAGCCATCGTCCCCCCTGGACCCAGCCTCTCGCCACCCCGATCACTTTCCCTCTGGCACCTCTTTTAACTGATTCAGGATGAAGTTCAGCCCTTAGACTGAATGTCCAGGCTCTTGCCCCAGGCCGGCCCCAGCCCTCCTCTCTGCACTTACCTGGCTCTCTGCCCAGACAGGTGTGCCCTCTGTTCCCAAAGTGCACCTTGGCCTTCCCGCCTCCGATGTTTGCCTTCTTTCCTCTGAACCTGCCTAGATCCTAGGCACCTTTAAAAGTTAGTTCAAATTTCATCTCCTCTGTGACTTCTCCTGGCCTCAGTAGTAGGAAGACATCACTCCCTTGTTCAACTCTCACACGCCTTATTAGGACCTTCTTATTTGAAATCTGGCAAATAGCATCAGGCATAGTTACTTACTATTGCTAGCTGTGACTACAGATTCCTAGTGGGCAGAGGCTGTTACAAGTAATCTGTAGCTCCCTTCAGTGTGTGGCCATATTCCTTCCATATAGTACATGCTTAATAAATATTTGTTGACTAGTTATCTTCATGCCCCTTAAGATCAAACTTCTTAATTAAATTTAGAGAGGTTTTTTTTCTTTATGTAGCATTATGAGCAATCGGAAAATCTTTTTGGAATGAAGTGGGGTATAAATAAACAGTAGTAAATGATTATAAGCCTTCCGAAATGTTGTTGTAAATCTATGATCTTTTCCCTCTGTTTGGTGTTTACTTATCCAAGAAGTGAGAAATTTTTATTTAGCACTATTTGTATTTTAGCTTTAGATTGATCTAGAATTCTGCTAGATGCTATCAGAGTTATAATTCTTAGACTGTAGTAGTTGAATATTCATAATATCACACACTTCTAAGGATTCTTTTAATATATTAACTTTTATCTCAATAATATTTGGTGTTTCTTGTCACAGTTACTGCAAACTACAGGAATTCAGCTAGTTAATCTGAAATGGGTTGTTGTGCTGAAGACGTACAAAAGATCCTCATTATGAATCCACTAGATAAACAAGTCCTTAAAGGAGATTTAAATCTCTCCACAGACTTGCGCACTCCCATGGTGAGCGAGGATGGTGATCGGCCATCTACAGTCACATTCTACGAAGGTGGATTGTACTCACCAAGTTATTGATGGCCAAGGAGTCATTGTACCCTTTGAAGAACACCAAACAAAATTCCACCCTAATATACAAAAAGCACTGTTTTGATAACAGTTTTACTGAAATATGATTCACATGCCATGCAATTTACCCATGAGAGTATATAATTCAGTGGTTTTTAGTATATTCACAGTTATGCAACCATTGCCACAATTTTAGAGCATTTCATCACCCCAAAAAGAAACCAAATACCCTTTAACCATTATCTCTCAATCTCACCATTTCCCCCCAGCCCTAGGCAGTCAGTAATCTACTTTCTGTTTCGATGGATTTGCCTATTTTGGACATTTCACATGAAGGAAATAATACAATGCATGTTCTTTTGTGACTGATTTGTTTCACTGAGCATAATGTTTTCAAGGCTCATCCATGCTGTAGCATGTGTAAGTTACTTAGCTCCTTTTTATTGCTAAGCAACATTCCATTGTATGGATATATTACATTTTGTTTATCCATTCATCAGTTGATGAGCATTTGGGCTATTTCTACTTTTTGGTATAATGATTGATGCTGCTATAAACATATGTGTACAAGTTTTTGTGTGGACATAGGTTTTCATTTTCTCTGGGTGTATACCTAGGAATAGAATTGCTGGGTCATATGGTAACTCTTGCGTTCGACCTTTTGAATAACTTTCCAAAATGTCCATACCATTTTATGTTAGTAGGAACACTTTCACTTTACATGTAAGTGGGTTTCTACATATGAAAACTAGTGCATTAACTAACATTTCTTGGTTTCTCCCACTGATTTTTTTCTAACATCTTTATTGAAGGTATAATTTACATGTAATATAATTTACCCATTTAAAATGTACAATTTAATGATTTTAGTAAATTTACCAAGTTGTGAATGTGTCACCATAATGTGGTAATGAATGCACGTCACATTCTGTGTGCATCTTCCTCTTTGCAGTTTTCGTCACTCCAGTAAGATCTCTCTTCCCATTAGTGGGTCCATCCTCACTCATTTAATTCTGTGATTTATTAACCTAAGTAGTAGCTGAGCCAAAGGGTTGAGAAAACTTTGTGGTCTTCAAATACGAAATTGAGAAACTTCTATCACCTTAATTTTTTTCAAGGACCTCTCAGGAGGTCCACACTCCCATATCTTCAATTTTGAAATCAAGAAAGCTCTAAAAATTGAAAGTTTTTCATAACTCATTTAGTGGAAGAACCTGGCCTGAACTTACCTGTGGATATATATAATATTTATTTATTCTTCTGAAAGTGAATAATCATATATCCACTATAGAAATTTAATATTTGATTATGGGGTACTGCTCCAGACATCGCTGGGAACACATTTGTATTATTTGACCTTTCTAAAATCCAAATAGTTCTGAACTAGGGTAGCATACCTGGCCCAGGGGTTTCAGATACCGTCTTGTGGACCTGTGTTTGGTTTTATCAGACAGCACCTCACGGCCTTTGCATCTGCTGTTCAGAACCATTCAACTTGTTTGGGATGTGAAGGGGAAATTTAAAAACCACTAAAGTTCTAACATATCTTATGAACTAACTCAAACTATGTGGCATTGCTGGTATCCAACTGCTTTTGACTCAAAGTGGCATTTTTATACAGTTGGACTTACTCTTTCTCTGTGTGCCTGTTTCACAGTGAAAGGAGGGAGTGGGTGGCAGAAAGGTGAAGAGGAATGTGGTGCTGAAAGCAAGACTCCATTTTGTTGGGTCATGTATGTCACCAGCCTCCAGGCTGTGGGGTGTGGGGTGTCAGCAGGTGGTGTGTATCTTGACATTCCAAGCATGAGGAAAGTCAAGAGCAAGCATGCTGTGCAGATGAGGCATTGCATGAACATCTGAGGAAATTCGAATTTTGTATTTTGGGTTTTCTTTTGTGTAAAATGGATTTAGTCCTCCTTCATTAGCTAGGTCTTTTCTTCAAAAAAAAAAAAAAAGAATCTTGGCGGGATGGCTCACACCTGTAGACCTAGCATTTGGACGGCTGAGACAGGAGGATCGCCTGAGCTCAGGAGTTCAAGGCTGCAGTGAGCTATGATAATGCCCCTGCACTCCAGCCTGGGTGACAAAGTGAGACCCTGTCTCAAAACAAACAAACAAAATCCTCAAATCTTTTACCATTAATGTGTGTTCCTATATCTGCTTATTTGTCATTTGGAAGTAAAGTTATAATTAAGCGTTGACAAAGGAGAAAGAGAGTTGAAGCTGAGAGAGAGAGAGAGAGAGAGAGAGTGTAAAGTGTATGAATAACTTTCCATAAAAATTCTAACTTTATATGTAATTTCAATTCATTACCTGGGCATTAAAAAAGGGAGAGCCGGCTTATCCTTTAAGCTAGCGTCTCATCCTTGGAAATTTAAAAATGCTAAGTCTGGTTCCAGAGGGTGAAAATGTCATTCCATGAATGCAAGAGGAACATATGAGAATTAAAATGGAAAAATAACAAAAAGTGAGTTTAAGACACACATGCTTCATTCAGAACCCAACCCCTTAGTTTACCCAGCTCCCCATGGACTCAGAAGTTCATGTGCATCCTGTTACGCCCCCAGCATTGGTTCCCTCGCTGCCCCACGTTTCGACTTGGAGCAGTCGTCTTCTTAAAAGTGATGGGCAAGGTTCGGAGTCTTGGCCTCAGGATTTTATTTCTGCATTGGAGGAGGAAGGCTTTTCCTGAGGACCCTGAAGTCATCAGTGTGGTATTAATTGGAGCAAGGGACTTGTGTAAAACGTTCAGGAATGAAAGTCATGGGAACAGTCTTATTTTTCATTATTCATTCTTAATGTCATTTGAAATAAGCTTCACACATAAGTGCATATGGTTGACTTTACCTTAGAGAAGTAAAAGCCAGCTTGATCCTATTATGCAACGTCCTGCAAAAGTCAAGAGTGACCCAGGCCATTTGGATTTTTTTTTTCCCCAAGGTCCCTGGTATGTTATAAAATGAAGAAATGACAAAACATAAACATAGTTGAAAATGGTGGTATATCTTAAATATATATATTTATCAAATTACTGATTTTTAACAAAGAATACCCGTACAATACATTAGGACTCCCCCCAAGAAAATAAAGGATACAGTAAAAAGAAATTGTAATTCACCATAGACTGTGTGGTTCAGGAAAGAGATGCAACTTTAAATAACTTCTCCTTCCAGTGCCATGCTATCTCTGTGGCTATACCTGCAATCTCTGTAAGGGGATAATGTGGAAAGTCTACGATTAAGGCCCTTTGAAGTGAAGGCCTAGGCCCAATGGCTCTCTGACCCCTGGGAAGGATCATGGAGCTACCCTGGGCTGGGTCTTCAGGGAGCTTCATTACTGCTTTTGTTGCTATGAGCACGTGTTCACCTTAAAGCCTTCCTTTACCTGGCATTCCCTTCCTGCTGTGGCCCAAGACAACCTCAGTCTCTCTCTCTCTCTCTCCCTCTCCCTCTCCCTCTCTCTCTCCCTCTCCCCCTCCCCGTTCCCCCCTCCCCCACCTCCCTCTCTGTCTTCCTTACAGTTACTTGATATAAGAGTCTGGATTTTTTTTTTTTTTGTCCCAGACTTCTATTCCTTCCACTTTTACTGCTCTCTGCACTTTGGCCCCTGCCCCTACCTGTGCTCTGAAGTGGTTCCTACACAGGCACCCTCTGGCTCTCCCAGTCAGGTCTGATCAGAAAAGAAAAGCCCTTCAGGTATTCCAAGTAGGCAGGGATTTAATATAGGGAAGGAAAGGCTCACTTGATAGTTGGAAGAACTGGCTGAGGAGGTGATGGTCAGGGAAGCTGCTGTGTGAGTTCACAGATTCAGGAGGTGCCCAGTCACAGGGAGCACCACCAGCGGTCTCAGCTGTCCATGGCACGAGTGGGTAATTCTCAGGATGGCATCTGGATGACTGGCAAAAGATATCTGCCATCTGCAGATACCCACATACATGCCCACAACTTCAACCGGAGAATACTGGCTTCTCCTCTTTCAGCTTGCAGATCTCTCGAGAACTAACCTGGAGCTCTGCTGACAAGGGAGTCGAGAACATGCAGTTTGCAGGCTTCCAGCCCCTGCGGTAGAAAGGACAGCTTAGATGGTGCTGAGAATCAGCTGGCACTAGCCAACACACACCCCTAATCATCAAATCTTATGGACTTTACTTTCTTTAAAAAAAAAATCCTATCCTTGTATTACTTGGTCGCACTGTGAAATTTTGTAATACTCGCTAGCCCTTCGTTCCTCAAACGTTCCTCCTGAGCTCTAGGTCCCGCTCTGGCCATCCCTGGCTATGTCCTGGGAGGCAGTATGAGCCGTGGCTAAGAGCACCAAACTAGGGACTACTACTCTACTTTTGCCCTTATTCCCTATGGCCCATAAGGGAATAAGTCTCTAAGTCCTATAGAGCCTCCTTCCTAAATAGCTTTCAGATGCCTTCTCTTTAATTTTTATCTTCGTTGACTTGGATCACCATTTGATCATTTCATAAAATCTAGATAACGTCAATAACCAATAATATTTTGCTGCTTAAAACTGCCCAGCCTCCTTTCTCCCTACCTCCCCTCCCACCATGAGCCCCTTCCTCCCACACACCTTCATGCACTGAACTACTTGTAATTGCCTGAATGTGCCTCGCAGCTTCCTCATTCTGGAACGTCCTTCCTCTATTTTCTGGGCTAGCTCTTGTTTTTCAGGTCTCAACACGGATGAGAAGCTTCCTCGTATCCCTCAAGCCTGGTCTGGCTGGTCCCTTGATGGCCTCTGGAGTATCCCTGGCTTCTCCCAGGAGAGCCTTTACCATATGGCGTTGTGGTTGCCTGTTTGTCTTTTTCCCCCTATGCTGTAATGTCCTCAAAGGCAAGAGCTGTGTCTTACAAACTTTATATTCCCAGAAAAACACAGTACCTGGAAGACAGTAGGGTGATAGATATTATTTAATTTGTCCAACAACGGTATTTCGAGTATTGACCGTATATATGCTCAGTGCTGTTTTGAGCCTGAATTAGCGGGTAGGGTGGGGATAGCATGTTTGAGGAGGATTCATTTGAGCTACAGAATGACTAACGAGGTAGGCAGACATACAAGGATCTGGGTTAAGAATGTCCTTGGCTGAGAGAAATAGCAGGATGACAGAGACAAGCTTGTCGTGGTCTGGATCCAGAAAGATGACTGGGAGTCTCAGGAGCTAAGGGTGCTGGGCTAGTCATGGTTAGGAAGTCATTGGAGGGTTTCAAACAGGGGAGCGATGACATCAGAATTATTCTGAAAAGCCTCCTTTAGGCAGCCATGTGGAGCATGGATCGCAGGGCACCAGGTGGAGACCTGTTAGGAGGTTCAGAGTGTCCAGGGCAGAGGTGGCTGTGGCTTTGACATGGGGCAGAACAAGGGAGATGATGACAAAAGTGGCAAAACATGGGTTGTATTTTGGAGGGAGAGCCCACAGGAATTGCTAATAGATTGAGATGTTTGTGGAATAAATGGCATTAAAGCAAGTGGTCTCTCTGCTTTTGTCTCTTTTTTTCACATTTATCCCCTTCTAATTTTTCTCAGCTTGGCTACAAGATTAATTTTAAATATTAATTAAAGTTCAGGTCTGATCATGTGGCTCTTATGCTCAAGGAGACCTACTGCCGGGCACAGGCCACAGCACTCCTCAGCCTAGCTCATCTCCGCTGCTCACCTGAACCCCACCAGCCTGCCTTGTTGCACCCTCCCCCTCCCCATGCCAAGCCTGCACCTCTGCAGACAGGCTAGGCTCCTACCTTGGAGGCTTTGCTGCTCCTTCCCCGTGACTTATCTTGGGCACCTGGCTGACTTCTACTCATCCTTGAACTCAGGCCTATGGTCACATCATTCGTGAGCGTTCCCCACACTGGTGCTCCAAGCCCTGGCAGACACACTGGTGCTCCATGCCCTGGCAGAGTTTTTGCAGCAGTGTAACCTTTCTGCCTTTTGGTTTCCCTGTGTGTAAAGTTGGATGGTGCAGTGCTTTCCTTTATAGCGTGGTTGTGAGGATTCACTGGATTCATTGTAGCACTAAGAGCAGCTTGGCACATAGGCGAGGAAGTGTGAAACTCAATCATTTTTCCCTGTCATCATCTTGTGTGGCACCCCTATTCTACCCCACGTCGCATTATCTAATTATTTGCTGCTTCTCCCAACTGTACTGTGAAATGTGTCATCATCTTCATAGCCTGAACTCCTAGTGTAATTCTTCTCACATAATTGATCATCATCATCATCACTGTCAGCAGCAGCAGCAGCGGCAGTACTAAGGGATGCCATTAATGGACGTTTACTGTGTGCCAAGAACTTGGGCTCAGAATATTGTCATGAGGTTGCTGGAGTCAGGATTCAAATTCAGGTTCCCTGACCGCAGAGCCTGCTCTCTGGACCAACTCGGTATGTTCCCTCCCAAGCTGAAGTTGCCTGTAAACGTTTGGAGGGATGGGTGGAAGGAAAGAACAACAGGGGAATTGCAACAGCTTTTCCCTGCATCAAATTTATATAGAAATCCATCTTGAGGAGGTAAAGTCTGAATGGACATGGAAATTGTTTTGCATTATTCCATTTTCAAGGAGAAAGGAAATGTTCCTTCCCTGGCCATAGATGGGGCCTGCGGGCCAGAAGCTGCCTGCCACACTCACTGTCCTGACCTGTGTCTCACAGGTGCCATCTGTCAAAGGAGCTTGCTTTGGCAAACAGCTTTATTTCTGTGTTTGTGCCATTCTTAGGACATCAGTCAAACCTTTCCATAAAGGCCTTTGCTTCATTCCATTTTTAGCCTCACTGAGCACAGATTTTACTGCTGAAGCTGAGAAAGAGAGTGGTGGATTCTGAAAACCGGTCCTTAAGGAGCAGGTGCACAGCCTTGTGTTTTCGAACACAAGGTTTGGAGTCCTTTCCTTGGCAGCAAAATTAACTTTCACATAACCTCCATGTAACTGTGAACTTGGGGAGTTGTTCCAAGTTCTCCCCATATGAGAGCCAACTGTGGGAGGCACAGACTCTGTGAAGTTTCCTTGTTTCAGTCAAGCTGTTTTATGCTGAAGAATCTTGTCTGTTCCCCTGCCCTATCTTGATAATATTTTACACTTGTGTGGAATCCTTGAGGAAATGTTTTGTGTATACATTCTCATCAAATTTACACACTAAAGTACAGACAGAAGATGATATTATTTTCATTCATCAGTTAAGAAAAGCAAGAGTCAGCGAAGTTAAGATTTGCCCAGTGTCCAATAGCTAGTGAGTAGGAAGACTTGGATTGAAACCCTTGTCCTTGGCTTTCGAGACCTATTTAGACTCTACCATAAAAAAATGTACTAAAAGCTTCTTGAGGTCTAGGACTAAGTCATCTATGTCTTGGGGTCCCACTCAGTTCTTGGTGACATTCTGGTTACCTAATAGGTTCTCAACAAATACTTGTTAAACTAAATCGAACAGAAGTGATGGAAACATGGTGCTACAACCAGAAATGGAAACTCTCTGTGGGACAGACGTTCTCACCAGCACCGGCACTTGTTATTTTGGCTGTAACTTCTCTTATCTAAGGCAGATGTTCCTATCTTCCTTGGCTAGGTGGGCAAATATCTCCAGTGCTCTGCTACTGTGGGTTCCAGTCAACACCTTCTCAGGTTATAATTAAAGACCAGAACAAAGATCTGTCCACCACTGGCAGAGCCCTCATCGACAGGAGAGTTCCTTTCATTGTGGAAAACAAATGTTCATCCTTCAAATGACATGTCATAGCCCCTGTTCATCCTGGACCTTCCCCTTGGGCAGTTTAAGACAGTTATGTCACCCACAAAAAAAAAATAGCTCAGTTGCCTTGGAACTGAAGGGTCCTCAGGGGACTTTTCAAGTTTTGTGGTTAAATAGCCTTGATTTTGACAATCAATTCCAAAACATTTTTAGGAAGGCTACATAAACAGAGACGATTCTTTAAAATGCTAGGTCATTTCAAAAAGTTACTTGGGCTAAAACAGGTTGTTTCTTCTTCCTACCTCCCCTGAGCTGCCCTGGCCCTTGGGCAGCCCTTGGAGCAAAGTTGGGCTGTTTCCTTCTTTGGGGTCTTTGCAAAGGCTGCACTTTGGCAAATGTGGCCTTAACCGTAGAACGAGATGGCTTCAGTTTGGAAATTGGCCGCCCACCTTGATAACGGGTATTAATTTAATCAGCCTCACACTGATAACAGGTATCTCCTGTGGAAACAAAGATAATTTGTTACTGATTGTGATCGTGTCTTCTGATGTACACGCCAGGCTTATTTTGTCTTGTGAAAGGCAGGTGCGGCCTTAGACAATCCGAAGGAGATGGGAAAGGGGAGGAGAAAAGGAAGGGAAGAAAGATGTGTTCGCTCTATTGTTCTGTTACCTGCTTTCTCTAGAAACTTTATAGATTAGCTTTTATAATCCACTTTGAAATGTTTGCCATTTTTAAAGCAGAAGCAATTTCTGCAGCTTTCAGGCAGAAGGTCATTTTATACAAAATGTTCATTGGTGCACAACAAAGCTTATTTCTTCTACAGGAACAAAGAAATAATGAAGGCTCCTTAAAAGCTGTTTTTCTCTAAAGAAACGATCATCTTGATAGTAGGTGATTTATATGTGCCTTTTGTATTGGAATGGAAAAGTAAAAACATTTGTATCAATAAGGATTACTGCATGTTATTAAGCTCTCAGATACAAGTCTAACTGCAGTGGCAGCATCCCGGGGAGGGAGGGGAAGATGTCCTGGCTTTCTTCTTGTCTAATTGTGTCCATCTCCCCAGTTATTCATTCTGTCCTGGTTGATTGCCTGATTAATCACCCGTGACTGACGTGTCCTCTGTGTAGGTCTCTGGGCCCTAGCTGTTTCCGGAACATTTCTTTTAATTGTTTACAGAACTTTTTTTTTTTTTTTTTTTTTTACCTCCAAAAGTTGTTGCGAAATGTTCCCATTGGCTGGAACATTCTTTTAGCACCTTTCTTTCTCCTGGATACTTCCTGTTCTCCTTCAGAACTCAGCTTAAATGTACTTCTTCTGCGAAGCTTCCTTGGCCTGCTGGCAGCATGCTCTCCACTTATCCCTTCGTACTGAAATAGCTGTTTTCCTGTGTGTGTCCCTCACCCTTCTGCATACCAGCTCATGTTGTTTCATGGATTGCCGCTGGTGCCGAGTCTCACACTTTGGGAAACAGTCATCTAATTATTCTAGCTACAAACTCAGCGAAGGCTAATCTGCACTGTTACAGAGTGATAAAAACTCTATCCTGAGAACAGAAGGGAAGGAATTTCATCACCACAAGGGATGAAAATGTAAATTTGAACATCTTACTTAATTTCTCCAGTGTAATGGTTCTTGAATGGATGGTTTCTGACCTTTGGTACAAGAGAGGAGTGTTTGCAATTAGTCCTGGGAACAAAAATCAGTCTCATTTTGCTTCCGTTCTGCAGACATCTTTTGATGTGCTAAGTGCTCTTAATGAGGGTGGAGATTTTTCATTTCATTTCTGGGATTAAGTTTGAAATCTATGACTTGGAGAGGACTTAGGTCTCCTCCGCTCTCACTTCTGTAGACTGTAAGCATGTCAAGTTCAAGTTGAAGACCTGCCATGGAACACGTTGCTAGGACAGCATTAGACCCAGTATATACTGATGGACAAGAGATAAGAAAAAATTGAACCGTGCTGCACTGGGTATGGTTGTGCTGGTGATTCCCACTCCTCCTTGATTACTCTGCTTGTTTGCTTTTCTACACTTTGAGATCTTGTTCATTTGAAAGAAGAGTCATGAGATCTTTAACTCTGGCATTAATGACAATTCAATAACCAGTTCATCAGTGCAGCCCAAGTTCATGCTAATGATCATAGATTATTTTTAGAGTTCCCCCCCCCCAGGTGAACGTAAACCTTATTTGAGAAAGAATTATGTATATATTCCAGCAAAAATGTCAATAAAAACCCTGGTATGAATATTAAAAATGTTGTTGCAAAACATTAAATGAAAACCACTAAATATATTAAGTGCTTTGAAATCTTTGTTAAATTCTAACATCCCTTTATAACAGCATTTACAAGCCAAAACTTTTTAGCTTTAACATGAGAAATAAAAATAACTTTTTACTTTGCTATTCCATATGGTTTATATATTTCTGTTTTGCTTTAAGGATTTTCATCCATAATTGTCCCTTTCTCCTCCCTTTTTAGGGAATTGTATTAAAAATATTTTTTCCTTTGTACAGATCGTTCGTTCTGATAGAATCAGTAGCAAGTTACTTTGGTTGTGTGATCACATTTTCCATTACCTTTCCCACCTCTCGTCACACATTTCTATCTTTTTTCCCCTTGTTAAGCCACAATGACTAGGAACCAAAAAAAAAAAAAAAAAAAAGGTAGAACAAAAAAATCATTTTCTTCTTCTGATCCAATTTTTACTTTGACTTGGTGTCTGATTTTCCCCCTCTGGACCATGATAGAGAGTTTGACCTCTACCGTGTCTTTAACCTTCATCTTGATTTAAGTGTTGTGGGGAGGAAATGGGACACTGTGCATTCTGTCGTGCTGTACAGATATACGTGGGGTCATTGTAACAAGAAATAAGATGTGATTTTAAATGAAATGCTTTAATATCCCTGCTGTTCCCCTCGGCAGCTTTGCCTTCACCACAGCTATAAATACTAGCCATGGTCCATGGCTTCTAGCATTTCCTATTTATAAAGATAGCTTTTGTTTGTATTTATTTCACTAAAAGGGAAGAGTTATATAGAAATATAAAAAGTCAATGGAATGTGCATCAACTCATGAATTACAACCTTTTAGCTTATAGATGCTTTGTTGGAAGACCAGCATGTATATTCCAGTGTATTGTTATCATTTGTTAGCATTTTTATTAAGGAAATGCTTTGGTATTAAAGAAGGGGAAAAAAGATCTGTGGACAAAACTGCTGTTTTCCCTTACCTCAGAGCTCAGTTCTGAAGACTGGAGTCTTCAAAGCTTTTTTTTTTTTTTTTTTTTTTTTTTTGAGACAGAGTCTTGCTCTGTCATCCTGGGTAGAGTGCAATGGCCTCATCGTAGCTCACTGTAGCCTCAAACTCCTGGGCTCAAGGAATCCTCCTGACTCAGCCTCCCGAGTAGCTGGGACTACAAGCGTGCACCACCACACTGGCTAAAGTTTTCTATTTTTAGTAGAGACAGGGTCTTGCTCCTTCTCAGGGTGGTCTCAAACTCCTGAGCTCAAGAAATCCTCCAGCCCTGGCCTCCCAGAGTGCTGGGATTACAGGCGTGAGGCACCGCACCCAGCCTTTTAAAGCCATTTTTATTTCCAGTGTTCGATTTTAATTAAAAACCATATTCACAATTCTATAATCCCACCTGTGGATTCAAAATGAAATTCATATAAGAGAAAATGAATTTGTTATTATTAAAAAATACACTGCCTTTCTAATAGATATAATAGAGTAACAGTTTCCCCAGGCTCTGTGGTGGTTCCTTATATAATAACTAAAATATTAGCAAACTTAATGGATTTTTTTTACCTGCAAACTTATTTTTCAAACATACTTCATTTGACTTAGATGATGATATTTGCTCAGGAAAAAGATATTATAGGCTGTTCTTTTCTACTGGAGAGCATAGGAATTTGAAGTTAAATGTTCTTGACTTTGTTAGACGATGATTCAATTTATTTTAATTTGATTAACAGTAGGAACTTTTGTCCCCATGACTCTGTTTTAGGTAAATTTATGGCAGATGGTTTTCTTCTTAAATAACATTTCTTTTAAATTGTTTGCCTTTATGAGAGTAATTTTGAAGGAAAAGTCAACTCTCCTTTGTTCTTCCAACAAGGACATAGTTCTTGATGTGCTGTTTGTCACAACCGTTGTTGTGCACAGTGGCTGAGCCTGTTCTGGGGGTTAGAGATGTGTCCCCTGAACTCCCCCAGAAAATGTAGGCCTGTCTCCCCCTGGCATCAGAGGGAAAGGTGGGATGACCCAGGGAGTGACCGCGGGAAGAGTGTGTCCTTTCAAAGAGCCCTGTTCGTAGAACTTACCTGCTTCACCTGAGACAGCTAGCCTGTGTTGGTTGCTGGGTGACCATCTTCTCTTGAGTCATATTTCCTAAAGCTTTGTAGTGAGAGTGATGGGAAAATATCTTCATGGAAACAAGAAATATGTGAAATAAATAAGTTAAAACAAAGGCATGCAAGTGCTTGCTTTAGCAGCACATATACTGAAATTGGAACAATACAGAGATTAGTGAGGATGACATGCAAATTCATTAAGAGTTCCATGATTTAAAAAAGGCATGCAGCAAATTTAACTTGAAAATGAACATAAAGACTGGCCGGCAGGGTCCTACTCTTCATGTACTCACTTCGCTCAGCACAAAATGCAGTGCTCTGGCTGATCTTGGTAGGTCATAAAATATTATCGAATTGCTTCCAGTGTGTTAACTTCTTGCACCCTATGTCTCGCCTTATATCTCGTATGGCAGTGTTTGTGGGTGAAATACACTTTATGTTACATTACATAGGATATGTTATATGGTATGTATGATTGTATGGTATACATATACATACATACACACATGTAAACAAGATATGTTTTATATGAAATACATTTCATGCTACCCTTTTTCATAGTAATTTCGACTTGCCTATTATTTCCATCTTGTTCTCTTATTTGTCCATCCTAAACTGTTTTTTTCCTTCCTAAGTCTTTGCTTTTATCAATATTATCTATCTTAGTCACTGTGAAGTTTTATTTTGTTCTTTTGATGATTTGAACATTTTATCGATATTTTTTCACTGGATTCTCAATGCTTAGACACCATTAAAAAACAACTTTTTTATGTTTAGGTAAATATTTAATAAATGCTCAAAATACATGACTTGATAATATAAGTATTCAGACATTTATACACATTTTATAAAACTCAATATGTAACTGACTTCATGATACGTGCATAGAAATTCTAAATCTATTACAAAGATTAACAGAATAAACTCTCAGAAGCACATAGCTTTTTTTTATATCACTGCCTGTCACTCAACTGTCAGGATCCACATCAATACATTTGCAAATTGTACCATGTGATCCCGAGAGGCTGACAAGCTTCATTGACTAGGATGACTCTGAGAATACCGTGACCCAGTGAAAGCTTGGACCAACCTACACAATCTCTGTAGATAGTGTCTCTTCTTATTTTTCTTCTTTTCTGTTTCTCATCGCCTCCATCTTATGTCTGTCTTCTGTAAGGCATTTGATGCCTTAAAGTGAAAGTACGTGTGTACACAGATTTTAAAAAGATAAATAATGATTGAGAAACCTTAGTGGGTTGGTGGAGCATATCATTCAGGCATTCGGGTTGGGGTAGGAAATGGGATGAGTGCTGTTTTTAGTCAGTAGTTCTCACATGTTAGTAGCATCAGAGTCACCTGGAGGGCATGTTGAAGCAGCTCCCCACCCCCAGCTTCTGATTCTGTAGGACTGGGATGGGCTGGGAGTTTGCATTTCCACAAGTTCCTGGGTGAAACCGATGTTTCTGATGAGGGACTGCATTTTGAGAACCATTGCTCTAGAGTCACCTCTTCATGTGTTTGGGGTGAGGAAACTGAGGCCCAGGGAGGAGAAGGAACGTGCCCAAGATCTCACAACTGCAATGAGTTACCATCTGAGCTAGAATTAGGACCAGGTCTTCTGGCTCCAGTCTCTAATATTCTCTGGCAGTCTGTTCTTTTAATTGGCCAGAGAAGGAGAAGCCCTTCCTGACCTCCTGCCCCGCTGAAGGGAGTGTGGAAAACCAGGTTTCCACCCCTCCTGGATTCCTGTCTGTGGGCAGCACTGTCTTCAGCTGACCTGTCTCTTTCTTTGTAAGTGGGCTTTGTAGCTCTATACTGCTGCTCAAGGTTGTCCAAATATGGTTCAGTCTCTTCATTTCCACATCCAATTTAATAATTATTCACGAGACATTTGTCTGTCAATTTGTGACCATTTGCAGATTAACACTAATGTCATCATTTTTTAAAACGTAGTCTATTAAACTCAGGCCTGTGTTATGTCAAGAAAAAGCAAGTTAAAGACATCATAGCCTACAAGAGTAACCATGGCAAAAATAGAAATTGTTGAAATTTTTCTCAGATCTAAAGGTTTTGCTTTTAGTTTGATGTAATTTCAGTGAACTATTATTACCAACTATTATTACCAAATGAAAGTTTTCTGCAATATCCTCTGGCCTATATTTTTATGGTGGGAAATATTATTAGCAAATTTAAATTAAAGTAAAAACGATTTTGATAGTTGACTAATTTCTAAATGAAGATGTCATAAAATTGTTTTCATAAGAATATGAATTTGTTTAATTCTTCTTAGTTGGCTAAGAAAAATCACAAGAATTGTGTTCTTGTGAGTCCTGCATATTGATTTAATTTCAATGATTGCTTTATTGAGACACAGATTGTCAAAATGGTATTGAGGGACCATAAAATGCAAATAACTATCACCTGATAATTACATATTAGAACTGGGTGCCCAAATGATTGACCTTGAATGATGGAGGAAATTAAAATAAATACTCTTTTCCAAACCACTGGGGAAGAAAGTTAGCCCACTTAGAGTTGGACTAAATTCAATTCAATAAATCTTGACTAAGGGCCCTGTATACCTAAGGAATGCTCCATTCTAGGTAGGTTTTGGATTTGCAATGGGCCTCAAGGGCCAGTGTCTGAATTGTTATGAAGATAAATGCATTTGTGCATTTATGGATACATAATAGTAAATGTTATTGGGAAGAAATATGATAGAATGATGAAGGCAGAAACTAGATTTTAACACTGATGTGATTATGTTCAGTTTCACACAGCAGGTCACGATGCATATACCATGATATAATCTGTCATTTTTGTCCAGTGGAGAAACTCCAGTCTTTTCACCTCGTAGAAATGGAGTCCAGGCCACAACTTTGATCCTTAATGTTATCTTCTGTCTTTTCAGCGTCTTGTGGAGGCTGCAGAAGAGGCACACTTGAAACACGAATTTGATGCAGACTTACAGGTAACTGATGATAGTTTGACTTAAATTGTTTTGTGTGTTTGCTGCCAAAGGAGCAATACCAGGTATACAGGGAATACCAATTTTCAGTGATTGGGAGAGAAAGGCTTTTGAGAGAATGGTACAGAGTTGGAATAAATGTGCCTATTTCTTGACAGGTCAAGGTAGCAATCCTCAACCACTTTCCACCAATGACACCTATAATGGGTGATGCCAAACACATGTGTGTGACCAGATCTTACTGGATTTTTCTGCAGCATGGGGGGAGTTAAATCAGCCAACTGACAATAATCCCCAGAGCTCTCAATGGTAAATTGATAAGATGGCAGAATATATTCGAATCCCCCTTTGCTGGGTGCATTTTGAAATGTAAGTGACTGAAAGCAACGTTGTGATGGATCGTACCTTGAATCGATTGTCAATATATTTAAAAATCATATCATTCACAGATTTTGGATTTAAACATCTATCTGATAAATTTCTTGCAGATCTTGTATCTGATCATAGTACACCTATGTCTGGTTGAGAAGGATTTTGGTGTTGATGTGTATAGAAAACACAGTAAAAGGCAATAAGTGAGTTGAATAATACTTGGAGGTTCCTTTGGGTCCCTCCTGAAATTTTTAAAAATTTATTTAAATTGTCATTTTGAGTTCTGTGGCTTTTCCTCACTGCACTTTGCTAGAATATATCTCTTTTAGTGGCGTGTGTTCACAGTTAAAGAAATAGTGTTTACTTTCCTATGTTGTCATTTATATGGAAAAGATAAAGGCAGATGTAGATCTTTAAGCACAGAAAAGATGGCAACACCAAAGACAGCCTTTGGCTGTGTGTCTCCCATGGATGCGCTTTTATCATTGCTCCCATCTGAATTTTTTGCCTTGTTGGTAAAAGAATGCACATTCAAATGGGCTAATTGAAGAAAGTTTAGTAAAGGAAATATTTACAGATGTGTGGTCAGGGTTAAGAGAAACCAACAAGCAATGGTGGTATACTCCACTTCTTCTGATCTGAAAAGGCAAGGAAAGAAGTGGTTTCCAGAGCCTAGAAAAAAATAAATATATGGAAAGGGTGTGTGATGGAAGAGTGTAGCCACCCATGGTGAGCTGGCAAGGATGGAATTTGAGGGGACAGCATCCCGATAACACTCCCTTGCTTTCTTATTTCTTGCTGGTACCCACCACTGGTTGATCCAACTGTAGGTGTAGTTGATGTAGTTCAGCCTCCTGAGTCATTGAGCTGGGTGGAGAAGGTGGAAGAATGGCTCTGGATGGGCAAATAGTAAATATCAAGCTCACCACGTTGGGGTTGTTTTCAGGCATGATACCCCACGTATGAAACAAACACAACCAGAAGTGTAGCCAAGCATAGAGGTTCCAAGAAGTGGGGAAGTGCTGGAAACAGCTGGTTACATTGGGAGAGGAGTGGAAGCTGGTCCAGCTCTTTGAGCAAAGCTGTAAGAGAAGGGACAGAGGCTAGCAAGAAGAACCTTGAATATAGTGAGAAGAACCTCACCGTCCTATGGCCATACCCATACGACAACTCCACGAACACAGGGGCCATTTACTGGCCACATTTGTTTTCACTGAGCCTTATCTTCAAAGAGTTTGGGCTTCCTAGAGTGGGCCAGAAGGAATTTAATGGAAGCATCAGGAAGCACCTTTGTAAGTGTAAATATTATAAGGACCTCTTGAGTGCATTGCCAAAGGAAACTGTCTCACTTTTCTCAGGAGTTCCTGACGCCTTTCCAGGAATATTCTGGTTGTAAATGACAGAAACTCAAATTAGATTATAACAATGAATAAAACAAGAATCCATGAGTCCACTCTGATAATAAATGAACAGATAGATAAATAGATAAATATATAACTAAATGAGGAAGGAAAGCTCTTATAATAGAATGCCAATTAATACATATAGAAGAAATGATGGAGCTAGATAATTATGGTGATAATTGATTCAGGCAGGAATCTTTAATGGATACTAAAACCAGTAGGTAAAAGTTTGATGGAGAACAAGGCATTAATAGTATCAAAGTATCTGCCCACAAATTAGTTATTAATTACAAAGGGGGAAGATAGCAACATGGAGAAACCTGGCAGATACCACCTTAAACAGGTAATCAAAGTTAATGTCACCAATAATGAGATAAAGTGACATCAAGTGCCTCCAGATGAGATGGTCTGAAAAAATACAATGCTGTTTATGTAGAATCCTTGCCCAAAATGTATAACCTGAATCTAATCCTGATAGAACATTGGACAAATCTAGATTGAGGAACTTTCTACAAAGTAACTGGCTAGACTCTTCTTCAAAAATGTCAAAATCAGGAAAGAGAAAGAGACGTTGAGGATTTGTTCCAAATTAAAAGAGATTAAGGACACATGGCAACTAAATGCAATCTGTGGTCCTGAATTGGATACTGAACCAGAGAAAAAGGTTTGAATGTGGACTGTGCCTTAGATAATAATATTGTATTAATGCTGGATTGCCAGATTTTGATCGCTGTAAGGTGATTATGTTAAAGAACGTCCTTATTTGGTTTTTATGGTCTAAACATTTAGATTCATTGGTCAAATAGGAGGGAATGAGTTTGCATAAGAGTGGGAAACATTTTTGGAAGTCAAGACTATTTTGTAAAGTATGGTATTTATGGCTCACATAGTTTTCCTCAGTTCTTTACTAAGCATAAGTGGGTTGGGGCATGGCAGAGGATGACTTTAGGGGATAATTTATCCTTGAGCAGAGGAAAAGTTTAGTTCAGTTAATGTAGAGATGCTCTTTTTTTTTTTTTTTTTTTCCATCAGAGCTATCTTCCAAGAGTTACCGGAATTATTTTCCAAGAGTGTTCTGATTTCCTATTATTGAAACTTTATAATAAAATTCTGGTGTTGCACAAGTGATTCTCCTTGTCAAAGGTGGTGTTATAAACATGAAAGCAGCATTGGCATCTCTCTTGAGAAAAGTAGACACTGAAACAATGAGTTTTTGTCCTCTTGGGAACAAGGAAAGGGAGTCCAGTTTCTCCTCTCTAGTCACGTGTTCTGTATGTGTACAAGAAAAATATCAGAGGGTACCATTGTGGTCTGAACACAAGAGTAGATATTGAAATAATCTGCCATTATTACAATATTCACTATCCAGACCTCAAACCTTAGTGAACTCTTCTCTGAGTCAGAGTAGAACACGAGTGCTTTGGTGGAAACCTGTAAAAGAGAGGCCTTTGATAAAATGGATGTGCATTGAAGAATTCATCTTGGCTTAGATGGAGGTTTTGAAGCTGCTGAAGCTTCAGTGCTATTAAATGCAAGTCTGTTAAGCTCGAGTGTCAGCCCCGTTGCATTACTGAGGTAGCAGGTCTGTGTACTGGCTCTCAGTTTATTGCTAAAATGGTCCATTAGAGCTGATCAATTGTTAATCTGGGTTCTGCTGACCTCTCAGCAACCCCTGCCAGAGAATTGTTTTTATCAAAAAAAAAAAAATTTCAGACTACCATCTGCTCACTGTGAAATAATGCTGAGGAGGACCCTGGCCTATTAGTTCAGGAAGAGCAAAGGGAGCTGGAAGTCCATTTTCCTACAAAAAAAAAAAAAAAAAATAAATAAATATATATATATATATATTTATATTTATATATTTATATATTATATATATATAAATATATATATATTTTTTACAGGAAATCACTATATATATTAAAATATATATATATATATATATATATTTGGAAAATTTTCTAAACTGTGTAGTTTCAAGTTATATGGGTTTTAGCTTCCTTGTCCCCCAAACAGAAAAGAGATGATAGATCTGCCCCTCATCTCACTTTAGATTGGAGACTTTGCATCACTGCAACATTCATGTGCTTTAAATGTGAAGAATTTGTGTTTGATTGGTAGAATCATCAAAAGTTACAAAAAGAAAGTTATACCTCCTTTCTTAGCAAGATTTTATTTTCCATTTAAATTCCTGCCACAGTCTCTCTAGAGGTTTAACTTGGTCCCCATAGTCTTAAGACCTTGATATCTGTGGTTCCCTCTATAAGGTCCTTAAATATGGCAGTAGGTTGTTAATTCTTAACACTGTATTGGGGCAAGAAGCGCAAAATGCAGCCTCTGAAGGGCATGAAGCATGTGTGAACAAACCCAAATGCAGAGTCCTCTATAGAAACCAGATCTGCCTGGTCTTCACTAGCCAGGTAACTTTCTTGTGGACATTGGTTTCAGCCCTCTGGCTTGTCTCTCTTGGTGGTGGCCTGTGGGTTCGAGATTGGCCTTCCCTTGGTTTAGTTTTTTATTTCCTGATATCTCCATTGAAACAGTTTTTAGTCATAATTGATGACAGAGGCCTTGTTAAATGGCACCTCCCCCTTTTTTATTTTATGCTGTGCATTAAAGTAAGCTTTTATTAAAAGATTGATAGTTAAAATGAAAACAGAGTTTTTTTAAAAAAAACCTATGTTTTAATTACAAAATGTGATTATTTTAGCGTTTCACCCTTATTATATTGGTGGCAAAACCTGACTTTTGGGGTCGGGGGCAGGAGACCCTAGCCTAGACTACCTAGTCATTGATGCGTTCCCAGAAAACTAGGTCTACGTATCTCCTAGCATAACTCAGACACGATGCCTTCCCCCTCTCACTTACTCTTTCTTTTTGGGTTTTTCCACTGGCAGTGAAGGAGAATAAAAAAAGTCCTTTTGACAGTTTACTAAAAACCTGCTTATCTCTGAACCGCAAACATATTTTCTTTGAAAGCTGTCTTAAATAAGTGCCAATTGCACAGAGCGGGTACACAGTGAAAAAAAAAAATTGTGGTTTTGAATTGTGTATCCTGCAGAAGCTTTTTCCATTACAAAGTTTTTTACAATATTTTTTCTTTGTTGTTTTGTAAGTAATAGGGGAAAAAAAGCTTAGTGACATTCAGAGGGATAACAAGTATGAAAGTGGAAAGGGACTTGGAGTGGGTACAATATAGTGTCCTGGACGTCCCCTCCTAGTAATCACCAAGCTGCGAGAGCTGATTTCACAGTTGGTATGGAGGGTTTGGAGTGGAAGGGATACAAAGACCGTTTGTGGGAAATCTGAGATAGGATGACTTCTGATGCTTCCTAGAGCAGCTTACTCAACCTCCTTGCCCGTTGCAGTGGGCCCTGTGTTGAAGGAGACCCAGGGAAGGAGAGAGGGGGTGGCTGAGGAGCCCCAGCATTCACTTTAGAACTTCTAACACCATCCACTGGGAAAAGGAAGCCTTTCTAGGGAAGGATTAGAAAGGAGAATGGGAGAGTGATGTCAGCGAGACGGGTGACTAGAAGTCCCCCAAAGCCAGCCAAAACAATGAATAAACAACCACATTTTGCTGCAAATAACTAAAGGAGAGTGCCAGAGCACATCAAAGGAGTAGCAGAAACCTTGTAGAGCACAAACAGCCAGGATGGCCACATAGAGAATAGAAGGAGACACCTCACCTCTGCCCATTCCCCAGTTGGGATCAGTTCAGAACCAAGAGGGACTTCTTCCTGTGGGGGAAAAGATAAATAAGAAGACCCCAGCAGCCCCCGTCACCACTGGGGACACCTGCAGTCTTCACCACTGGGGACTTCTGCAGACCTCACAGGCACTAAGCTCAGTAGAGGTAACTGTCTGGAGTCCACATGGCTGCACTCCCACTGGAGAAGGAGCTGGCACTGTGCCCCAGCCCCTGTGGCCCACACAGCTTGGAACTGGAACCCCTTGCTGGAATGTGCCCTGCTCTGGGGGCAAATAGCCATGGCACGCCTTCATAGCCCTGGGGCTGTGTCACTACTGAACCACCCCCTCCTGGTGGCCCAACATCCTGTAGCTGAGCTACTGCTATACCCTGCCCTGTGGGGCCAAGCTGCTGGAGAGCTGCTCCATCTACCCCCCCATACAATCGCTGCAGTGCCCTGCCCCTCAGGGTCTGAGCTAAAGCGGTGCCCTGCCTCCTGGGGAAGCAGTGCCTTGGCTACCCAGAGCAGTCATGCCCCACGGTGCTTGAGCTGAAGTGGTACATCAACTCCTAGGGAAACAGAGCCTTGGCCCAGCCAAGCAGCCACACATCCTAGGGCTGATCTGACACGGTACCCCATGGCCCAGGGAAACAGAACATTGGTAGAGTTGAATCCAATTCCTGCTTCTCTGGAATTGGACTAGCCCCTTATAATCTGAGACACCTCCTCCCTGGGGAGTGGAGTAATTGCAGTGCTGCTTCCTTCCCTCTAGGACTCAAGCGACAGCTGTGCTTCAGCATTCTGGGGTCCTTGCTGCTGCTGCACCTGGCCTCACAGAGTCTAGGATGCTGCCATGTCCCACCATCCCAGGGGCCAGAGGCACCACTATGTGGTGCCTTATCCCCCAGGGCCCGAGTTGCCACTGTGCACTATTGGCTTTGATCCCCACATTGCAGCTGTAACCTGCTACCCAGGCCCAAATCTTCAGAGCACCTCTTCTTCCCTGGAGCTGGGCCAGTGCTACACCCTATCTCCCAGGGTCAGAGTCACAGCTACAACCCCGCCTCCCATGCCCAAGCTTCTGGGGGTGCCACAGACTCTGGTGTGTGGGAAATCTGCATCCAACCCAGCCTTGGAGAGTGAACCTGTACTCTAAAACACAGATGCCACAGTAGGTTTGTGAGACTCTGAGCCTAGCACTACTACTTCATGGCTGCTATGAGCACCTGTATCCTGGAAGTCAGCACTGTTGCAGTGCTTGTGGGCTGCGTCAGACCCAACATTAAGAGGGATCCCCTGAGCTAAGTTTCCCAATTTTGTGGAAAATGAGAACACCAAAAGCCCTTGCCATCTCGACCCTAACAACCTATGCTACTGCTGCTGCTGCCACAAACCCCTACAGCCTAGGCCACTGAGGCACCCACTGTCATCACTGACATTGATCATAGCTGAATAAGCTGCACAGAGGCTATACCTGTGCATCTCCTAGGAATCAGAGACACCACACCCTTCCCAACCAGCACAGTAAGACCCATCTGCAAGTGAAAGTCTTTCCTATAAAATCCACTCTGTAAAGTTTGGAAGAGGTGGTTGTTTCACTAGATGTGTAGACATCAACACAAGAAAAACATGAGAAACATGAAAAAGCAAGGAAATATGACACCACCAAAGGAACATGAGAATTCTCTCTGAAAACTGACCCCCCAAAAAAGGAAGTTTATGAATTTCCTGAAAAGGAATTTAAAAAATGATCTTAAGGAAATTCAGTGAGATATAAGAGAATACAGGTACAATACAGAATACAATTTAACAAAATTAGATAAACAATTCATAATATGAATGAGAACTTCAACAGAGATAGATATCATAAAAAAGAACAAAACAGAAATTTGAGGGTTGGAGAATTCAATGAATGAAATAAAAAATACAATAGAAAGGTTCAATAGCAGACTAGATCAAGCAGAAGGATCTCTGAACTTGAAGACAGGTCTTTTGAAATTACTCAGTCAGAGGAAAAAAATTGAAATAAATAATGAAAAAGAGTGAAGAACTTATGGGACAACATTAAGTGAACAGACATTCACACTATGGGAGATGCAGAAGGGTAAAAGACAAAGATAGGAACAGAAAGCTTATTTAATGTAATAATTGCTGAAAACTTCCCAATGCTTGGAAGAGATATGGACATCCAGATCCATGAAGCTCAGGTCCCTAAATAGGTTCAACTCAAAGTGGTCCTCTCAGAGGCATGTCATAATTAAACTGTCAAAAGGCAAAGAGATAATTTTAAAAGCACAAGAGAAAAGCATTAAATCACATATAAGGGAAATCCCAGTTAAGCTGTCAATAGATTTCTCAGCAGAAATCTTGCAAGCCTGGGGAGAATGGGATGAAATATTCAAAGTGCTGAAGAAAAAAAATCTGGTGGACAAGAATACTATACCCAGTGAAGCTGTTCTTAGAAATTAAGGGGAAATAAGGTCTTTCCCAGGCAAGGAAAAGTTTAGGGAATTAATCTCCACTAGACCTGCCTTATAAGAAATGCTTAAGGGAGTTCTTCAAGCGGAAATGAAAGGATGCTAACCACTACCACAACAGCATATGCAAGTATAAAATTCACCGGTAAAGGTATGTGTGTGTGTGTGTGTGTGTGTGTATGTGTGTGTCTCTGTGTGTGTGTGTGTGTATATATATATATATATATATTCTAATCCAGAATATTCCAACACTGTTATGATGCTCTGAAAATCACATATATCTTTAGTATAAAGGTTAAAAGTCAAAACAGTCAAAAATAATGACAGCTACAAAAAGTTGTTAAGAAATACTTAATATAAAAAGATGTAAATTGTGATATCAACAATATAAATTGTGGGGGAGAGGGTAGGAGTCTAGAATTTTTGTATGCAACTGAAGTTAAGTTGTTATCTGTGTAAAATAGTCTATTGTAACTATAAGATATTTTGTGTAAAAAAAAAAGATATTTTGTGTATGCCACAAAGCAAAAAACTATTGAGATACACCGATGATAAGGAGAAAGGAATCAAAACCTAGCACAGCAGTAAATCACCAAATCACAAAGATAAACAAGAGAGGAAGAAAAGAATAAAGGACATAAAATGATCAGAAAACAATTAATAAAATATCAGTTAAGTCCTTATCAATAATTACTTTAATATAAATGGATTAAATTATCCTATCGAGAGACACAGAACAGCTGAATGGATTAAAAAAAATAAGATACTACTGTATGCTGTCTACAAAAGACCCATTTTAGCCTCAGGCACACACATAGGCTGAAAGTGAAGGGATGAAAGAAGATATGCCATGCAAATGGTAACCAAAAAAGAGCAGAAGTTGCTGTACTTATATCAGATAAAATAGACTTCAAGTCAAAAACTATCACAAGAGACCAAGAAGGTCATTATGTAATGATAAAGGGCTCAATTCACCAAGAGGACATAACAGTTATATATATGCACCCAACATTGGAGCACGTAAATAAATAAAGCAATATTAGTGGACATGGAGGGAGAAATAGATAGCAATGCAATAGTAGGAGGCTTTAATGCCCCTCTTTCAACAATGGACAGATCCAGCAGACAGAAAATTAATAAGAAAATACTGTAATTGAATTGTACTTTAGGGAAAAAATGGACCTAACAGATATATACAGAACTTCCCACCCAACAACAGCAGAATTCACATTCTTCTCTAGTGCACATGGAGCATTCTCCAGGGTAGATCATATGGTAGGCCATAAAACAAGTCTTAACAAACTTAAGAAGACTGAAATCCTATCAAGTATTGTTTTTGACCACAATGATATGAAGCTAGAAATCAATAACAGGAGGGATTTTGGAAAATTTACAAATCTGTGGAAATTAAACCACATGCTTTTGAACCACCAGTGGTTGGGTGGTTCCCAACAAAGAAGTCAAAAGGGAAATTAAAAAATATCTTGAGACAAATGTCAATGAAAATAGAATATACCAAAATCTGTGGGATGCATCAAAAGCAGTTCTAAGAGGGAAGTTTATAGCAATAAATGGCTACATTAAAAAATAAGAAATATCCCCAATAAATAGCCAAACAGCATGCCTCAAGGAACTAGAGAAAGAACAAAGCAAACTCAATGTTAGCAGAAGGAAAGAAACATAAAAATCATAACAGAAATAAATCAAATAGGGAATAGAAAGGACATGGAAAAGAATCAATAAAACTGAGTTGGCTTTTGGAAAACATAAAATCAACAAACCCTTAGCTAGACTGAGAAAAAAGAGAAGATTCAAATATGTAACATGAGAAATGAAAGTGTAGACATTGTAACAGATGCCTCAGAAAGAAAGGATCCTAAGAGGGTGTTATGAACAACTAACTATATGCCAACAACTTTGATAACCTAGAAGAAATGGATAAATTCTTAGTAAAATACAACCTATCAAGGTTGAATCAGGAAGAAATCGAAAACCCTAACTAGATTAGCAACAAACAACGAGATTGTAGTAGTAATTAAAAATCTCTCAAAATAGAAAAGCTCAGGACCAGATGGCTTTACAGCTGAATTCTACCAAACTTTCAAAGAAGAATTACTACCAATACTTCTTAAACTCATGCAAAAAATAGTGCTGGAGGGAATACTTCCTAACACATTTTATGAGGCAGGCATTACTTTCATATCTAAGCCAGGCAAAAGCACCACAAGAGAAGAAAACTACAGGCCAATATCTCTGATGAATATTGATGTAAAAATCCTCAATAAAATACTAGCAAATCAAATTTGACAGCATATCAAAAAGATTATAAATCATGATCAAGTGGGATTTATCTCTGGCATGCAGGTTTGATTTCACATATGCAAATCAATCAATGTGATACCTCACATTAACAGACTGAAAGGCAAAATCCATGTTATCATGTCAATTGACAGAAAAAGCATTGGACAAAGGTCAACATCTATTTTGATAAAAACTCTTAACAGTTTAGGTATAGAAAGAAAGTTTCTCAACATAATGAAATCCATTTATGAAAAACCCATAGCTGATATCATAATCAATGGGAAAAACTAAAAGCTTTTCTTCTAATATGTGGTACAAGGCAAAGATGCCCTCTCTTGCCACTTCTATTCAATGTAGTACTAGAAATGCTATCAAGAGCAACTAAACAAGAAAAAAAAAATAAATAAAATGTGTTCAGAATGGAAGGGAAGAGGTAAAATTATCTCTATTTGCAGATGACATGACCCCATATGTAGAAAACCCCAAAGACACCACCAAAAAACTGTTAGATTTATTAAGCAAACATAGTAAGGTTGCAGGATGTGAAATCTATTGCATTTGTATACACAAATGATGACATAGCTGGAAAAAAAAATGAAGAACACAATCCCGTTTACAATAGCATCAAAAATAAAATAAAACAGGAATAAATTTAACCAAGGAGGTGAAAAACCTGTACACTGAAAACTATAAAACACTAATGAAAGAAATTGAAGAGAGCACAAATAGGTATTTCATGCTCATAGATTGTAAGAATTAATATTGTTAAAATGTCCCTACTCCCCAAAGCAATATATGGATTCAGTGCAGTCCTTATCAGAATCCCAGTGGCATTCTTCACAGAAACAGAAAAAACAGAAACAGGAAAAACAATCTTAAAATTCATATGGAACCGCAAAAGACCCCAAATAGCCAAAGCACTTCTGAGGAATGCTGCAGAACAAAGTTGGAGGCGTCACACTTCCTGATTTAAAATTATAAGTTATAATAATCAAAACACTATGGCAATGACATAAAAACAGACACATAGACCAGTGGAACAGATTAGAGATCCCAGAAATAAATCCAAACATATGATGTCAATTAATTTTTGACAAAGGCACCAGAAAGACATGAAGGGGAAAGGATAGTCTCTTCAACAAATGGTGCTGAGAAAACTGGATTTCCACATACCAAAGAATGAAATTGGACCCTTCTCTGACACCATACACAAAAATCAACTCAAAATGAATAAAAGACCTAAACATAAAACCTGAAACCATAAAACTCCTAGAAGAAAACATAAAGGGAAATCCCCTTGACATTGGCCTTGGGAATGAATTCTTGTATATCACATCAAAAACTCAGGCTACAAAAGCAAAAATAAGTAAATAGGACTACATCAAACTAAAAAAGCTTCTGCATGGCAAAGGAAACAATCAACAAAATGAAAACGCAACCAACAGATTGGGAAAAATATTTGCAAACCATATATTATATGAGGGATTAATATGTAAAATTTATAAAGAACTTATACAACATAGTAGCAAGAAAACATGCAATCCAAGTAAAAATGTACAACAGACTTTAATAAACATTTCTCCAAAAATAACAAAAAAATGGCCAAACAGGTATGATTGGGCCACTGCACTCCAGCCTGAGTGACAGAGTGAGACCCTGTCTCTCTTAACAAAAACAGCAACAAAAAAACAAAGGAAATGAAATCACTACCTCATCAAGATATCTGCACTCCCATGTTCATTGCAGCGTTATTCACAATAGCCAAAATGTGGAAACATCCTAGGTGTCCATCCTAGGTGAACTAATGGATACACACACATACACACACACACACACACACAGAGAGGAATATTATTCAGCCTTAAAAAAGAAGGAGATCCCGCCATTTGCTCCAACATGGATGGACCTGGAGAACATTATGCTAAGTGAAATAAGTCAAACACAGAAAGAAAAATATTGCATGATTGCACTTAACGTGTGGAACCTAAAAGAAAAAGGTGAAATATAATAGAGAATAAAATAGTGATTAACAGGGTCAGGATGGGAGGTAGGAAGTGGGGAGGTGTAGGTCAAAGGATATAACATAGCAATTACGTAGGATGTACAGGTTAAAAGATCTAATGTGTAACAGAAAGACTATAGTTAATAATAGTGAATGGCACTCAAGATTTTTGGTAAATGGGTCAATTATAGCTGCTCTTGCCATTGAGTTGGGGGGGGGATAGGTAACATCATCCATGTGAGATGATGGATATATTAATTTGTTCCACTACCGTAACCATTTTACTATACATGTATCTCATACCATCATGTGGTATACCTTAAATAGAAATAATAACATTTATTTAAAAAAAAAAAAGAAAATGGAGCAGCAAACAGCAGAGCAGAGCTGTCTCTAACCTTGAAGGCATTTTTCTGCTAGAAAGTGGGGCTTTTGCCCCAGGGAAAAGCTGTATGTCATAAGCAAGAGCAATGGAAGGGTTTTGTATAAATACTTACAGAGTGGAGAAAATGACTATTTTCACGGGAGTTTTTGTGTTTCTTGCCAAACCCCAATCCATTCCTCTCCACTTTGACCAGGCAAGGTGTTGAGCTCCTAGCTGTGGGGGGTTGGAGAGAAGCAAGGAACACCTAAGCCCCAGAATTAGAAATGATGTTTTCCATAGTGACAGCTAACTGGATTTTGTGCAGTAAACAAGAAAGACACAGGAGAAATAAATGAAAAGAGAAGAAAATTTCACACTCTTTATATTAAAATAAATCCCACTTTCCCCCCTGATGTAATTGACAAAGCCTACCTATTGTTTTTGGTTTTTTCTTTTTATCGGTTTGGTAGGGGGTCACAGGCTTCATTTTAAGATCTTACATTAGACGTTTCTCTAGGACTCATCACATGTCATTTATTTATAAGACTGATGTATAATTTAATTAAGTCCCATTTATTTATTTTTATTGTTGCTCTATTTGCCTTTGGAGTCTTAGTCATAAATTCGTTGCCTAAGGCCTATGTCTAGAAGAGTGTTTCCTACATTTTCTTCTAGATTTTTATGGTTTCATGACTTACATGTAAGTCTTTTATCCATCTTGAATTAATTTTTGTATATGGCAAGAAATAGGGGTCCTGTTTCATTCTTCTGCATGCGGCTATTCAATTTTTTCCCAAGACCATTTATTGTATAGGGCTCCCTTTTCCCAGTGTATGTTGCCTGTTTTGTAGAAGATCAGTTGGTTCTTGGTAGACGGTTTTATTTCTGGGTTCTCTGTTCTGTTCCATTGGTCTCTCTCTACTTTTATACCGGTACCATGCTGTTTTGGTTACTGTAGCCCTGTAATATAATCTGAAGTCAGGTAATGTGATGCCTCCATATTTGTTCCTTTTGTTTACAATTGCTTTGGCTATTTGGGGTCTTTTTTGGTTCCAAATAAGATTAGGATTATTTTTTCTAGGTCTATGAAATAAGAAGTTGGTATTTTGATAGGGATTGCATAGAATCTGTAAATCACTTTGGGCAGTATGGACTTTGGGCAGTATGGACATTTTAACAATGTTGATTCTGCCAATCCATGAGCAAGGGATGTTTTTCCATTTGTTTGTGTCATCTGTGATTTCTTTCATCAGTGTTTTGTAGTTCTCCTTGTAGAGATATTTCACTTTCTTGGTTAAGTATATCCCTAGGTTTTTTATTTTCTTTGTAGCAAAAAGCTTCTGCACAGCAAAGGAAATAATCAATAGAGTGAATAGACAACCTACAGAATGGGAGAAAATATTTGCAAACTATACATCTGACAAAGGACTAATAACCAGAATCTACAAAGAAAGCAAACAAATCAGCAAGAAAAAAACAAACAGCCCCATCAAAAAGTGAACAAAAGACATGAACAGAAGTTTTTCAAAAGAAGACAGAGAAATGGCCTACAAACATATGAAAAAATGCTCAATATCACTAATCAGGGAAATGACAATTAAAACTACAATGAGATATCACCTCACCCCTATCAGAATGGCCACTATTAAAAAGTAAAAAAAAAAAAAAAAAAAAAATAGATGCTGGCGTGGATGCAGAGAAGAAGGAATGCTTATACACTGTTGGTGGGACTGCAAATTACTCCAACCTCTATGGAAAACAATATGCAGACTCCTCAAAGAACTAAAAGTAGACCTACCATTCAAACCAGCAATTCCACTTCTGGGTATCTACCTAAAGGAAAAGAAGTCATTTTATTAAAAAGACACCTGCACTTGAGTGTTTATCACAACACAATTCACAATTGCAAAGATGTGCAACCAACCTAAGTGCCCATCAGTGGATAAAGAAAATGTGATGTATATACATACCATGGAGTACTACTCAGCCATCAAAAGGAATGAAATAATGTCATTTGCAGCAACTTGGATGGAGCTGGAGACCATTATCCTAAGTGATGTATCTCAAGAATGGAAAACCAAACACCATATGTTCTCACTAGGGAGTGGGAGCTAAACGATGGGTACACATGGGCACAAAGAGATGTAAAGGACATTGGAAACCAAGAAGAGGGGAGAGTGGGAGAGTAGGTGGGGGATAAAAACTTACCTATTGGGTACATTAACACTATTCTGTTGACAGGCACACCAAAAACCCTAACTTCCATGTAACAAAAACATTTGTACCCCCTTAATATTTTGGAAAAAAAGACTGATATATAAATAGTTTCAAAGGAATCTTTAAGTGTGAGCATTTTAAAATCAAAGTCATTTCTCAATTGTTACACACATCCCATATGCAGAAACACACTGTCATTTTTGTTCATTTGACTAGACATTATAACCTGTAATAAGGACAAAGTCATGACTTTGAGCTTTGTGTTAATCAGTTACTTGGTGGTCACATGTTATGCTCATGACCCTGACTGCTGGTCATGTGAGAGTGGAATAAGAGTCAGTGGATGGAAACTCAGCTAGATCCAATAGAGAGAACTTTGGCCTGGAGGTCTGGAAATTTTAATTTCTAGTAATTTCAATCCCTTATGGACCATTTACATGTTTGAGGATCTGCTGCTGTGGCTTCTTATGCTCATCCATAAAAGGAGACAGGTGTCTTAGATGGTTTCTAAGATCTCATCCATCTCTCAGATGCCATGTTCATTCAGCCAATAGTTATCAGTAGTTTCCTGTGTATCAGGCACTGTACTGTGGATATGGTCATGAGTTAGACAGACAGACGCTGTCTTTGTTCTCTTGGAACTTGCCATCTAATGAGAGAGAGAGTTGTTAAAGACATGAAAACATAAATAATTATTAAATTTCAATTGTGATAAGTGACATGAAAGAGAAGTATAGGATATTATCATAGTCCACAACAAGGAAACATCTCCTAGTCTGGGGTTCAGGGGACCTTGGAGCAAATCTCTGAAGAGTGAGTCTGGATTGAGTGGAGCCTCTGGGTTCACCTCTACCTTAGCTAGAAGAAATCTCCCCAAACACAGAGATCCTGTAATATCTTTATTTTCCATAAATATAAAATTGCCCAACTGACCAGACCAAACCAAAATGGAGTCACTCATGCCAAATGCCACATAATCAAACTGAAACTTTAAGGAAGCTGATCGATCCCTAAACAGACCAGTTATTTTCCTGAAAACAGAAGATTCCAGTCTACCTGAGTCAGCATGATTAGAAAGTTCCTTCTGCTTTGAGCCTTACAAGAAAAGTAACCTGATGTTAAATAATCAGCTTTTTTTCCCTATTGTTTTATTTCCTTGTTTCAATCTTACAAAACCCACTGTTCTGCCATTGCCTGGTGGAAGCTCTTATTTTATTTTATAGAATGAATGCTGGCCTGATTCATGAATCATGAATAAAAACCAATTAGATCTATAACTAAATTTGTTGTAATTGTGTCTTTTGACAACCCTAATGACACTTTATTTTTGTCTCTTTAATGATGCTTATCCCTTCCCATCTTGTTAATTTTATTCACACAAGTGTCCATTTTTTTGCTTGATTTAACATTTATTCATAACTTAGTATGTGCTAAGCCCAATTGTAGGTTATGGGACTCCCACAAACTGAGAGTGACCCTAACCCTCCAGGAAAGTTCTATCTAACATATAGGCATATAAACAAATGGTGACAATATAATATGAAGAGGAGGTAACCAGTTAAAGTACAGTGTGAGCTCAGTAAAGTAGGATTGATTGCTTTTAAACATTCATTCCTTTATTCTTCCAACAAATACAGGCAAACCCCATTTTATTGCACTTTGCTCTATTGTGCTTTGCAGATATTGTATTTTTTTTTTTTTTAACAAATTAAAGGTTTATAGGAAGCTTGTGTCAAACAAGTCTGTTGGTGCCATTTTTCTAACAGCATGTGATCCCTTAGTGTTTCTATGTCACATTTTGGTAATTCTTGGAATACTTCAAACTTTTTCATTATTATTGTATCTATTATGGTGATTAAGGATTACTGATCTTTGATGTTACTATTGTATTTTTGGGGTGCCACAGACTGTGCCCGTGGAAGATGGCAAACGTAACTGATAAATGTTACGTGTGTCTGACTGCTCCCTGACTAGTTGTTACCCTCTCTCTCTTACTCTCCTTAGGCTTCCCTGTTCCCTGAGACAGGACAATATTGAAATTAAGCCAATTAATAACCCTGCAGTGGCATCTAAGTGTTCACGCGAAAGGAAGCGTCATGTGCCTCTCACCTTAAATCAAAAGCTAGAAATGATTAAGATTAGTGAGGATGGCATGGCAAAGCTGAGACAGGCCAAAAGCTAGGCCTCTTGTGCCAAACAGCTGAGTTGTGTATGCAAAGAAAAAGTTCTTGAAGGAAATTGAAAGTGCTATTCTAGTGAACACACAAATGGTAAGAAAGCGAAACAGCCTCATTGCTGATGTGCAGAAAGTTTTAGTGGATAGATCAAATCAGCCACAACATTTCTTAAAACCAAAGCCTGATCCAGAGCAACTCTTTTCAATTCTACGAAGGCTGGGAGAGGTGAGGAAGCTGCAGAACAAAAGTTTGAAGCTAGCAGAGATTGGTTGATGAGGTTTAGGGAAAGACGTCATCTCCATAACATAAAAGCACAGGGTGAAGCAGCAAATTCTAATGCAGAAGCTGCAGCACTTTGCCCGGAAGATCTAGCTATTAATAAGATCATTAATGAAGGTGGCTACACTAAACAAAAGATTTTCTGTGCAGATGAAACAGCCTTATATTGGAAGAAGATGCCATCTACGATTTTCCTAACTAGAGAGGAGATGTCAATGCCTGACTCTCTTTAGAGGCTAATGCAGCCGGTGACTTTAAGTTGAAACCAATGCAATTGACCATTCCAAAAATCCTAGGGCCCTTAAGAATCATGTTAAATCTTCTCTGCCTATGCTCTAGAAATAGAACAACAAAGTTTGGATGATAGTATTAATATTAATACATCTGTTTACAGCATGGTTTACTGAATATTTTAAGCCCATTGTTGAGACCTACCACTTAGGAAAAAAGATTCCTTTCAAAATACTACTGCTCACTGACTATGCACCTGGTCATCCAAGAGCTCTAATGGAGATGTACAAGGTGATTAATGTTGTTTTCATGACTGTAAACACAATATCTATTCTGCAGCCCACGGATCAAGGAATAATTTCAACTTTCAAATCTTATTATTTGAGAAATATATTTTGTAAGGCTATAGCCACCATAGATAGTGGTTCCTGTGATGGATCTGGGCAAAGTAAATTAAAAACCTCCTGGAAAGGATTTACCATTCCAGATGCCATTAATAACATATTGTGAACTTTATAAAAAATGCAACAATATAGTACACACTCTTTTGAGTCTGGTTTCTTTCATTGACCATAATGTCTGAGATTCATCCACAGTGTCGCATGATTCCTTCTTTTCTAATATAAACACTGGATACTATAAATTTACCTTTAGATAGTACTTTCAGTGCATTCCCTCCTCTCTAATTTTAATATATACTGTTTTCATTATTTTTCAGTTCAAAACGCTTTCTAATTTCCCTTATGAATGCCCCTTTAACCTGTGGTATTAAAGTCTTCAAATATGATTGTGGATTTCTTTCTTTGTTTAGTTCTGTTGGATTTTTGTTCATGTATTTTGAAACTCTCTTATTAGGTTTTATGCATTTAGGATTGTTTTGTCTTCCTGGTTAATTTTACCATTTCATCATTAAGATTTTATCTTTTATCATCACAAAATATTCTTATTATTATTAATAGTCTTGGTTACTTGGCCCACTAGCTTTTTACATGGTATATCTTGTTTTCTTTATTTCCTATACTTTTAACCTGTCTGCAACTCTGGTGCACATAGTTGGGACTTGCTCTTTTTTTTTTTTTTTTTTTTTTTGGTGATACAGGGTCTTGCTCTCTTGTCCAGGCTAGATACAGGGGTGTCATCATAGCTCACTGCAACCTTGAACTCCTGGGCTCAAGTTATCCTTTTGCCCTAGCCTCCAGAGTAGCTGGGACTACAGGTTCACACCACTACGTTCAGCTAATTTTTCTAATTTTTTGTAGAGACAGGGTCTCACTATGTTGCTGGTTTCGAACTCCTGGTCTCAAGCAACCCTCCTGTCTTGACCTCCCAGAGTGCTGGGTTTACAGGCATGAGCCACTGTGCTTTGCTCTTTCTTTCAGTCTGACAATCTGTGCTTTTTAATTAGATATAATAGTTTAGTTTATTTATACTTTATGTAATTATTGATATTATTGGATTTGTCTTATTTGCTTTTTCTCTGTTTTTTGTTTCTTTTGTACCTTCTTTTGGGTTATATATATGCTTTAGTGTATCATTTAATTTCTTTCCAGCCTTTTAATCTACATTCAAATTTTTTTTCTATTGTTGCTTCGGGAATTACAATAAGCATTTTTAAGTGTGCAGTATATCTAAAGTTATTAACTTAATATGTGAAGTACTATTTCACCTAAAATATAAGAGCTTTACAATGGTGTAATTCTACCACCTACCTCCATCCTTTGTAGTATTATCATAGATTTTACTTCTATGTGTTATAAACCCCATAATAAAAATGTTATTTTTGTTTTGTTTTTCTTTAAGATAATTGTCTTCTAAAGAAATATATGAAAAAGATAGCATTATTCCTTTCTTTTTATACATTTCAGTTTCCATTTGTTATCCTTTCTCTTCAGCCTAAAGAACCTCTTTTAGTTAGTTTGTTTATTTATGTATGCCTTGCAGGTCTGGTAGCAACATCTTCTCTCAGCTTTTGTTTATCTAAAAATATTTTTATTTTACCTTCATTTTTGAAGGATAATTTTGCTGGCTATGGGATTTTTAGTTAACAGCTTATTTTTTTCTCTTAGCACTTTGAAGATCTGATTTCATTGTCTCCTGGGCTTTAATGTTTCTGATGAAATGTCAGCCAGCATTTGCATCTTGTTCCTATGTATAACTGAGTCATTTTTCTCTGCTGCCTTCAAGATTTTTCTCATTATGTTTGAGTTTTGGTATACTATACAGTGTGATAAGTTAAGGATATTCCTAGATGCATTTTTTAATACTTATTCTGCTTGACATTTGCAGAGATTTTTGAATATTCTGACTATATTTGAAAAAGTTTTAACAATTATTTCTTCAAAATTTTACCTGCTCTATTCTCTTTACATTTCCTTCTGGAACTTAAATGACATTTAGTTTAGATTGCTTACTTACGATTGTCACTGTGGCTGTTTTTCTGTTTGATTGTTTCTAATCTATAATTTGTCTACAAGTTCATTAACTTTTTCTTCTTTAGTTTTCAATCTGCCATTAACCTTATCCAGTGACTATTCTATTTCATATATTGCATTTTTACTTCCAGGATTTTCATTAAGTCTTTTTTTTTATATTTTCCATTTCTCTGCTAAAATTCTTCATTTATGTACCCATTATGTCCATGTTTTCTTTTAAGTCTTTGAACATATCTATAATAGATGTTTTAAATCCCTTGTCTGCTAATTCCACTATCTGGTTCATTACTGTTTCTTTTGAGTGATTTTTTTTCTTTTTAAGTTTCATTATTCTGCCTCTTCACATGTCTAGTAATTTTTTAGTGTATGCTGGACACTGTGATTACATATTTGTCCAATTTTTATAAATTTCCTTATTATAACTTACTATAGTTCTACTCAAGTAGTAGGTATTGTAAAAATACCAAATGGTTTGAATCAATTAAATTTGTGTTAGGAAACAATTATTAAAGAAATGGAAAGGAGATAATGATATACTACATAGGGCACCCTCCAGTGATTGGATCTTCTGCATTCTAACATATAAGCAATGACTGCAACATTAATTTCTTTGTTTCAAAAGAACTACACAAGGCCATCTTCCAGCCAAAAGAACGAGAAAAATGCATTTTTATTACAGAATCTTGAAACGTAAACATTATTTCTTAGAAGGTTTTAATCTCTACAGCTTAATTATGTTAGTACCATTCCCTGTCCTAAATCTATATTACGTTACTGATATTAACAAGTTTAAAGGTAAAAAAGTACAACTTTACAGCAATGATAATTGATGTGGTTTTGTTGGAACATTTTATTTTATAATTCAGGGGAAAATGACATTATTTGCTCCTTCCAAAGTTATCTTTTATTTGCCTGTGTAGTATTTTCCCATGATGCTCTTTTTTCTTTGCTACTTATATGTTCATAAAACTCTGGGCCTTTTAATCTCTAATTGCATCAATAATGAAAAACCTGGTAAAACTCCTAGGTGTTTTCCCCATTTTCCTAATCTTTCTTGTTTTAGTATTTGTTTTTCTGTCATGGCCATGCATATCTTAATTTGGGGGTAATAGTGGCTATAGAAGTCTGAACCGTTGCTTTAGGAAGTGCATTTCTTCCTACCAAAGTCCTCGTATCTTTTGTGATTCCTTGGGTTTTCTTAATTGGGCTTTCTCAAAGCCTGGAGATATTTATTTTATATGAATGTTTATTTAAAACATATTTGTTTTAAATAATATATTTAAAATACAATACTACATCACCAATTTAAAATTTATTAAACATTCCAACTAACAAATGCTTTTCAAGTTCAGTTTTATTGTTTATATATACACAGTATGATTGTGGTGTGTCAGACATCAGCCACTTTGTAAAGAGGGCATTTTGGGACACCAGAGCCTTTTTGGCATATCTAGAATTATGTTATATAAACATTTCATGGTTCTATAAATTATAATATTCAGAGTCCTACAGTACATTTCTATAAGCCTAGTGACTTTCATTAAGATGGCTGACTGCAGAGGTCACTGGCATACCTCAAAACTTACCTCAGCATCTTTCTCCAGCAAATTCTTTGGCAATAAGGGGAATGCCCTTAGGTTGTTGATTTTTCACCAAGGATCTTATAGTCTCAGGATTTGCCAACTACTATTGAATTTTTAAAGTAAAACTTGAATCTGGTGGGAACCCAGAAAGTAGGCAACTCAAGAAAATTTTCAACCTCACTTAAGTCTGTTAATAAAGTACCTCATATGTACACAGATGAATTAATTCTCATCTTTCCTACATTCAGGTTAGTTTGTGATGTAGATTTTCATAATATATGTAGCCCCAAGCACATACCTTTAGTATGGTAATCACAATTTCTTCCAGTTAAACATTCTTTTGCGACTAACAACTTTAGGATATTTCTTTGTTGGTTAATGATACTAACAGGATATAGTAACAATGATAAGAGTAATAGACACTATTATGGAAAATGTGTTAAGTATAGGCAGGGGCATAAGTGCTTCGCAGACAGTATTTCCTTTATTTTTCTCCCTGCAGTCCTTTAAGATAGACACTGTTATCTCTGTCTTACATATGGAGAAACTGGAGATTGTGGGGCCAAGTGGTGGGCCCAGGAATATACAACAGTGGGTGGAGGAGCCGGAATTCACACATAAGTCGGTCTGGCTCCAAAGAAGAGTAAACTATGTTGCCTCTCAGGACTGCAGGTTGTAACATTGACCTTAATTTGCACTGAACAAAATCTTAGAAAGAAAGAAATTAAAGATGAAATTTATCATGGATTATTTGAAATGCCTATCAAATAATTCATAAAGAAATTTTCTAGAATGATAAATTCTGACCCAGAAATGTATGAAATAATAACATGTCTTAATAAGATATAATTATTTAGTAAAAATGATTAAACATTGTTTTATTGATATTATGATAAGCATATTAAGGGAGACAGTCTCTCATTTGGCAATTGGATCTGTTCTCTACACAGCAACCAGTGTGACCTTTTAAAACACAAATTTGGTCAAGTTACTTAGTTGTTTACATTTATGCTTTGCTCACACTTAGAATGAAATATAAACTCCCATGTGCCTTGCAAAGCTCTGCACAACCTGCCCAAGATTATAAAGCAGATCGGCAAACACTTCCTACCTTTTCCCTTGGTATGTGCTATGCTCCTGTCTCGTTCCGTTCTGTTCTTGGAGCCATCCAATAGGATTCTTTTGTTCATTTTCTGTCTCCTCCAGCAAAATATAAGCTCCATGAGCACACACACCTGACATCTAGTAGGATGTCCATAATATTTGTTAACATCAGTTGCCACCCATAATGGTGATACAATTACTAAAACCACAGCTAATTGGTTGTCAGAGTTGTGAACTGTTAGTAATTTGTGAAGTTGTCATCTGTTTATTTCAATTAGAAAAAGCTGATTATTTCTTAAAATAAATACTTCTGGCTTAATGAGAGCTGATTCAATTATTGCTGTAAAATTCAAACACATTTTCATATACTAATAGCAACCTAGTATTGAAACAATTGGCTTTTGTTGTTACTTATAATAAATTCATGAATTAGCTAATTTTCTTCATCTGATATTTTTCTGCCACTTAATATGCAATTATAAATATGACTGTACTAATTAATTATGAGCAAGATAATTGAATAATTATATTTAATGATATTATATTGAATTAATATTTATCAGGTTATTTTATTAAACAGATAGATACATGCTTACAAAGAAACTATTTTTAAAATTGGAAAGGAAAAAAAGTTGAAAGGGAAACATGCTCTCACAAATCAGGTTTCCACTGTTGGGGAGGTTCCCACCTGCCTTCCCAGCCCCTGTACTCAGAGCTACAGACACAGTATGTCTGTGGCAGGGACAGTCTCTGAGAATACAGGTAGGAATTTGGACGCATAATCAGCTTCTAAGAACAAGAGTTTCCATTAAAAAAGTATATATTTTGAGGTCTTGTCTGAATCTGTCTGTCTACCAGAAAGTGTACTTCTGACATTATCATCTCCTTGGAATACCTTTTCAAGCTATAAGAGTCAGCCTTTCATGGAAAATGATCTGACATTCCACTTGCCCATAGCAAAATAAAACAACAACAACAAAAACAAACAACCGGGGAAAAACAAAACAAAACAGATTTTCTCATGCTTGTAGTCATTAATGGAGGAAAAATAATAATTTTCCTTTTTGGAGTGTTGGCATTAGTAGCTAGGGGCCCTAAAGTTTGATCAGCTGTGTGACCATGGGCAAGACATGTGTCTTTCAGATTTCACGTTATCCCAGGTAAATGAGGGGTTGGGACTGATTTGATTTTTCTTTCCTGATCTAGAATTACCTGAACCTGTAAGGTTGTAATCTTTTACAGGGAAAGGATAGCAACTATTTTTCTATAGGTTCTGTGCTTATCCTTTTGGGAAATCCAGCAATTTCTACAGACATAGCATTGTCCTAAGGGAAACAATATCTGAGAATAAATTCTCTCTCTTCTCCCCCTCCCCCCATAGATATAAACTTCCTGCATTAAAACTGAAACAGGGATATTTCAAGGAAAGATTGATTGGATCATTTACAACCCCTGTAAATAATTTTATCATTTTAGATTATAAGGGTTCTTATGAGTAATATAAAAGGACTTTTTTTTTCTTTTGTAATTTTAAGAACTTCACTTGGGAACTGACATGACTTGTTTTACTCCTGACCTTAGGTTGCTGTATAATTAAAGACATTCAGAACCAAATTAAACCTTTGCTTCAACTTATTTGGAAGTGATTATGTCCTGCATATGAATATTCATAATTTATCCTTGTTCCTCAAAGGTTTTAAGTAGCTGAGAACATACAGTCACCATGAAACATTTCTTTTCTATATTTTAAAGCCTTTTGTTATCTTGTTCTGCATGAGATTGGCTGAAATGTAGAGGTCATTCTGATTAAGAGGAGGAAGACTGGGGTGGAGACAAAGGAGGAATTATAGTTTCATAGCAATATTTTCTGAAACCCAGGTCAAGAAGAACGAGCCACAACACAGCTTGTTCTGGCTTTTGTCTGGTCAGAATGCCTCTTCGATTAGAAGGAAACAAAAGAGGCTTCATTATGTCTGCTTGTGATTGCTGATTAACATTCTGGATGAGGTAGATAGTAGTTGTGGGGAGAATGTCTTTCTGAAGACAGAAAGATACAGATTTGAATCCTGGCTTTTTTTTCCCTTACTAGTGGTGAGACTGGGGCATATCTCTTAGCCTCTTGGAGTCTTAGCTTCTTCATCTGCATAATTAGGAAGAGGCGACTCCCTATAGCCTGTCAAGCTTGCACAGGCTGATTGACCTACATGAAGTATTTAGAACACTGCAGGTACACGAGATGATCCTAGTTCAGGGTAACCGTTACTAACATTGTGATCATTATTATGACCCATACCTCTGAAATACAAAGAAGTGGATCACATTTATGATTGCATGTTTAGTCTCTGCCTCCTTTGTGGACTGTGACCTCTGTAAGGCAGGGACCACATCTGTTTTCAGCACTGTCAGCAGAGCTTAAGCACGTAGCTTGGCGCTCAACAAATATGTGAAGAAGGACTGAATGACTAAAGGAAAAAAATGAAGGATCATCTCAACAGTTAGATACCCACTGGGATGAGGGTTAAAGCATCATTTGCCGAAGGGAAAAAGCGACGATGCTGCTAGCAGAATTGGTAGTAACTTCCGTGGTAGGAAGGCTGCCCAACCTCGGAACCTGAGCCATTTCAAGCCTCTCTGGACCTTGGTGGGCCACAGGATTGGGTGTTCTGTGTCCACAGAGGGGCTATGCTCAAACCCCCACTGGTCACTCTTGTACACTCCTGGGTATGGGTGGCGGATAGTGAGACGCCCCTATCTAAGTAAGCATAGAGAAAACTTCCTTCCACGACCAGCCAGTTTTGGAGCACTAAGCTGGCTGCTCTGGTTTGTGTCCTTGTTGTTTTAAACAGATCGCTTTACATATCAGAAGAGAAAGAGAAACAAGAGACTGCTGCTAGGACACATTTTATATTCCTCTTCTAATTTCGTTAATGGCTTCTAAGGAAATCTCTCTTGTAATTGACTTAAGTGTTCTGTCTTCATTATTAAATACCAGCCATTTATTATATCGTACGCTTCTTTTTGGCTCTGCGTGCCAAATTTTTCTGGGACTTTCTGAATTAAAAGTGACATTTAACTGTAGGGCAGGTGGTCTGGGAACAAGATCTTCCATTTAAATTTCCAGAAGTATCTCCATCCTCTTAGAAATATCTTAGCAGTTACAGATGTCTGGAGTCTGGGGCTTTATGCATTCAGCTTTGAAAGACAGTATTAACGATCAGGTTAAAATCAGCAAAATTCTCTTTGGTTCAGTGTCATCTACATGAGACTTTATAGCTCTCACATGCCCCAACATCCACTGTCAGTCATGTCTGTGCCACACCCACATCCAGTCTGGGGTCACTATTTGAAAGGAGTTATAGAACCTTGGCTCAGAATTGCAAGGTGTACCTTAAACTGTAGACTCATAGGGGAGGTGGCATTTTGGGGCTAAGACTATCGAATTTAATCTTCATGTCAATTGGGGGTGGGAATGTGGCGGGGGTGTTAGGTCCTATTGTTGCCCCTACTTCATGAATGACAAAACTGACACTTAGAGAAGTTAAATAAATTACCCAAAGCCACAGGGGAGAAAGTGGCAGACCTAGGATCAGAAATTAGCCAGGTTTTATTCCATGAGCATTGCTCACACATTAGGCTTTCCAGAAAGCAGCCTTTGCTTATGAATATTTATTTACCAGGTTTTTCTTTGATCTGGTATGGATGGGTGATTGGACATTGTAATGAATTTGGAAAACAGGCTATCAAAGGTACAGGTTGAATTCAGTTGAGTCAGGAAGGTGGTGTTTCTATTTTTTCGCTCTGTTGGGTTATAGTATTGTGTTCTGCAGAATTCTGTGCTATCGTTCCTCTGTTCCTAAAATCACCCTTTACAGTATGCATGATGCTCTTTCCTGCGGGCTTTGCTCTTAGATGAAGCAAGAAGCACCTGTGGTCAGATGATGGTGCAGTGAATGGGTTTATAGTGTGTGGGGACATATCTATAATGGGCAGCATTTTTATACCAAGGGCCCTGGGTACTTCATATTATAGAAGGCAAATATTTCCTCAGGTGAATGTCTTTGTTTGCTTGTTTGTTGTTTTCCTGGACCTACCTGCAAAGAAAAGATTCTAGAATGTTTTCCCTGAGACTGGTGACAGTGGGCAGGGAGCCAGCAACAGTGGAGGTGTCTGATACAGTGAGTCAGGCACACGGTGCTCTCTTTTGTTTCCTTCCTCTGCCATTGTTTCTGTTACCTCTAAAGTTTAATGGACTAAAGAGGGGGGAAAAGCAGAGCAGATGACACCCACTCCTGAACTGGGAGGGCCTCGGGGTCCCTTGCCAGTGTCTGTGGATGGGATTCAAGTTGTCGATGTGCTGTGTATCCTTCCAGTGTGGCAGCAGCCAGCTCCAGATTTGAACAGTTCCCCTGATCTGCAGGGTGGGGTGGGGGTGTGCTGTGGGCATATTTGCTTTTCTGGGAGAGGTAACTGTTTCCTGCTGCACGGTTATCAGGTTGAGGGTTGGGAACCAGGGCACGCTGGCGATAAGAGTTTAATGAATACATATGAGAAGAGGAGATTCAAGCCACTGAGCAGTGTATTGCCCTAGGCCACTTCACATTTCAGGATGGTGAGATATTTAAGGGTTTCAGATGATCGTGGAAAAAAATACGTGTGAGGGGCGTTGGGTGAGAGCTAGGTCTTTACCTGTGTTTCCAAACAGCAGGCGGACGGTCCGCCATGCTGAGATCCTTATGAATCACCTATCAGTTTTGTTCATGGTCTTTGTTTTTATAATTCACTTATGGCTTTAAAAAATATGATTTGGCCTGCCCTTGTGCTCATTATTCCATGTGGCAGAGGGGACGTGCTTTTAATTTATTCTCTGCTTCTAATTGTAGTGTCTGCATGTCAGGGTTCACTGGTTAGAGCGAGAATGAGCCCTGCTTTTGTAAAGCAATTAATTGAACCTGGTAATGATTATTGCCTGCGATCCCTTGGGGCTGTGTGGTCCCCATGCTCCATCCCTCATGGTGGTTTCCAGCAGCTAGTGTGCTGTGACACTGAAGATTTTCTGAAAGGTAACAGCAATAGCAAGTTGGAGTTCACGTACTGCAGACCCCAGTTGCAGTAACGTTAGGAACCTTTTCTGAGTTTGTATCAGTAAAAGTGCTAGGGAGTGCTGGGGACTTCGGGAGAGAATATTTCCCATTTCCAATTGAAATATTCCAAAAGACGATTTCCAATTTTGAAATGTTTAAGAATATTTTTGCAATACAAATAACAAAGGACTAGTATCTAGGATATAGAAAGAACCCCCCCCCATGTTAATAACAGAAATAATAAAATAAAAACTCCTCAGTATTAATCTACTGCAAAGAAGCAGTAGAAAAATGGGCAAAAGATATGAAGAGTCTGTTGACAAGAGTGGAATTACATAAGCAAAGAAAAGATGCTCAATCTTACTGGCAATCAGGGAAAAGTAAATTAAAGCAGCACCATTTTTACCAATCAGTTGGCAAAATAATATTAATGATGATGACAATATCAAATGTCGGTGAGGGCCTGGGGAAATGGGGCTCTTGCTGGTATGTTCACGCTGCAGGTCAGTTTTGCAGAAGCTTTGAAAACTGAAAATGCATAGACCATATGGACCAGCAACTCTACACCTTGCAATCTGCTCACAGAAACACTAGCACATGTGCACCAGAATGCAACCTTGTTTGATTTAGCAAAAATCTACAAACTGCCTGGAAGTCTGACTATGTGGGAAAGGCTGTGGCATATCCGTGGAATGGGACTCCAGGCAGTAGCTAAAAGGAATGAAGCAGATCTTCAGGTAATGGCCAGGACAACGCCCAGAGCGTACTGTTAACTTCAAAAGGCACAGGCAGGATTCAGAATGATTTGTACAATATGATAGAATACAAAGTAAAAAGGAAAATGATCTTATATATTCTGTGTGGATATCTATATCTCTCTGTTATTACAGAAGAAAATGTCAGTTGGCAACGCGTGGGGAAGGCCTGAGCTTAGCAGTGTGTCAAAGGGGACATGAGCCTTATCTGAGATGCTCAGGTTTTTATAAGGACATTCCTTAGGGTAATCAAAATTGAATTAAGAAAAAATTTTAAGAGGAAAAAAAGGAATGAATTAGAGGGCAAATATTCATCAGTGTCTGCAACTTGCTTACAGTAGCCTCAGAGGGAAGCCAGAGATCAGAGCCACTGACAGCAGAGTGGTTGCAACTGCTCATTTTCATTCTCTTGCTAGGCCTCAGGATCCTGCCTCCCTGGGGGGCTCTGGTGAAGAGCAACTGAGAGCGTGTGTGTCTTTCTCTGCCTGGCATCCTCAGCCCCTAGTACAGTGCCTGGCATAGAGGGTACTGATTAAATGAGCTCTGGGTGGGTATTGAGCTTGGAGAGCAGTGGGCGTGTGCAGGGCTGTGCTGACTCGGGCCGCAGACAGGTGCTAGTGATGGATTAGTGCTACCTGCCGTGGAGGCACAGGTGCCCCCTGGCTTCTGATTCCAGACAGTGGACTCTGTACACAGGTCCTGGTTTTAAATAAGCCTCCCTTGCCTACCTGAGCAGAAAGTCCCTTAGCCTGTGTCAGAGTGGGGCTTCTAGCCCTCCCAGCCTGGGGCTTTTCTCTGACCTGCCTGGGACATCAGGAGCCCAGGCCCCACTCTCAGAAGGGCTCCATGCTTGGCTTAATGTTCTCCTGTTGCCATCTTGAAATTCTCAAAAATTTTTGAACAAAGCACCCTGTATTTTCATTTTGCACTGGGCCCTGGGGATTATGTCACCGGTCTTGGTCAGAGTGATGCTTGGGGCCTCCCCTGGGCCAGGCTGTGAGGAGAGTCCGGAGTCCCTGGGCCCTGGCACCATCGAAAGCAGAGGGCTCTGATGTCCAGGTAACAAAAGGCGCCCTTTATGACAGCATGGACTTTCATGTTTTTCAAAGGAGGCCATGGAATCTGTGTTTTTGCCCTGAAGGCAACAACCACTTCCTGCTTTTGTGCCTGGACGTGCGTTAGCTGATCAGGGTTCCTGAGGGGCACAGCCTCTCTGAAGGAGGGCTTTGCTGCCTGACTCCTGGAGACGATGAGGTTTTCCTCTTGCTGTGGATGACACTGTTGTGCATTTCAGTTAGATTCTGGGTACAGAGGGGGCGGGACGTGGAGGGGGCTCTGCACTCTGGGGATGGAGCGAGTGGCCAGGGGGCAGCTCCTGGTCCATCGTGGTGTGCAGCACTTGGACTTCGCCACACAGCCTCTGCTTACCCTTGTCATCCTCTCCCGCATCTCTGCATCCTCCACATCCCCCATCCCTGCAGCCCAGACTGCCTAGTGCACAGAGCCAGCCCTAGGGGCACAGGAAAAGGAGAGAGCGAGGACCCACAGCTGTTTCTCGCCTCCTTGGAGCAGCCTCAGCTAATGAAGGGACACCGGTGTAGAAGTGAGAGAGATCTCATTTCAAAGGCCAGGTGGCCATTTAATAGTTGGACAAGTTCTCAGGCAAGTGTTAACGCCTCTGATCCATGGGTTAAGGATTAAATGGGAGAGGAATCTAAAGCACCAGGCTTTGAGTTGTTTAAGCTTCTTCCACTCTGCTGTTCTTCTCCTTTTCTGGAATTTTCCACAGTATCCCTGTCACTCCTTTCCTAACTTCAGCTCTATCCCAACTGAACAGCTCTGAGCATACCAGGAATGGCCAAGGCAGAGTAGGTTTGAGTTTTCCTCTGAGATGTAGATAAATCAATGCACTCACCTCTCCCTCATTATCCCTTCTGGGGGAGCCCCAGTACTTCTGAGTGACCATGCACTGAGCTCCAAACACCTCTGAGGCACCAGACCCCAGGTCAGGCCCTACGCTGGAGAGGGGACGAGTCCCCTGCCCGTGAGCATCCACAGCTCTGCCTTGTAAACCAGCAGAGAGTGAGGCCTTTGGGAGGCCTGGTCAGTGAGTGATCTTCTGCCCTTCCACAGACCTAGATGGGGTGTGGACGGATGGGCTCTTGGGTAGCCCAGCTTTGATCAGCTCAGTTAGGGTCTCCCTAGCCTCCGAGACCTCAGCCACTTGCACGGTGCATTGGAGCTGTTTCTCCCAGTCATGCTGTTCAGTTTAATGACTATAACCCAGGTGTGTGTCCTGGATAACTTTTCGGACATATGTCAATCTCTGGCTTATAGTGGTCAAGAGAAGAGGTGAGGGGCTTCTCTGTTTCATAGATTTGCTGGTTGGAGAGAGCTGGTAGACACGTTTTTATTTGTATTCTAAATATACAAGATGTTTGGCAAGTTTATTTCAGGCACCAAACTCTAATTTGAAATATATTTATTTTTTAAGAGTGCCATAATATACCAATAGTTTTTATAGCTCCAAATGATTTTGTTGTTCTTCAGCCTTCCATCTTTGTTATAAATTGCACTTTCTGGATCTGTCATAATATTTTCCTTTCTACTCCTTTACATGAGTTGGAATATTTTGGAATCAATTACGTGATGCTTTTGTTTCTCATATTAAATATACCACCAATTCTTTCCTTAAATATTTTGAATATTGAAAATAATTTCTTAGGTGACATTAATTATGATGCACTTCCCTGCAGAACTATTCTTTCCTGGCAATATTAATGATAGTGTGTTAGCATTCCTGACTGGCTCTGTCATTAATCCATCACAAATACCAGCCCCAATTAATGTGCAGAAGTGAAATCAGTTGAGGAGTGAAATCTATGCGCCACGAGTAGAGGATAGATGCTGTGCCTGTCCCCAAGGAACAACCGAATTTGTCAGCTGTCACATCTGAATTCTTAATAGTTCTCTTTGTGTAAAAACTCATTCTTTGACTTTTTTTTTCTCCATTTTACAAAATAATTTGTACCACAGTTGGCAGTGATGTCAGTTTACAAATTTTATCCTTTGATTTCTTTCCATTCTGTTAAATCAGAAAATCCTTTCTGGATTCACAGATATGGTGCCGTGTAGCTCTGTATTAATGTGTCTGCTTGTGCTGTCTCCCTTTACTCTTTTTCCTTTCTCTTCTCCCTCTCTCTCCCTTCCTTCCTCTCCTTCTCCTTCCTACCTCGCCTTCCCTCCTTTCTTTATGTCCTGTGTCCCCTTTCTGTGTTTTGGAATGTTTTATCAGAAGTCAGCCTGAGGCCGTTTACTTGGGTATATCCTGTACTCAGCCCAGAAGAAACTGGAAAAATGCCCCCCGCAGGGTTGTTTGGCACTGCGGAGTGCCAGAAAGCCCTGCACGTGTAGATTAGCTGTACATATCGGTTGACTAATAACATTTTTCATGAAATGGAATTTTCAAAATATGTTAGCAGAGAGCAGATTTTAAATGAACAAACATCTTGGACATACGTGCTTCTTGGTTCTTCCATCCAGAAAATGGCCATTCATTTGGTTAAGATGTGAATTGTGGGGCCTCCTACATGCTTAGCATTGTGCTTGGTGTGGGCTCCGAGTTGGGATTCTGGGATTATTCATCTTCAAATCAAGATAATTTTGAAAATGAAAGAGGAGCCATTAATAATTACTCTTGGACAACAGTTGTTAGTCAGGATTACCCTAGGCAAATGGTAGGATCGCCAGATAAAATATAAGACACCTACTTACAGTTGAAATTTAAATTTAAATGTGTGCCCTGTGTTTTTATTTGTGGAATCTGGCAGCCCTCTTTGTTTGTAGATACAAACTCGTGGGACATGCTCCTTGCCAGTGCAGAGCTTATGTGAAAAGTTTAGTAACTGTAACTCCAGGTTACTGACCTCAGGCACTGATTATTTAATATGTTGCAACCCTGGGAGATCGGTGGTGCCTTTGCACTTCACAGTGGAGGATTAACAGTTTAATAACATCCCCAAGGTCAGACAGCCAGGCCCTGGGTGGGGGAAGGAGGAGTCAGCACCGGGACCTCCAATCCAGCCACCTGCAAAGCCCTGGTTCTTGCCCACCGTTCACTCCTGCCGCCAGACCAGCACTGTGGCAGCAATGAGCTGCTTTTTCAGGTTTTCAAGAGATCCTGCGGGAAAGTTAAGAGCCCTTAACATTACTTCTCCACTGCTGGATTTTCCAGGCAGCAGGAGGCAACCAGCTGTTTTCACTGTATCAAACCCAAAACATGTCACGCAGAAAAAATGTCAAGTCATTTTGAAAAATGTCTGAAGCATAATGTGCTTGACAGGGGTGAAATAGCATTGGCCATAGTCACGTAATTACTACCTCAGTGTTTGTTTACTGTGCAGCTCTTTCTTCTTCCACTTGAATTAAATCAATCTGCGCAACAATGTGGCTTTATAAAACCCAGGTCTCAGCGTGCGTACAACAGTTAGACTTTCTCAGGTTCTTTGCAAGCGTGATCCTTGCCAGGTCGACTAAGCAACTTAACAGTTTCTTCTATATTCATATCTTCAGACTAAACTCAGACAGACTTATTGAATTAAAGTAAATGAAGGTCACCTATTTTTTCTGCAAACAATAAATGTTAAGACAGGGTGAGGCGCCGAGGTCGGGGATCTGATTTGAGTTTAAGCTGCAGTCAGACACCATAACATTGCCATCCACTAGATGTCGCTGACGATTCACACCAGGGCAGCTGTGAGCCCATTTACGGATGTTTAAAAAAGTACTGAAAAATGTCAGGCCAGAGTTAAAAATCTGGAACTTCCACGTATTTCTCTCTTTAGCTTTTACTTTTTAATATCTACTTTATGTTCGTCCAAATGTGCCTTATTTCTCCTCTCAATGGTCTCTTTCTACCTTTCTAAATTTAGCAAATAACAAATTAAGGAGGGTAACAAAGTCTATCTCATTTAAACCATTTTGCTCTTTGTGTATGTTGCTTTTTTCCCTTGATTTTTTGTAAAACTCCTCAGACTTCATTTCCTTGATGAGTTTGGTTAGTCTGTATCAATATAACTTATCTAGTTACTTTAGGTTTTCTACATCCAGTAAAGTTGATTTTCCTTTTACTGATTTATGTTTGATTTGCTTTGAGAAAGGAAAAAAACTGTCTTTACCGTTGAGGATTTGCCCCTGACAGGATGGACCCCATACCTGTTGTAGTCCAAGCAGGGGGAATCTTTCAACAGCCATTCTGGCTTAAAGACTCAAGCTGATGAAATGCTCATGGAGGAAGATGGGATGGTTTGGTGTGGAAGTTATGAAGCCAGTCCTCTCTGGTATACAGAATAAATTCTTGGTTGGGCAAAAAACAACAAAAGCAGAAAGACTGGCAGCTGCTATAGATTTCCACTCCTAATGAGCTACACTTTTTTTTTCCCCAGAGCATGGCTAATATGGGATGAGATCCTCAAATTTAAAAAAGGAATGTTAAAAGGGAGTAAGGTTAGGTTTAATCAACTTAAAAAAAATCATAAAACTAATTTTCAGAAAAGCTTGAGATCCATGGAAAGTTCTCTTGTAAATATTATAATGACAAGCAGTTTTTCCTTTCCTTTCCTTGTGTATCTTTTTGCTTTGTTTTGGTTTTCGGGTCCCCCCCTCCCCGCCCCCCCCCCCCCCCCGCTGTTTTAAAGAGAAGTCTCCTAGTTTTCAAATAGCAAACCTCCTGAGGGATTGGGGGATTGGGTAGGTAAAAGGCACAAAAGGCACTGTATTAGATTTTGACTTGGGTATAGAATCTAGATCCTGTCTTCACAGGAGAGCCCTGGTATTGTAGCACCCTCTATGAGAGTCATCTTACACTTCTCAGCTATGGCTGAGATTTCAGTAAGAGTTGAAAGAGACTGGTATATATCCTGGGGTTACACCATGGTGGTGCTCTGTGGACAACTGCATAGTGAATGGCACTTTGCCAAACTCTACTCAACTCCCATGCCTACCCTTGGTACCCAGCACTATGAAGCCCCCTATAATGTGAAGTAATCTTTTGCCATGGACTTTTCTTGGATGTTGGAATAGCATTCACTTGAGGTAATTTTTAAATAGTCTTCTAAGGATTCCATTATACTGCAGAAAATTTAAGATCCATGAAATAAGAATAATGTAATCATAAGAGGGTTAGATTTCCCAGTCATTGGGGGAAAAAAGGCCCAAATTCTCTGATTATAATCTTACATTCTGTTTAGAATATTAGGGAATGAATGCTGTATAAATGTCTACATGACTGTACTGTGGATGGAGATCGGAGAAAAAGCCACAATGCAGTATCAAAATATAAAACACTTCCTGAGTTTCCCCACAGTATGAATTAATAATATTTAATACTAATTATGTTCTTGCTACACAACAACTTTCTACATAAATTGTGGGAAAATGTGAAAACATTTCCAAGCCCCAAGCACATTTTGAAGTGAGCTTATATATGTGAATTTGTTATTTGCTAGGTGTCTCTTTCTATACAGATTATTCTCTGCATGCCAAAATGTTGCATTGCTATTTTTTACTTTCAGAAAAATTGCTGATATTTTTCCCTCTCCTTCAATTAAAGTGTTAAAAGTATTGGGGTTAGGTCAATAGTACAGCTTTGATTGAGTCGTTGGGCTCATTCAGAATTCTTTGTGCAAATATTGTTGAGATTCCCAGTGGATTATTTGGCTGTTTTGATTTATAATTCTTTGTGTCCAGAGCCAACATTTGGAATTTACACCATAGGTAACCATGTTTTATATCTTTGATTAATGCTTCCTACTCAACATACGCAGATGCTGGCTTAGTTCTAGACATGGTTTGGTTTTTCAATGGGTGCTGAGTATTCTGGACCCTTTGGATATGTCCAGGGTCTACCCTAAGTAAGCTCCAAAACCTGTTGTGTCCCTGAGTTTCCTTCAGAACTGTGATGACTTTGGCAAGACCAACACTTTCAGACGGGTGTGACTGAGTGCCTTACATCTATGAAGACCCTGCCAGTGGAGGGTTTCCTCTACGTTTATTTGATTATTACTGCAGAAATTTGCTTGGCAACTAATTGTTTAGTGAAATAACTAATACAGTTGACCCTTGAACAATGCCAGGATTAGGAGCGCTGACCGCCATGTAGTTGAACATCTGAGTATAACTTTTAACTCCCCTAAAACTTAACTAACTGCTAGCCTACTGTTGACCAGAAGCCTTACTGATAACATCAACAGTAGATTAGCACATATTTTGTGTATTTTATGTGTTATATGCTGTATTCTTACAATAAAGCTAGAGAAAAGAAAATGTAATTAAGAAAATCATAAGGAAGAAAAAATATATTTACCATTCATTAAGAGGAAGGGGATCATCATAAGGTCTTCGTCTTCGTTATACGAGTTGAGTGGGCTGAGGAGGAGGAGGAAGAAGAAGGGTTGGTCTAGCTGTCTCAGGTGTGGCACAGGCAGAAGCAGGTCTGCATGTAAGTGGACCTGTGCAATTCAGACCTGTGTTACTCAAAGGTCAACTATATATTTTTTTAAAAATTTATGGTTCTGAAAATATGGCTTTGTTTGTATAGCTATATTAAAATGTGAACTTGTAGCTTTTTCAAAATATGAACTTATAAAGTACCTTCATAAAGTCTGTTGTTTAAACCTAATATCCATTCATCAGGGTTTCTTAGATAAATTACAACCATAAAAATTATAAAGGTCTATCTATGTTTGTTAATGTGGAAAAATTGCCACACTATATTTTCAGGAAAAACAAAAGAAAATAAAAAATGTAAACTGCTTTGTACAGTTGTGGTCCCATTTTTATAAATGTGTGTGTTCATATAATAGATATGCATCTAAAAGACTATAATTCACCAGATAGTAGAATTACAGGTATTTAATAATTTTGAAATTATATTATTTTCATTATCAGAAAATTTAAATAAGGACATTCTTTTTTGTCTGAGATAAACAAAGGTCTTTTTTTTTAATCTCTCAACTCACTGTGTTTTCAGAAGCTTTTATGAAAATATAACTAGAGCAAAAAATGCAGATGCATTTCTATAATGAAGCGAATTTTAGAATACAATGTTATTCTCTAAAATATCGTAATTCATTTTAAAGGAAAAGGAAGCTAAAAACATGCTCTTTCTCTAATTATCTGTGATCTTCCCTTGAAAACAAAAGCACTGACATCACGTTCTAAGTGTCCAGTGCCAGCGGACCCATTTGATGTGTTTCTCCCCACCCAGGCTTGGTTAGGATTCTGTTAAGGTTTTATCAAAACACAACAAATGTATTAGGAATGTGAGGCTTTCAGTATATGCATATTGCTGTTGTTGTTTATATATATATATATATATATACACACATATATATTTTTTTCTTTTCTAAATCACTTCCAGTATTAATTTAAACAAAGGCTGCCTGGATTCAATTTATTTTAATTAAAATATAAAATGAGAATGGAGTAAAGGTTGACACTTTGGGAAATTTCTCTAACATGCTGTCTGCATTGCACCTTCTGAGTTGCAGTCTCCATGTGTTTAAATGAAGACCAAGGATTACTGGGTTTTGTTTGATATCATAGCACTTTGCTTGGGCCAAAATAATTAAGTGGTAGATTTTTTTTTTAAAATCAAAAATTTTAAATCTGGGTAGGCTAACACATTTTAATCAGAATATTATGGAGCTGATATTTTGATTCAAAGTAAACAATGAACATGAATCCACTTGCAAAATGAATAACAAAATGACCCTCACTGAAGGTTGAGTGGGAGGAACAAATATAGTTCATTGGCTTATTTCAGTTGTGACTAGCTGGGTATTTATGTACTTGTCCCATGTCTAGCTCTCTTTCTAGTTGTAAACTCTATGAGGATGGAGACTGCATCTGTTGTCTTCTTTGTTGTTGTAACTCCAGGGACTAGCCAGTGCCTACAACTAAGTAGATGCTCAATAAATAAATATCGAATAAATGAACATACTCTGGAAATGGTAGAATTGTTATTTTCTGTCAGGAGTTAGTTTTCCTTTGACCAAATATTCTTTTGGCTTTTGTGAAATAAAAATGTGAATTGTACAAAGTAATACCTGAATTTACCCTCCTTGAAAACCATTAGAACTTTATTGATATTTCCAATTCCAGCAAAGACGGAATAGCCCCATTACTCTCAGGTCCTCCCTCTTATAACTAAAAATCTCTAGGCATCATGTAACAAATGAAGATAGGAAGTCTCTGAAAGATGGAAAGAAGACAGATGGCCTGTAGACTTTTGGACGTGAGGAAAAACATGGCTGGTGGTCCCCTGGACTTCCTCATTACTGCTCATACATCATGGACAGAGGGCTCCACAAGCCTCTTACCTGGGCCTACAACAAGCTCAGACTTTAAGAAAATCCCGTTCCCCCTAGACAAAGAACTGGGAAAAGGGTGGCCTAACAGCAGAAAACCTTCTTGGCAATATTCACCCTATACCAGCCAAGTACCGGTAGAAAACCAACCCCTGAAGTTTTAACAGGGCCACACAGAAAGCTGATCTTCCTCCCCATGCTCGGAACCAGCTGAAGCAAGCAGCAGTGCTTTGATTCCCCACCTGGTGGTGACAGCAGAATTGAGCAAGGAGCTAATAGTCCACTCCCTGCCTGACTGAAGCAGGCGCGCTCGGATTCTCCCACTGGGTTGCACGGTTGAGCAAGGACCTGATCTTCCATCTCTGGTGTGGTGGAAGCAGGCAGTGCTTCTATTTGCCTGCCACAGTACTGTCAGTGGGGGCCAGAAGTGAGGTGAGCCTCTGCACCTGCCCAGTGTCAACAAGACTGAACAAGACAGTGCAAGTTTGGGATAGTCAGAATTCTTTTCTCCCTACTCCAGTGGTGAGCTGAGCTTTCTGTCCCACCCAGCATCCACAAGACTGAATAAGGCAGTGAAAGTTGGGGTTAACAACATTCTACTTTCTCCCTCATCAGTGGGGAGTTGGACTGCCACACCCACCTAGCAGCAGTGAGATGAAATGAGATATTGTAAAGCAAAGCTGTTTGGCATTCTGGTTCTATCCCACCAGTGTCAGTGGGGTCGACTCTGGCATCAGTGAGACTCTTCAATGTTGTTGTGTTCAAGGCTCTCGGGTGGCCCTAGTCAACCAGCTTTCTCAGGAGGGACGTTTCCCCTTCCATCTGATTTGCACCAAAGATGAGTCTTAGGCACTGCCTGATGTTCAGGGAGTTTACTTTGGCAGCACTCTTACAATATAGACAGCAGGAGCAGGAGGCCTTGGCCAGATACAGTCAGGGGTCAGATGACAGCCTGACCAGGAGGGTCTCCAACCAGAGGCCATTCTTATAATTTGAGGGATTCTACCCTATTTCTTGTACTGTATTCAGTCCACATGAGTTACAGGTGTTTCTTTCATAAAGGGCATTTAAGCTACTCTTGTAAGGGTAAGCTTTGTTTTAAGGATCAGGAAAGTTGCATTTGTGCTGAGGTAGCCTTGTCTCTAGGAAAACCAGGGCTTTTAGGTCTCATTGTCATCAAGACCTGATAATCCCCAGGCCAGGTGCATCCTACTGCTAAGTGGCACATAGTATAGATCCTATGAGATGTTTGAATGGGCCTTATGGCTGTCATTAATCTAATAGCCATGCTATGTCTCTCAGAGTGTACTCAAAGGTGGTGGGGTGGTGGGATGGTGGGCTAGTCAGTCTCTCCAGCCCCAGTGTGAGTAGGGGCCAGTGGGGAGCTGAGCCTTCACCTCTACCCGGCATCAATGAAATGGAAAAAGGTGGTGGGAAGCAGGCAAGTTAGCACTTCACTCCCCTCTCCCTTGAGGTCAATAGTACTTACAAAAATTCTACTTCTGCATGAACAGAAGGAGCCTTGGTATCCATTCTGCAGAAACAAAGCAATGTGCATCTCTCCAGTCCTGCACTACTCTGGTGGCAGTAGAGTCCAATGGGGAGCTGAGCTTATACTCTACTCAGAGGCAGCAGGGTGATGTGAGTTGTAGCTCCATTTTCACTGGGAAGATGGGGGCAGAGATGAGGGGAGAGATGAACATCTAGCCTATCTGAATGCAGTAAGGCTCAGTGCTCCACTTTTGCTGAGATAGTATTGACAGGGCCCAGGGGGAAGCTAACATACACTCCCACCTTGCCCTTCTACTATACCTTGCAGGGGGAATGTCTGCTAAATGGAAAATATTAAATAGGACTCAGAGTCTCATAATATCCAAAATGTCCAGGATATGATAAAAAATCACTAACCCTACTAAGAGCCCAGAAAAATCATAATTTCAATGAGAAAAGACAACCAACATGAATGAATAATGAATCAGATGTTGGAATTACCTAACAAGGATTTTGAAAAAGCTATTATAAAAACATTTCAACAAGCAATTATGAATTTTCTGCAAACAAAATTAGAAAACGCTAGCCAACACATAGAAGTTATTAAAAAAAGAAGTGGAAATTATAGAAATGAAAAATATAATCACCAAAAAAAAAAAAAAAACCCTTACTGGATGAACTTAATAGTAGAATGGAGATAACAAAGGATAGAATCAGTGAGCTTGAGGACAGGTCAATAGAAATTATCTTAGAATTTACCCAGTCTGAAAAACAGACATAGAAGATCTGTGGAACAGTAACAAAAGACCTGGGTTCATGTCATCAGAGATCCAGAAGGATAGGAGAGAGTGAGACTGAAAAAGTACACAAAGAAATAATGACTGAAAACTGCCTAAATTTTGTGAAAGACATAAACCCACAGATCCAAAAAGCTGAGAAAGTTTATCCCAAATAAGATAAACCCAAAGGAATTCATGTGGAGGTATATCAAAATTAAACTTCTGAAAACTAAAGGTGGAGAAAAAGAAAATCTTGAAAACGGCCAGAGAGAAATGACTCATTACTTACAGGGGAACTATTTGGATAACTGCAGATTCGTCATCTGAAACCATAGAGGCCAGAGGAAGTGGGACGGCACTTTTTAAGTACAGAAAAAAAGAACTGTCAATTGCAGTGAGAATATCCTTCAGGAATGAAGGGAAAATAAAGACATTCTTAGAATAAGGAATGCTAAAAGGATTTGTTGCTGTCTGAACTACCTTTTTAGAATGGCTTAAGGGAAGTACTCTGAACAGAAAGGAAATGATAGCAGAAGGCTTGAAACTTCAGAAAGGAAAGAATATCAGAATGGGTAAAAGTAGGTATAGTTGTAAGAGGTTCTTCTTCTTCTCATGAATTTCTTAAGTCATATTTTATGGTGTGGCAAAAATTATAAAACCTACTAATGTGGTGCTCAATGTATGTAGAAGAAACAAAAAAAAATTATGCTTCAAAAGTGAGGAGGGCCAAGGAACCTAAATGCAAGTAAGGCTTCTACACTTCACTAGAAGTGGTAGATGTCTATACCAGTAGATTGTGGTAAATAATGCACACATATTGTAATACCTACAGCAACCATTATTTAAAAATTTGTAATTCTCCTTCCTGGCATTTTTCAAAGCATGGTGATACACCTGTGTACCTTACAAAATGCATAGCATTGATTTGTGAGGATTTTACATAAATAGTTGCATACTCTACATGACTTCTACAATTTTCTTTTTTTATTAAGAGTGTTTTTATAATGAGTCCTTAAAACTGCTGTGTTAGTTATGAATGTACCACTTTATTTTTATGTTCCTTTATTGAGAGATGTTTTTCAAGACATTTTCCCAGACTTAAGCCATTACAAGCAATGCACAATGGACATGCCTGTTGAAGGCTCCTTGAGTCTATGTGCATGTGTGTATGTGTGTGTTTTGGATTTTTCTAATTAAAATAAACCCCCTTGGGTATTTTCTCCTTCATTGTTTCCTTGGATAATTCTGGTCCATCTGTTAAGTCCCATTCTTTTAGATCCCATCGAGCAGGTGATAGCTTTCCTAGAAATGTGAGCTCTAAGAGAATAAGATATATTCCTGCATCATGGCAGGCCTTCAGCCAAGGGGCTTAGATATTGCCAGTCACTCCTCCAAGACCATAAGGATGTTCAAAAAATTTTTTCATTATGTCCAAACCAAGGATCCCTGATTACCTGCTGATCCATTCCCATGAGAATGTCTAGCACCACTAGAAACTTAACCATCCTCCTTTCTTTGCTTTCGTAATTCTCTGCAGCATAGATGGACATGAACCCTTGTACCCCTCTGCCAACCAAGATGGCTCAACATAGTAGTCAGGGAACCCAGTGAATGGTGGCCAGAGGTGCCAACACTGCAATCAGGTAGCAAGGAAGACAGATGCTCGTTGGCTGAGAGTGTTTGCAGGTTGGTACATCATCCCTTGGATGGGAGTGGACAGACAATGTGATGTTCAACAGTTCATTGGTGAGGTGGAGGGGAGGATAGATAGATATAGATATATGCACACAGTGTATATATGAGTTCTGTAGAGGTTTTAAGGGAAATATTAGAAACAACTGGAGTTACACAAAATTAGTGATGATCAAATAGTTAGCTAGCATTTCCCTGAAGATGAGAATGGCTTTGTTAACTCCAGGGGAAGGGCTTTAGAAGTGGGGAAGAGTCATCCCTTTATTACTACAATGCTCTTTGCATGAGGAAAATTTGCTAGTTTCTAAGTGAATCTTCTGTATAACTTCCTTGTGGGTTACATACTAAATATAAGATAATTCATTTATAATTACATAGTAAAATAATTTGGAAGCTGATGTGTAAGAGTTTTAAGTTTCTAATTTATGTTTCATGATATACCTTAGGATGGGTGACTTACCTTTATCAGCCCCCAAATAAGGGCCGTGAAGACTTTTACAAATAATTGTCAGTTCTGAAAACCTTCCTGAAAAAGCAGTGCTCTGGGAAATCAGGATGACCTCTCATTGCAGATTTTCAGAGCAACTCCCTGGGAGATGGAAAAGCTGTTTGAGAAATCAAAGTATAATTAATGTACACTTCTTTGTTTAAAGGGAAGATTGAATTGAATTATTATAATGTTAAAAGCACTTAAGGTGACCTGTCTTTTGTAGCAAGGGCATTTAGATAGCAAAATTATGATAAAGGGAGTATTGTATTTGTCAGCTATTATCATTCTGAATTTGCATAAAAGTAATCATAATAGTGAGAGACATTAAGTGCATTAATTATCCATTAAAGGGGTAATTTAACAATCATTAAGGGAAGCACTAATAGATTGGTGATCATCTTTACAAATGATGTACTTGATCTAAGCTTTATATAACCCCCAAAAGTTTAATCTGTCATTTTTACTTAGGTAGAATATACATTTTGTTTTAGTTTTTTGGTAGCTCCTGTTAAGAATGGAACATTAGAATGGATGAGCAAGTATATATTTTGTGCCTGTCCTATAATATAATATACAAGACGTGGGCATACCAGTGCCCAATCAGTTGGCCTGGTGTAGATTGGCCACCTTGGCTGGCTGGATCCACATTTCCACCAGCCACAGTTGAGAAACCTTGACATTGTCTCAAGATCAACAGCTGTAAAGGCAGCCTTGCTGCTCCCTCCCCACAGTGTTCCCATTACATTTACTACGCCAGTCGGGGGTCCCCAACTGCCATCTTCAGACATCACAGCTAGCAGCCTAGAGTCACCTGTGTCCAGCCCAGCTCATGTCTTATTTTAAAATGTCTCTGTCTCCTTCGAGGTTACTGTGTTTGTAAATGAAAGAAACCCACCCAAGCTAGCCTGCATAAAGGAGAAAGAGAGAGAGAGAGAGAGAATCAGGATAGGGAATTATGTGGTGAATCCCAAGGGCAGCAGAATTATCAGGCCTCTTGAGGGCCTGGGGCAGGGGAGAGGAGAGGCAACCAAGGCAGTCTTTCGTTCACCCACTAGCATCTGCTGCTTTCCTTTCAGCCTCTTTGCAGACCTGATTTCTGTGCTTTGCCAGCAAGGTGGGCCAGCCCTGAATTTATGTGCCTTTCTGAGGCCAGTGCTGGCCGTTGATGGGGCTGGAGGGTTTAAGTCCCAATCCCAGATTCCTAGAAGGAAGAAACAGTAGCTGTACTTTCACCATGCTCCCACCCCTGATTCAATAAGCCAGGGGACAAGTTTGTATTATAAAACATGCCTCAGGAGAGGCAGTCACAGAGGAGGGGGGTGGCTGGCCCACTCCCTATGGTAAGTCCATCCGTATGGTAAGACCAACCCAGAACACAACAGGGCTGGCTTGTGTCCTTACCCTTTTCTTACCTGCACCCTGGACCTGTGCTCCTGTCTTCTCCTCGTCTGGGGTGCCCCTGGTCTTTCTCCTGGTCTTTCTCCTCTCTCTAGAGAGGGAGTGGAGATTCAACCCAGCCCAGGTGGACCTGGGTTTAGGCCTCTGATATGGGTAGGGTTACACTTGCCTTGAGGGATTAATATAAAACCAGCCAGCTCTGACCTTTCTTCTGGGGCTCGCAGTGGTGTTAGGAGGGATGTAAGTGGCAGTAGTTGCTTTTCTTTAAGGCTCAGGTGAAACCTGCCATTCCCAGGAACCATATTCTTCTTTCCTATCTTCAGTCTTCAATCTGTCATATGACTGCAGTTTAGCAAGTAAGTATTCTTTAATATGCACTCGTTTTCCTGAGCACTCTTGTTAGATTGCAAACTCTTGAGGGTAGGAATGGCATCTGCTATTTCTTATGAATCCGTTGCACTCAGCACTCAGAAAAAGCTTTTCTTCTGCATTATTAGATAAATGAGATCCAGTTCAGATAAATAAACATTTCTAACATTTCTAACTGCCTTTTATGTGCCAGATTTCATACATTGAAAAGATTATATTTGACCCAACAAAGGCCCACAGGGTCACTAAATGGTGAAGAATGATATATTTGATTGGTATGGTAACAGCATAGAAACTTTTACTTTCAAGTCTCTAGTTATGCATGGTTTGATACTGGCTCTTGAACAAGGAAAACCACAAAGAACTGTTCCCTTTGCTCAAATATGCTCAAATTGTTGATATGGACATAAGTCTGGGATGATTTGCAGTGCCCATTCCAACCTCCTTCTCCCTTGCCTTCTTCCCTGTGATGGCTCAGGCTCCCTGCATCTCTGAATGCCCATGTGACCTTGTTATGGCTAATGAAACATTGGCAGAAGCTCCTGGAGAAGACTTCTCCCATCACTTAAAAACATAAATATTCATAAAGGGAGAGCTTTACTCCTGCCTTCTTCTTGCCTGAAACACAGATGTGATGCCTGGAGATACAGCAGCCATTCTGCTACCATGAAGATGAAACCCACAGACTAAGGATGGTGGACTAGGAAGATGGGAGAAGCTGGTACCTCAATGAGGTTCTTCAATAGCTTCACCTGCCCTTCATTGCCCACACTTGGACATCATTATTCATGAGAAAAACAAAGCTCTTACTTGTTTAAGTCATTGTTGGGTGTTCTTTACACCTGATTGCACTGTCTTTACATCTGATTGCGCTGTCAGTGGACTGACAGTCACATTGTAGCATGAAATCTTTAGCTGTAGGGTGATAAGAATTCATGCTGTTTGATTCATATAGCTTAATTCACTTGCTCCCTAAGTGAGTATTTACTGATCCACTAATCCATTCTTCATTAATCCAACCATCCACCTATGTGTCTATTCATTATATATGAACAGGGCCAGAGCCTACTGTATGTACAGCACTGGGCCAGGTCTTCTGCAAAACGGGGCGGGGACGTGGTCCTGTCTTGACTAACCACTTCCCCAGTTGATACCGAGATGAGCATCAGAGGCCAAATGGGGGAAAGAACTCAGACTTTTGGTGATTGTGAAACCCACCCCACTGTTTGGTAGACTCTTGAGAACTTAACTGTGATCCGCATCTCTCTGAGCCTGCCTTGTCTGTAGAAATGGCTGTGAACACTTACCGATGGGAAAGGGCTGAATGGGGCATTTAAAGATACAATTCATGTGAAACTTCTGGCACACAGTAGGTGTAGAATAAAAGTTAATAGGGAATGTAGCAAAGGGAAACTGCTGCTGAAGAACATCTTGAATAAACTTCTCCAATTTTATTGGTGAAAGAGACTATATACAGTCAGGGGAAAGAGGGGATGCTTTATATGCCAGAAGCAGCCTCTGGGGATTTCAGGCTAGACCAAGAATTCTTCCATACAACCAGACATCTGCCTCTTCCCGTGGTGTTTAGTTTTGTCATATAAAGTATATGCATGTCTATGTGGTGGGGTGGTAGGCGGGTGGGCACGGTAATGAGGAACAATTCACTTTAGGCAATGTTTTAGATTGTGGTTTGTTGCAAAACTCATGACTGGCAGGCTCCAGTTTCTGTATATCTGGATCCCCAAATAAGGCGATTTCTGTCTATGGCTGTTAGTTCTTTAAGGCTCCTTCGCTAGGAAGAATTAGGAAGGGGGACAGGACCTCCTGTGTTGGGGATGCTTTCTTCCTCTCACCTGACATGTCCACCAGTGTTTCCAGGGAGGAGCAGAGACAGATCCTTGGCAGACCAGCCTGGCATCGTGCTCTACTCTCCGTCTGCAGACATGCCAGCAGGGATTTGGCATTCTTGCCTCATCGGGTTGACTGCATTGTGTTCAGCCTTCATGTTTGTCTCTTGCCACGTCTTGTCTTTAACACAGGCAAATAGAAACAATTGGGAAGGAAAATGACTTTCACGGTTTCTTCCTTTGATCTGAGTCCCGGGTCATAGATCAAAGTGACCGCAAAGTCATCTTGCTTTATAGAGTTCTGTTGCAAAACATGCTGCTGTTTTGTTTGGTTGGGAAGAGAAGGATAGAGATTTGGTTTTTATTTACTCATTCTCTTTGCTTCTGGACTTCTCTACCATGTTGTTCAACATTTGCAGTGGACTGGAAACACCCGGTGATGTCTGATTTGTTGCAGCAAGACAAGAAAAGAGTGGAGACCCAGGCCACATTTAATATATCAAAGGCAGTGAATATGACACTCTGTTTCCCCCTTGGCTGAAAATATTAACCAAGGTGGCCAGCTTTCTCCTAGCCATAGGAGGGCCTCTCATCAAACCTGGCCTGTCAGACTCCCCTGAGACTTTAATTTGAGTAGAATCTCCCAGACACTTTTTCTCTGGCATTTTCCTGACCATGATAGTGAAAAATTCCTGCCACCCGGAAGTCTGTGGTGTCCCTAATTCCTACTTTCTCAAGTCTTCTTCTCCAGTCTTGTTGATTCTGTATACTTTGAAAAAAATTCCCTCTTACTTTAAGTCGCCACAAATCCGTGTCTTTTGCTTGCAACCAAAGAAGCTGGCTGATGCAGTTGGCCTTTTCATAAACCGGCCTATTCCTTTCCTTATACTTTTCTGTCTCATTTTGTTCATGGACAACTACTTCCTGATCTGGTAAACAAATCAAGGGGACCAAGTAACATGAGTAGGCCCTATTGTGCTGAACCTCTGCTCTCCAAGACACACTCAGAGCTGCCAACAGCATGGAGCATTCACTTTTATCAGTTTGAGTTAATGGTTGGCCTGAATTTTGAGGCCCTCAAAGCTATCTATTTGTGAATAGCTTGGCCACAGGAGCCAACAAGTCATTACTCAGTACTTGGCACATCCCTCAGTACTACTTTTAGGATTTCCTTATTAAAGATAATCAAATTCCTTTTACTATTGCTTCAGAGATAAACATTCTCTTTCTTGGAGAAGAGTCTACCTCTCCAAGTACAGCTCAAATTCTGGGTACTCCATGAAACCATCCTCTCCTCATTCCTGCCCTCTCCCACCCCCTTAAACAGAGTGAGCCCCTGCCTACCATGAATGAGTCTGAGTCTGAAATAAATGTACCAGAAGATGCAAACTCCAGAACTCACCTGTACCAGGCAGGTAGCAGATGCTAGTCGAGTCAACCAGGTGTCAGATGATAAATGGTAGTGGTTCTGAGCCTCAGTAGCAAGGGATGAGGCTGAGACAAATGTAACACACACCACCCTCCAAGGTGGGCCACCATAGCTCTGCCCTAGTCCTTGCTGGCATGTGGAAAGGTAGGTCCACTGTTGTCAAAGCTGGGAATCCAGATTTTAAAGTAAATCATCTGATTTTTAAAAAAATAGTTGGCGATAAATTGAAATTTAAAACATTGTGTACGTAGACCTCACTGCTTAGGCCAAACAAAACATGCCTGCACACTGAATTCAGCCTGGGGTCTCAAGAATTCTTGACCTCTAATACTCTTAGGAAATCAGGTCTGAGAAATACTAATTCATAGAAAAAAGCAACATGCAGAAGAGCATACATAGAATAAATATGTGTATGTATATATGTGCATATGTGTTAATACATTTATTCTGTGTATGCTCTTTATTTCCATGTATATGTATCTAGACAGACACACTCATATATAATATGAATGGGGATAGAAGAGAAAATCCACATCAGTGTTGCCAGTGATTATATCTAGGAGGGGAGAGGGTGGAGAGTGTTGGGAGACTTTCAGTTTTGTGTATCATTTCTATAATGTGTAAGTTTTTAGTTATAAACATGCATTATTTTAGTAGTCAGGAAAAACAAAAAGGATGCACCTAAAATGGGAGGAGAGCAAGTAAGGCTGAGCAGTGCCATGCTTGGGGAGGTCACTTCCATCCACCCCCTTGTCCTTTGGGAGTAGGTGTTTACAAGGCCTCTCACCAGCTTGTCTCAGAGCTCCCTGTAAGCAGGAACCACCTGTTTCTGTGGTCTCTCCAGTGCCTATCCTAGAAGCTGCCCCAGCGTACAGGTGACTGTCGGGTGTGGATTGAGTGGCCTGAACAAATGGATGAAGTGGGTGGAAGGAAGTGGCTTTGGCAATGAGGAGCCCAGGAGCAGAATTGGACTGCCTGTGGGTTTGTCCACCTTTCTTCATAGAAGAGGAGACACTTTAATGTCATGCCACAAAATGTCTTTCCTAATCTGCAGTTTTATAAGGGGCTTTAAGTTCAGTGCCCTTCATGTCTGCTGATCTACTGTCTTCCTTTGACATGCACGCATTATCAGAATCAATGCCTTGACCTCTTCTGGTTCTCAGTTCCCAAACTTTGGCCAATTTGGTCAAGAACATTCATGGGGGAAAAATCCATAGAGCATGGTGAAGAAAGACCTTTCTCAGCACAGATGGGAACACTGAGCCCCGAGAGGGACTTGCTCAGACAAGGCCCCACAGGCGGTGAGGGGCAGAGAGAAGGCAAGAAGACAGGTTTCTGGGCCCACAGATCAGCCTCCTTCCCATACTATGCTGTTGCCTTTAAAAACTTTCAGAAAAAGACAATGAATAATATAACAGACATCAAGGCTGCTACCCAGAATTGACAGATATTCACCTTTGTCATTTTGCCCTTTTTTTTTTTATCCTTTTGTTCCTTTTCCTTAAGGAGTACTGCCTCTTTTTGATCAAATCATATCTGTGATATAGTCTGAAGGACAGGATTTCTAAATGATGTGTCATGACTGTGGTGTCTAAGCCCTCTTAGAATCTAGCTCGAGGATGGCGTTGCACCCCTCTGCGTTGTGGGGGGTGCGTGTGGTGTGTGGGACCTGGCGTATCTCCTCCGAGCCTCCCACCCACCCGAGTTCTCTGCACCTTTGGCTTTTCTGGACAAGGAAGTTGGCATACGGGGCACCCAGGGAGTGTCTCTGAACTTGCCAACTCACAAAAGAGGCCTCTTCCGTATTCCAGATCCTTCAAGGTGGGATCCTGGGGGAGGATACCCCAGGAGGAACATTTTTTTAAGCCGAGCATTGCCTTCTCAATTAATTATATTTTTTTCAGCTAACGAGACTGTCCTTGTTTTCAAACTTTGTGAACCAGGCGTTCTGAGCTCAGTTGCCTTTGATCCATGTTACACAACTTTTCTGAGTTGCTAATCTGTTCCAGGTCAAAATAGATGAGAACCACTACATGAATGGCAGCTGCAGGTTTTTGCTTTTCTTGAAATCCAAGAAATTGTATGGTGATGTGCAAAAGTATTAATGATAAATTCTTTTTCAGGAAGATTAAAATTGGGAAAGTATGAAAAGGAAAACAGTAAAATCCTGGAAGAGCAAGTTGTCTGAGGAGAACATCAGTAGTTGCAAGGCTATTTATTTCAGGACTAGTTCAAGTCTAAGAACCTCAAATGGCTGTGAGAGGAAGTTTCCAGAAAGTGAACTATTTCCAGTGTTTTGTTTTTGTGTCAGTCAAATGTAGTGTACACACAGGGCTTGCAGGCCAGGCCACAGAAGTGGTCTCATGTGGTGTGGTGGGGCCTCTGTGGCCTGGGAGCCATGCAGAGCTTTTATTTATTTAGATTCTTCTTGGCCTTGGATGAGGACAGGAGGACACCCATCTGCTGCTCCTGCTGTCACTCAGGCAGAGCACTGTTTTGTTCTTATTGAGCCACAGCTATGTGTCAGGGCAGATATAGGCCAGAGAGTCCAACTTCCCTGTTCTTTGGAAAATGATGCTTTGGCAATGGGGAAAGAAAGTTTTGAGGATTATTCTTTCTTATACTGACTTGTGAACCAACCATTAGGCTCTTTTAGAAAACATTGCTAGTCATTCCAGGAGGGCCTTGGAGCTTTGGTAATGGATTAAAGTTATTCAATAATACCTCTGGAGAGAGTTACAGAAAGACCTAGCTCACACTAATTTTAACGATAGCAAAGCCTGTTTGATGATCATGTCAGTTTTGGTTGTAAGGGGCAGAAAACTCACCTCCAAGTAGCATAACTGCAAGGAATTGACAAAAATGTTCAAGGGGAGATCTGGCTTCAGTTAAGGATGAATCCGGAGGCCTGGAGAACACCAAGGTCCTACTTCTCTGTCTCCATAGTTCAGTCCCATCTTCCTGGGCTAGTCCATCCTCAAGCAAGCGGAGGTGCCACAATGCCAGCCCCATATCCCCCCAGGCCAAAGCCCACCGGGAAAGGAGAATGTACGTCCCTGGCAGCACAACACAAGGGTCTCAGAACTGAGGCTTGTTGACTCTGGATGACCTGACAAATTTAGCTTAAGTCACATGTCCAGCTCTGAGCTAATGAGTGTGAGTAGGTGAGTGTTTGTTGCTGGGGCCTGGATTAGAGGCAGAAGGAGGAGCCACATCCTCTAGTCCCATGTTTTAGACCTTGTTTGATCTAGGAATTTGAACAATGCCACCGAGACCTGAGTACTCTTCACTCTCTCAATTTCTTCCTCCTCCATGTCTCAGATAAGTTATGTTCCCACCATGTCCCCAGATGAAAGTAGAAGAGGTCTGATTCCACCCCAAACACTGCAGGATGAAATAAGAGGTGGGGCGAGGAGTGCTGAAAGGCCAGACCTACAAATGTCCGTTACAGAAAAGTACCAGTGATCTCAAGGTGGAAAAATGAGCAAGCAGTGCTCATGTTCTCACCAGTGTCATCTGTCTGCACCTCCGCGGGTGCCAACACACCATGTATCAAATTGCAAACAGTGTGTTTATGGGCCCGGTGGACCCAGCTGTTTCTATTGTCCAGAACTCGGGTCTTTGTGACAGGTGCTTCACTTCCACATTATATCATTGTTACGGTGTCTTATTTTCCCAACTGCAAGGCGAGTAGCAGAAGAACACTTGACAGGAGAGCCATAAATCACTCCTGCAGACAGGTTCATCTGTGGTTATTTTGTGTCTTTTCACATCTCGGTTTGGCTCCACATGAATTCAGTAATGGTACTCTGGAACCCTATCAGACTTTATCTTGAATTTATTTATCTTAGAATGATCAATGTCATTCAATCAACTCCTCAGTGAAAAACAAGAGCTAGCAAACTACTTTTTCAGTGTCAAAGCTGTGATTCTGCAGTTCCTCGTGCTAGGATGGAATAACATGGAGCAAAGCAGCTGGAGCCAAGAGTCCACCCATGTTCTGCTATTGATCACACTCACTGAATACTTCCAATGGCGCGAACGTGCAAAGCGCAAGAGAGGTTGCTGGCTTCTTTTGATAACAATATATATATATATATATATATATATATATATATATATAAAAGAATCGCTCTTGTTGGCTAATACTAAAGAATTGGCTAAATATGGAATTTATCTCTATGTGTAGCTGAATATTTAGAGCAAGGCAAATTCACTTCATTTGAAGAACATAGTGTGTTCATGTTTTCAATGAAAAAGGTTTGCTACAAAGGGTTTCTCGCCCTTTGTAAGCTAAGTCAGTCTACACATCAGGTTCACAGTTCACAGTTGGCCACTGATCGGCTCTGGGGAGCTGGGTGAGTCTCTCCCTGTATTAGCTTCCCAGGGCTTTCATAACAAAGTACCACAAACTCAGTGGCTTCAAACAACAGGAATTTATTATCTCATGGTTTCAGAGGATAGAAGTCACATTCACAGGTACCTAGGGTTAGGACTTCGACATATCTTTTGCAGGGGACAGCATTGAGCCCACAACTCATTGCCCTCTGGCCCCCCAAATTCATATCCTTCCTATGTGTAAAATACATTCAATCCCAACATCCCTCCAGATCTTAACCCATTCCAGCATCAAGTCTAAGTCCAAAATCTCTGCTATAGTTTGGATGTTTGTCCCCTCCAAATCTCCTGTTGAATTTGATCCCAATGTTGGAGGCGGGGCCTAATGGGAGGTGTTTGGGTCATAGGGGTGGATCCCTCATGAATAGAGTAATTAATGCTTTCCATGGGGGAGGGGTGTGAGTTCTCACGATTTGTTCCCTTAAGAGCTGGTTGTTAAAAACAGTGTTGTACCTGTCCTCCTCTCTCTTGCTTCCTCTTTGTCATGTGACCTCTGCCTGCGAGGCTCACCTTCTGCCTTCTGCACTGATTAGAAACTGCCAGAGGCTTTCACCAGATGCCCAGTCTTCCAGCCAGCAGAATTGTGAGCCAAAAAAACCTTCTTTTCTTTATAAATTACCTAGCCTCAAGTATTCTTTGATAGGAATAGTAAATGGACTAAGAAAATCTCCTATAAATATAATCCACTCAAAAGGTCCCAAATTTCATCTTCTAAATCATTTTAATTAGGTATGGGTGAAATTCAAGTTATATGGTGCATCTTGGGGTGAAATTACTCTCCATTTGTGGACCTGAGAAACAAGTTATCTGCTTCCAAAATACAACAGTGGGACAGGAGTAAGATAGACATTCCCATTCCAAATGGGAGAAATTGGAAGGAATAACAAGATCCTGGGTACCAAGCAAGTATGCCGCCCAGCAGAGCGAATTCCATTAGGTTTCAAGGCCTGAGAATAATTCTCTGTGGCTCAAGGCTCCACTTTCTGGGTAGCTGGTGGCAACCTCACGCTCTCTATCTTGCCTTCTCTGGCTTCTGAATCTGTGTCTCTGCCCCTAGTCATTCTTCCTTCATTTCATTCTGTCTCTGTCCCTTTCAGTCCTGGATGACAGCGTTTCTGCTGATAATAATATTTAAAGCCTTGTTGGTCTTCCATGAATGTCTAGGGGTCCATGACATTAGACAGAAAGGTTCTTCATGGAGTCTTCTGGATAATCCCATCTCTATTCCTGGCTTCTATTTAGATGATGGATTGGGTTCCACAGTCACACTCTTGGTGTTCTCTGCAGAACACACTTTCTCATTTTTTGTTAACTGGATAGGCTAAAAGTTTCCCAAATCACCAAGTTCTGGTTTCTTTATGTTTAACAATTCCATCCTCAATTTTTCTCTTTCTTCTTACAATTCACTATAAGCAGCAAGGAGAAGCTAGGCCACACCTTCTGCACTTTGTTGTGAAATCTCTACCCAGCAGTAGAACATAACTCAGCCAAGTTTTCTTCCATTTGAAAACCAGGCAAATAATATAACAAGTGGCCAATATTATGCCACTCTGCAACCAAGTACATATATACCGACAAGCTCTGCTATTTCCTGCAGCATCCTTTCCTTCTGTGTACTCCAGTGTCTAACAGCCTTTTCTCCAGTGTCTAATGACATGTTTATAATTCCCATTTAAGGCCTTACCATAAGCACTTTTAGCATTCCTATTTCTGGCAACGTTCTGTTCATGATGATATATGTACTCTGTAAGATGACAGAAGCTTTTTCTCCAGTTTTCTCTTCTTTCTAAGCCCTCACTGGAATTGCCTTTAATGTCTGTATTTCTACCAACGATCTCTTCAAGGCAACCTAGGATTTTTCTATCATGCGTCTCAAAATTCTTCCAGTGTCTACTCACAATCCAATTCTAAAGCCACGGCCACATTTTTAGATCTCTGTTACAGCAGCACTTCACCTCCTTGTACCAAAATCTATATTAATTTCCTAGGGCTGCCGTCACAAAATACCACAATCTCGTGGCTTAAAACAACAGGAATTTAATATCTCATGGCTGTGGAGGCTAGAAGTCTGAAACTGAGATGGTCGCCGGGCCACACTCCCTCTGAAGCCGCTAGGGAAGCATGCTTCCTTCCCTCTCCTGCCTTCTGGTCGTTGTTGGCGGACCTTGGCATGCCTTGGCTTACAGCTACGTCACTCTAACTTTTGCCTCCCTCTTCACATGCTCATCTTCTTCTGTGTTTGTCTGTCTCTGCGTCTTCTCCTTTTCTTATAAGGACAGTAGTCATGTTGGATTTATGGCCCCCCATAATCCAGTATGACCCCATGATAATTTGACCTTTTACATCTACAAAGACTCATTTCCAAATAAGGTCACAATCACGGGCACCTAGGGTTAGGACTTCAATATATCTTTTGGGGGGAACATTATTCAACCTAAAACACTTCCTCTCAGGCTTTCAGTTTCCACATTTATATAAACAAGATCTTTTGGTTGCAAATGAAACATAATTCAAACTAGCTTGGGCAAAACCAGCCTGTTTGGCTCTCATAACTGATATATGCACAGGCAGTGTGGACTGCAGGCATGGCCCCACTCAGGGATTCAAACGATGCCTTGCTCTTGCCCTTTCTCTCTCTTACTCTGTCTCTATTCCTTCTTCCTCTAAGTTGTCTTCACTCTTAGGTAACTTATGTCCACATGGTTGTCCCCACCAGTTCCTCTGCTGCTTATATCTCAGAGTAAAGGTCATCTGTTGTAATGATACTTGCACAAAAGTCCTGGGCCCTACTTTTATTAGCTCTAACTGTGCAAAGTATCTGTCCCCATATGTTGGGGAGATGGGTTTTGTTATGTGGTTTATTCAGAAGTTACATGTTCTCTCCTGGACCCAGAGCTGCAGTCAGTGCTACCTAAACCATATGAGCTGAAATCATGGAAATGAGGCTACCATTACCAAATGAAGGAGGAGAGCCTGCTGGGAAGACTAGCACAAACACAGGTCCTTTGCAGTCGGTGAGTAGAGGGGTTGAACTACCAGGGCTCTAATGTCCATTCTAATAGTTCTATGAATCTGTACACACCCTCCACAGATTCTTGGTCAAATGTATGTGGTGGTTTTAATTTCTTCATCAGTAAAATACTACTTCATTAGGTGTTTCTTTTAAATTTCTTTCTTTCTTTTTTTTTTATTTATCTCATCTTATTATGGGAGATAAAGAATTTCAGGTTACATACGTTGCCCATGTACCGCCTGTCCCCCCAAGTCAAAGCTCCAGGCGTGTCCGTTCCCCAGACAGTGCATGATGCACCCATCATGTAGGTATAAATTTATTTCTTGAGGCCTCCACTTTAATTAAATCTAATTTACATAAATAAAATCTGCCAGTTTTAAGTGTACAATTTGATGAGTCTTAACAGAAAGCATTCATTTATGTGATCATTCATTTATTACATAGAACATTTCCTTCACTCCCAACAGTTCTACTGTAAACTTTTGTAGGCATTCTTCTCACTCGAGTCCCTCACTTCTAAGAACCACTGATCTGCTTTCTATTATTATAGCTTTGCAAAGGGTATTTTTAAAATTATTATTTTTAATTGACACATCATATTTATACATATTTATGGGGTACAGTGTGATATTTCAAGACATGTTTACAGTGTATAGTGATCACATCAGGGTAATTAGCACATCCATCACCTCAAACATTTACATATTTTTTGTGTTGGAAGCATTCAAAATCCTCTCTTCTAGTTAATAAAAATATACAATAAATTGTTGTTAATTATAGTCACCCTATAGTGCTGCAGAGCACTTGTACTTATTCCTTCTGTCTAGCTGTACTTGTATATCCGTTAACCAACTTTTGGCAAGTCTCCCTCTCTCCTTGCCTATAATAAATAACCACTGTTCTACTCTCTACTTCTATGAGATCAACCTTTTTAGCTTCCACTTGTGGTATTTATCTTTCTATGCCTGGCTTATTTCCTTTAACGTAATGTGCACCAGACTTATCCACATTGCCACGAATAACAGGATTTCATTCTTTTTTAAGGCTGAATGGCATTCCATTATGTATATATACCACGTTTTCCTCATCCAGTCATTTGTTGATGAACATTAAGGTTGATTCCATATCATGGCCATTGTGAATAGTGCTGCAGTAAACATGGGGATGCAGATATCTCTTCAATATCCTGATATCCTTTCCTGTGTATATATACTCGGTAATGGGATTGCTGGATCATATGGTAGTTCTACTTTCAATTTTTTGAGGAACCTCCATACTGTTTTCCTTAATGGCTGTACTAATTTACATTCTTACCAATAGTGTATAAAAGTTCCCTTTTCTCCTCACCCTCACCAACATGTTATCTGTTATCATTTTGATAAGAGCTTCTGCACTGGATAATCTTGATGGCCAAGCTAGCATCCTCCCTTATTTATGGTTTTGCTTTCTGAAGTTTCAGTTACCCACAGTCAACCACAGTCTGAAAATATTAGATGGAAATTTCTAGAAATAAACAATCCATAAGTCTTAAATTGCACATTATTCTGAATAGCATGGTGAAATATCAGGCCATCCACTTCATCCCACTTGGAATGTGAATTATCCCTTTGTCCAGTGTTAGTTACTTCGTGGCTGTCTCAGTTATCAGATTGAATGTCATGGCATCAAAGTTCTTCTGTTCAAGTGACCCCTATTTTACTTAATAATGTCCCCAAAGTGCAAGAGTGGTGATGTTGGGAATTGGGATATGCCAAAGAGAAGCCGTAAAGTGCTGCCTTTAAGTGAGAAGGTGAAAGTACAATAAGATATTTTGAGAGAGAAGGGGAGAGGAAGAGGGAGAGGGAGTGGGAAGGAGAAGGGAGAAGGAGGTGGGGAAAGGGAGAGAGAAGGGGAGGGGGAGATGAAGGGAGGGGAAGAGGAAGAGAGTGGGGAGTAGGGGGAGAGAGAGAGCGTAGGAGAGGCCACATTCACATAACTTTATTACAGTATAGTGTTATAATTGTTCTATTTTTATAAGTAATTGTTAATCTGTTATTGTGCCTAATTTATGAATTAAACGTTATCATGGGTATGCATGTGTAGGAACAAACATGGTATGTGTAGGATTCAGTACTGTCATGGTATTGGGCATCCATTGGGGGCCTTGGTACATACCACATAGATAAGGGTGGACTACTGTACTCTTAGTGTATGTTCTGGGAGACAAACCATGCCCAGTTCTGACCATATCCAATTGTATATGCTTCATTTTGGAACCTTCTAGTATAGAGCTGTGCACATACTGGATGTATTATGTTTTTTATTATTGCATAACTAAGTTAGTAGTTTAAAATAGCACCAATTTATTATTTTACAGTTATACAGATCAGAAGTCTGGATGGGGTTGGCTGGTTTTTCTGCTCTGGGTGTCACAAGTCTGGCTGGGTTGGGCCAGTTTCTTATCCAGAGGCTGTGTGGAAAAATCTGCTTCCCAGCTCCTTCAGGTTGTTGGCAGAATTGGGTTCCATGTGGGTGCAGGACTGAGGTCCCCTCTACCTTGCAGGCTATCATTGGCCCTTACATGTATCCCCTTCACCTTCAGAGCCATCAGTGGCATGCTGAGTCCTTCTTGTGCCTTACATCTCTCTGGCTTTCCCTCCTGTCACCAGCCAGAGAAAACTCTCTATTTTTAAAGAGGTCACCTAATTGAGTCAGGCCCAAATCTTCACATTTTAAGGTCAACTGACGCGAGACTTTAATTCCATGTGCAGAATACCCCTAGATTAGTGTTTGATTGAATAATCAGGGGACAGGAATCTTGGATGGGGCCATCTTTAGCATTCTGACTACCACAGTGGGTGTTGTATAAACTTTTTAAAAATTGAATCAAGGAGAGAATTGAAAAAAAAAATATTAAAAAGAAGTCTTAAATTAATTTAGCTTTACACTGCTAATTTCAGGATTCTTTCTAAATGATATCACTGTTATGCTGGTTATACCACCCATTGTTATAAAGAAACCCACAAGCTAAAGAGAAAAGAAAAACAAAACAGTAATTATGCTGATGTTGTTGCCTTTTTTATTTTTGGAAGGAAGGAAAATTTGCTGATCTGAGCCAAGTTTTCCCCTCAATGGCTGGCACTGCTCAGTGACATTGCAAGTGTTATTCATATATAGTGTTTATTTCTTTTGGGGGCCTGGGCAACAAAGTTACTTTTTATTTTTAAAGAAAAAATGGATTTAAACGTAGAAAAGTATAAAAGAAGAAGGTTAGCATGAGTTATATAAAATAGTTGTAAATAGTGACCCACCTCATTATAATGTTGTGATTTCTGAGCCGTGTTGAGTTTTGTTAGTTGCCCAACACTCTATAATTATAAGTATAGCCAGAAAAGCGGGTGTCCTTCAAAAGTTTGGGACAGTTGGTTGGGATTTTGTAGGCGATCCAGTGTTGAAAGGTTTGCTTCATCATTTTGTGGTGTTATCTTTGGGTTGAGCAACAAGGATCATTTGAAAAGAAAAGTTCAGAGAGTCCTGGTGGGTTCTGCCGTGCTGTGGCTTGTAGCCCATTTGCTGGAAGTACCATAAGGTTCTCAATACTAAAAATCAACTTCAATTAACTTTTAAATTTCAAAGTAAATATTTTTTGTGTGTCATCTTGGAGTGGGAGGACCAGCGCAGAATTTTCTTTATGCCAAATAAACAACAATAGGGGTCCTGGCTGGCAAAAGGATATAGATCGTTGCCTCAGTTGATCTGTCTCCAGGAAAATAAGTTCAAAGCAAAGCACCAAATGGCGTCTGAATGTAGATCCAACCAACGGGGACTGGCAAGAGGCACTAGCTCTGTGGCTGCCCTTGACAGCCCATGTGGGCTCCCTTCTGTGCTGCGAAATGTAAAGTGTGACCAGTGAACTGAGAAGAGTTTTGAAAATACATCAATGCTGCCTGAACTCACTTGGGCATGTGGAAGGGGAGGGGGAAGAGGTAACGGAGAGGGAGAAACTCAGTGGCTGACAAGGAATAGATATGGAGTTAGCCATCCTGGGTTTCAAGTCTTAACTTGAACGAGACTTGAGAAAGTGCCCTATCTCTCTGAGCCTGGTGTCCACATCTGCAAAATGTCCTGTCGTTTGTGGACAGGACTTGTCGATCATATCCTGTCGTTTGTGGCAACATGGACGAACCTGGAGGATTAAGTGAAATAAGCCAGACACAGAAAGATAAATACTGCATGATCTCACTCACATGTGGAATCAAAAAAATTGTTCTCATAGAAGTAGAGAGCAGAAGAGTGGTTACCAGAGGATGGAGTGAGAGATTGGGCAATGGGTACAAAGCTACAGTTATATAGGAGGAATAAGTTCTTGTGTTCTGTTGCATAGTAGAATGAATACTTCAAAATTGCTAGAAGTATTTGAATGTTCTCATCAAAAAGAACTGAAATGTTTAAGGTGATGGATATGCTAATTGCCTTGATTTGATCATTACACAATGTGTGCATTATAGAAACATCACATTGTACCCCATAAATATATACAATTATTATGTCAATCATAAATTTTAAAAATTGAAACAAAAAATGGAGATGATAATAATAGTAAAACCTCTTGTGTCTTTGGATGATTATATGAAGTGATGCATAAAAAGCATTTAGCAGAGCACCTGGCAGGCAAGTTCTTGGGAAATGTTGGCTATAACTGAAGAAGGAGGTTCATAAAAAAGGAAGAAGGAAAAATTAGGAGACAAAAAGAGAAATAAGAGAAGAAAGGGAAGAGGGAAGATGAGATTATTGGGAGCAGACAGATGAAGGAGGCTGGTCTAGATCACCAGGATTTAGTACACTTAGAAGAATAATTTAAGTTTGAATTGAATTCTTTCATTGCTCAACTGAGGTTGAGTTCCAGGATGAAACTCATTATTGCATGCATCCCTTTGAGATAAAAAATTTCTCTTTTGAAAAATTTCTATTCATGTCTTTTTCCCACTTTTTGATAGGGTTGTTTGATTTTTTTATGCTGATTTTCCTGAGTTCTAAATAGATTCTAGTTATCAGTCCTTTATCGGATGTGTAGCATGCAAAAATTGTTTCCCATTCTGTAGGTTCTCTGTTTGCCCTCGTGACAGTTTCTTTGGCTGTGCAGAAGCTTTTTAATTTAATCAGGTCCCATTTATTTATTTTTGTTGTTGCTGTGATTGCTTTTGAGGTCTTCCTCATAAATTCTTTGCCTAGGCCAATGTCTTTAGGAGTCTTTCCCACATTTTCTTCTAGAATTCTGATAGTTTCACACCTAAGGTTTAAGTCTGTTATCCACTGTGATTTGATTTTTGTGAGAGGTGAAAGCTGTGGGTCCTGTTTCAGTCTTCTACATGTGGCTATCCAGTTTTCCCAGCATCATTTATAGAATAAGGATTCTTTTCCCCAGAGTATGAATGAAGACAGAAGAATGGTCAACAAATATATGAAAAAATACTCAACATCTCTAATCATCAGGGAAATGCAAATCAAAACCACAATGAGACATCACTTAATTCCAGTGAGAATGGCCTTTATCAAAAAGTCCCATAACAACACATGTTGGCGTGGATGCAGAGAGACAGGAAGACTCATACACTGCTGGTGGGACTGCAAACTAGTGCAACCTCTGTGGAAAGCAATATGGAGATACCTTAAACAGATTCAAGTAGACCTACCATTTGATCCAGCAATCCCATTATTGGGCATCTACCCAAAAGAACAAAAGTCATTCTATAAAAAAGACACCTGTACCCGAATGTTTATAGCAGCACTATTCACAATTGCAAAGATGTGGAAACAACCCAAGTGCCCATCAATACATGAGTGGATTAATAAAATGAGGTATAATCTATACCATGGAGTATTACTCAGGTATAAGAAATAATGGTGATATAGAATCTTTTATGTTCTCCTGGATAGAGTTGGGACCCATTCTACTAAGTTAAGTGTCCCAAGAATGGAAAAATAAGCTCCACATGTACTCACCATCAAATGGGTTTCACTGATCATCACCTAAGTGTACATTTGGGAATAACACTAATCGGGTATCGGGCAGATGTAGGCGGGAGGAGGGGATGGGTGTATACCTATATAATGAGTGCGATGCGCACTGTCTGGGGAATGGACACACTTGAAGCTCTGACTCGGGGAGGCAGGGGAGCAAGGATAATATACGTAACCTAAACTTTTGTACCCCCATGATATGCTGAAATAAAAAATAAAATTTTTTCTTTCCTTTGATTTAAGCTTTGAGAGACTGGCCAAGGTAGCTTCCAGAATGCCTCCCATAGTCCAGTGGTGATATTAGTGAAGCCCAGGAAATCATTTTGTAGCCAGAAGTCTTTTTATTTGCAAATTTAGTCTACACTGAAGATGCTGGCATCAGACTTTTCACCCTGACTGAGCACAGACTCTCAGGAGAACTGAAATCTGAGTAAGATATTACCTTGCACAGTGAGGCAAGTCGGGAATGAATGAAGCAACTTAAGGATGGAAATTACCCTAGGGTAGCCTGAGACCTGAGATGGAAGGTTTGGAATGTGCTTCTCTCCCACCACGGAGCTTTGCTCATGAATTTCTGCCACTGCAGCGTCCCCTTTGTGAGTTATAAAGGAAAGAACGCTCTATGTGCAGTAAAAAGTCCCAATTTAATCTGGGGCAGAAAATCTCCAAGCTTTGCCAGTGATCTGCTTTTTGGAGAATAAAATAATTGAATTACTTCCCTGGGAAAAATAGCAAATGGCATGGAAAATCTCAGTTGTAGCAAGGGGAAAAACAAGTTAAAGGGCTGTTTTGCTTTGTTTTCCTTTGAGTTTTTGATACTGAATTCTATTCATTTAGGACAAATGGAGAAATTTCCTTTCAAGAAAGTTAGCCAACATGCTTGGGAGGTCCCACCAGTTTCTTTAGGCTCTTCTTGGGATGATGGGAGAGCTGCTGAGGTCCCCATCCCACCAAGATCAACTGTTACTCTCTAGCTATAATTCCTTCTCCAATTCAACCTTGCTTTAAGAGTTATACCAAAGAAATACAGGGCTTTTTAGTTTATAACTAAACTCTTCGAGAAGATTTTCCACCCCCAGATTTATTCAAGTATGATTGACAAATAAAAGTTGTGTACATTTAAGGTGTACAAAGTGATGTTTTGATACACATTGTGAAATGATTGCCATAATCAAGCTAATTAACATATCCAACATCTCACATAGTTACCATTTGTGTGTGTGTGCTGTGAGAACATTTGAGATCTACTCTGTCAGCAAATTTCCAGCATATGATACATTATTATTAACTAAAATCTCCATGCCATACATTAGATCTCTGGAACTTATTCATCTTGTAACTGGACGTTTGTATTCTTTGACCACCATCTCCCCTTTTCCCCTACCTCTATCCCCTGGTAATAACCATTCTATCTGCTGTTACCATGAGTGACTTGTTTTTAGGTTCTACTTATAAGTGAGATCATGCAGTATTTGTCTTTCTGTGTCTAGCTTATTTCAATCATGAATAGCATAATGTACTCCAGATTCATCCCTGTTGTCTCAAATGACAGGATTTACTTCTTTTAAAGACTGAATAGTACTCTGTTACATATAAATACTACATTTTCTTTATCCATTCACCTGCCAATGGACACTTGGGTTGTTTCCATATCTTGGCTACTGTGAATAATGCTGCAATGAACAGGGATATGCAGATATCTCTTTGAGATAGTGATTTTATTCCCTTTGCATATACACCACAGATGGGATTACTGGATCATACGGTGGCTGTACTAATTTATATTCCCACCAACAATATACAAGGGTTCCCTTTTCTACATTTTTGCCAGTATTTGTTATTTTTTGACTCTGATAATAACTATCCTAACTGGTATGAGGTGATATTTCATGGTGGCTTTGATTTGAATTTCCTTGATGATGAGTGATGTTGAGCATCCTTCCAGATACCTGTTGGCCATTTGTATGTCTTCTTTGGAAAAGGAATGTCTATCTAGGTCCTTTGTCCATTTTTTAATCAGGTTATTTGTTTTCTTGCTATTGAGTTGTATGAGTTTCTTGTATATTTTAGGTATTAACCCCTTATTGAATACATGGTTTGCAAATAGCTCTGCCTGGATTTGAAGGCAGTTTCACAAATTTCTTAAATTTCAATAACTTTTTCTTTCACTTAAAGATCTAAGTGGGCTGTAACATAGGAACATGGATACTTCTCTCAGGTTTGGTTGTAAAGAAGCCATAGACGGTAGTTTCAAGGCTGGATGCTCTGGTCAGGGGATAGAGAAAGGGATACTGGGGCCTACTGGGGAAGGTCAGCAGAGACCAGCCCAGGGCCTGACTCACATTAGTCACTGTGGGTTATTTGTTGAGCAGTAAATATTATTAAGATAAATTAGGCTGGTAGGAATGATACCAGTAGATAATACTCAGGGGGTATTAGCTCATATGTAAAGTGATAAAATAGATACCTGGCATAGGTACCTATATCCTAAAAGGAAAGAACTATATTTATTTTTTCAGATGAGGAACCTGAGGCATATAATGACTCAGTAGCTCCACCAGCGTCCTTGCAGGAATACTTTGTAAGTGGCTGAGCAGGGATTTGAAGCCATGCAGCCTGCCGCTAGGGCCCACATGCTTATCCACCATGCCAGACTGCCTCCCATTACACCCTATTTAAAACTGAACAGTCCTCCCTTCCTCCACCACAACCTGCTTGTCTTCTTGTGTTTCCCCTCTCTGAGAACAGCCCCATTGCTCGTGCATTTACGCAAACCAGAAGTCCGGGGAGCATCCTGCACTGGCCACATCCTTTACTCCCCTCGTTCTTTAATCTCCCAGTTTTGTCCAGTGTCACATTCCCATTCCATTCCCATTCTCTCTCTCTCACCTCTCCGTTTCTCTTACCCCGAAGGCCACTATCTTGGTTTAAGTCATCACCATCTCTTGCCTGGATGTCTGCCTCAGTCTCCTGTCTTGTCCTCCTGCTTTAAGGTGTCTATCCTCCAATCTCATTTCCACGTAGTTCTTAAGGAGGTTTCCGGACTTTATACCTGACCCCTTCTGAGGTTAAACCTGCTCAGTGGATTCCCCATCCCTGGCTACAGCAGTTTTCCCCACAGTGTGACCTCTTGTGCATGGTCACTTAACAGGGGTAGAAAGGAGTTTGGGTGGTACAGTCAGTAACAGGGACAGAAATTGAACCAGCAGTGATAGAGTTACTCCCTTTGAATGAATTCTTCTGACCACTTCAGGAAGAAAGTCTCAATTCAGTATCAACGTGTCTTCAACATCTTTCATTTTTTTTATTTTTTATTTGTTTGTTTATTCACTCTTATTTTTAACTTTTGTCTTGTTCGGTCAGCAATTCAACATCTTTCTAATTCTTGCTATCTCCATTTTTAACCAAGACAGACAAAGCAGCTATGGTTAGCTAGAATTTAATACCACTACTTATTTTTATTATATTTTTATGATTTCTTTTTACATTATGTCTCATGATACAAGTTTTCCCATTTATGGCAGTGATACAAAGTTATCATTCAAAAGCCATATATTTAAATTTAAAAGTAACAGCATAATAAAAATTATTAATTAATGAATAGAGCAGGTGGTGGTGTACAGTAGCCACCCCCTTATTTGTGGTTTCAGTTACCTGAGGTCAACTGCAGTCCAAAAATGTTAAATGTCGAATTCCAGAAATAATTCATAAGTTTTAAATCCTGTGCCATTCTGAGCAGTGTGATGAAATCTTGCGCCTTCCAGCGTGAATCTTCCCTTTGTCCAGCCTATCCACGCTGTCTGCACTACTCACCCATTAGTCACTTGGTAGGCATCTCAGTTATCAGATCGACTGTCAAGGTATGGCACTGCTTGTGTTCAAGTAGCTCTTATTTTGATTAAGAATACTTTACTAATAATAACTGAATTATTAATTACCATTGTTAATCTCCTATTGTGCCTAATTTATAAATTAAAATTTATCAGATATGTATAGGAAAAATAACAAGGTATTTATAGGATTTGGTACTATCTGAGGTTTCAGGCATCCGCTTGAGGTCTTAGAATGTGTCTCCTGAGGATAAGGAGGGACTATTTCAAAGCAAAAATCCATTGAAGTGTGGGAAACCATAATTATAGGCCTTTCTGGAACCTGCTCCCTGCCTGTGTTGCCAGCCTTAACTCTTTCATATGTCCCTTATTTTAAATTGCTTCTTGAAAATGATGAAGTTCTGAGCAGTGCAGTAGGTCCCCTTTTCTCCCTCCCTCCTCGGAGGCCTCAGAACCCAATGGGAAAGAAGGCTAAATAATCTATGTGCCCTGCAGCCACAGAACTGTCATTGGCAGACACAATTTTACTATATAGTTCCACTGGAAGAAATTGATTGAGCAGTGCTATTAAACATGTGGCCAAAACACTTCAAATTAAATGATTGAATGATGTATTTAAAGATCTTATAGAAATGCATGCTCAGTGGGCAGCTGTTAGTCAAGTTTTTATAGTTACTTATTCAGTCAAAATAATACCCTTCTTCAGAAGCTGAGAAATGCAGCTCTGCTTAGCATACTGTCTTATCCTTTTGGAGTTAATTCTACAAAATTCAGGAGAATTTCTTCTCATCTCAATCATTAGCCAGAATATGAGAATCATAGGAAACTGATCTTCTCCAAAGTCCGTGTACCTGCACAGGCTCACACAAGTCAAGTCTATGCTAGGGCTTAAACCTTCCTCCTAAACCAGGGGTGGGGAACCTTTTCATGCATGAAGTTGTTCTGTTAAGTTCAAGGCTAATCCATGCTGTGGATCAGTTATGGTTCTCCTTGAAAGAGGCAGTTGTTTGTACTTTGACACGTTATTGGGTCTAAGCATCCTACAACTTTGGCAATGCATTCTTTCACAATTTCCACGTCACTGAATGGCTTTCTTTTCTTCCCGAGTATATAAGCTACTTTATAAGTTGCTTCAGTGGCATTCTTTCTGGTCTCATTGCTGCCTGAAAGAATTGTCTTTGCTTTTGCTTTTCATTTTTTAATTTCTGCAGTATAGCCTTTCACACCTCTCCCTTTGATTTAGGATGTTTGTGGTCCTTCCTTATGAGTGTTACAGTGCTGATGAGCATTAAATTTCTTTAATGTTGGTATTGCATATCACAAAGCAAGCAAATCATTTTACCTTTAGCAGAAACAAGATAATACTGCAATTCCCAATCCTCATTAAAAAATCTGTTTTCTTCCTTCAGTGTTCTCTTGGTCTTTGACATGATGGGCTGTTAAGCAGACAGAATTAAAAGATACTGTCAAGCTGTACAACTATTCACAAATGCCACTTCAAACAGAAACACAATGCATTGTTGACAAAAGCTGATAACAGACTGCTGTACTCGACCACCTTAAACTCTCACCAACCAGCCTCGTGCAGTAGTGGTGCCAGTCAGGTGGGGGACATTAGAACTAAATCATGAGCATAGCAGCCTTCAAGTTAGCCCTTATGGCTTACTAATGTTCTAATTGTGCCGGTCAATCTGGGAGGATTATTTTGTTGAAATTTATTTTATTCTTTGGTATTTTAAATATGATCATTTTAAAAATAAAATAAAAATACAAAAGATCAACAAAAATGTATTAATAAAAATAGAAGGGTTTGTTCTGTAAAATTTGGATTCAGTCAAAAGGCGCACCTAAGGACCTAGAAGGCCACAGGTTCCCCACCCTCTCCTAAACCCTAATGTTATGTTAATAGTACAAGTGCTCCTCCTGAAACAATTGCACTGAGATTGCTGCCCCTCTGAATGTATTTCTTTGATTTCTCATCATGCCTTTTCTTGGTGTTTTGAAGAAAACATGCTTTTACTGAGATCGTTGCTTGGTACAGAACCATGTGGATTTGCGGCCCCTGAGCCTGTGCCCCACCATCAAAATTTCCTCTACTTCAGAGATCTCTTCATTGTGTTTTCTCATCACATTTTATTGCCTTGGCCACCAATGTGGTTTTCAGTTTCTCCATTGTAGTAAATACATGTTTCAGTGCTAAAATGAGGGTCTTATAATAAAAATCATAAAAGCAGAGGTCACAAACAAGTTAAAAAACACAAAATGTGCATGAAATTTTTAATCTGAAACATGAGCCTTTTAGTAATTTAGTTATTATGGCTGGCCAACACGGGTGTCTCCTAATTTCTAGGCATACTTCAATTTCTTCTTCATTTGGGGTACTTTGGGTGCAAAACGTTGACTTGCACTTCCATATACCAGTATGCTGGGTAGTGTTAAATGCCTAAAAAGCCTGGGAACAGACTCTAAAATCCAGAAGCTGAGCGGAAACCCCTCGGGTCATCTGGTGGAAATGGCTTATTGACAGTTGGGGAAACAGAGGCTCAGAAAGTTAAAGACTTGCCCAGGTGAAAAAACAATCCATGGAAGAAAATCTAAGTCTTCTGATGCATAGGCCTGAGATTGTTTCTCTCTGTGATGACCACAGGAGTCCCTGGAGCCTGGAATACTCACTCCCTGATTCTCTGTGCCGCTCTGTCTCTGTTGGGGAAGACAAACAAGGTCTGGAGGGGCCCACTTTCTGATGGCCTCTGGGAATCAAGTCCCCTGGAGATGGCTCCCACTTCTGCTGCTGCTTCTAGGAAGGGGAATGCAGAGGTCAAACATGAAAGAGTAGTCTCTGGCTAGGATGTCTTTGGGTAATGAAACAGGAAGGACATTTGATGAGAAGCCACACATGTATTTTGTCTTCCAAAGTTTTGGGACACTCACCAGCTTCCCCTAAACATTTACTCCCCTCTGATGTTTCATTTGCACAGACAAAGTGGAGTTGTGTTTTCAGTGTGTTCCTGCGATGCCTGCAGGATTTCTTGGAAACCTCAAGCAGATGGATAAGTTGTGTGATCTCCATTACCACCCTCTGGAAAACCTGTGGCTAATATTCCACAATGGCCCTGGAATCTGGGGTGGCTTCTCGGTGACCTGGCTTCCGTGGCTTCTCTGGGAGAGATCAAAGACTTCAAAACAGCTGGAGCGTGTGAAATGATTGGGAACCGTGCTCAGTTCTTCCATAGCTATTTGTTCTCGCTAGCCCAGCCTTTATATCTTTTCCCAAAAATTGTAGACGGCATTCATTCTCCAGAGTGGTTGAAAAGCTAATAGACATTCTCATTTTATCCTACCCCTGACTGCAGGCAACTCTATTGCAAGATGAGTTAGTCTGAATTCCATTTGCTTGAGCCTTATGAAGTGAATAAATTTGAATTAATGTGTAGCTTTCTGAGGAGGGGGGAAGTTATGCTTTGAGAGGTTAAGCCATGTCTGTATTAGTTTAAATAAATGGGTGCAAATGTACACACACCACATCACCATATTGGCTCTATTAGTTTATACAAAATTTTCATTAAGTTATGTGAAAATAAGCATATGAGGATTTCTAAGATGACTTTTTCCTTTTGAACAGCTAGATGTTTGTGTTCCTTTGGGTTTCATTGGCAGATAAATATATTTTCCCCTTTAAAGGTGACGCTTGGTAGAAATATGCATCAATAAGTATGTACATGACAACTCAAATTCCTGACAAATTGCATTTGTTGTATTTGGTAACTCTCTAATAGTGTTTCTTCCCATAATAATTAGAGCAGAATTGAGATGTCATAAATGAAACTGATACTCCAGACTTAGTTGTTATTTCAGAGGAGGGGGGAGGGGCTGTGAGAAGCATTTGGCTCTTTTGTAAGTTGAAATTTTTATTATTGTATTTTTATCTCTGATTATGAATGGCTTTGTGGTGAGTAAACTCATGAATGTTAATATAGCTATAGCTTCTGCTTCCATAACACTTAGTTATTCTGTCCTTTATTACACTCTTATAGATGTTGATGGTTCAACAATTGGAGCTTTTAAGCTAATGGAAGGCTTTCAACCAAGTAGAATGCCTTCATTACTAGCGAGCTGGGAGATCTGAATGTGAATTGAGGTGGTTTAAACCAATCTAAGAAAACATTTTTCTAAAAGACTAATACTCATAATTTATATGTTTATTTTCAATCTTCTTTGATTTGAATAAATTAGAGCAGAGATTTGTATTATTTATCTTCTTTTCTCGTGCCTCGCCCAGTGCCCAACTGCATTAGTCGGGATAGCTCTGATAAGAAACAAACCTGAAACCTCAGGGGAAGAACAGGTAGAAGTTTATTTCTTGCTCATCTAAAAGCCACTGTGGGTCTAGGATCTCTCCAGGGCAGTTCCAGTAAGTGACTCAGGGACCCAGGTGCCTTTTATTTTGTAGCCACGTCATCTGGAAAATGTAGCTTCTGGAATTACTACAAGGTGAAGAGATAATGTGAGGGACTCATAGCCCCCCTCAAGTACTTTAGATAGAAAGTGACACACGTCACTTCTGCTCACAACCCATTGGCCAAACTAGTCTCATGCCCAACATCAATTACAAGGGATGCTGGGAAATGTAGGAGAGTGCATGGGAGGCTCTGAGCTGTACGTTCCCATCACCTTAACATGTCACAGGTGCCCAGAAAATGCTAATTGAGAGAATGAATGAATGAATGATGAATCCTTTTAAATGGCTTGGCATTCAGGGCATGCTATGGCTATTTTACTTTATTTTATTTATTTATTTTCTATGCAAATTTATGGGGTACATGAGAAATTTTGTTGCATTTATATAATGTGGAGTGATCAACTCAGGGTATTTAGGGTGTCCATCACCTGCATACAATACATTTTTGTTAAGTATAGTCATCCTACTCTGCTATCAAACATTGAATTTATTCCTTCAATCTTACTATATGTTTGTACCCTTTAACCCACTTCTCTTCATCCTCCACTCACCCTTCCCAGTCACTGTTATCTAGTTTCCCACCCTCTACCTCCATGTGTTTAAATTTTTTAGCTCCCAGAAATAAGTGAGGAAAAGCTGTATTTGTCTTCTATGCCTGGCTTATTTTACTTAAGATAATGACCTCCAGTTCCAACCATGTTGCAAATGGCATGATTTTATTCTTTTCTATGACTGAATAATACTCCATTTTGTACATAGACTACATTTTCCTTATCCATTCATCTGGGATGGGCACTCAGGTTGATTGCATATCTTTGCTGTTGTGAATAGTGCTGCGATAAACATGCAAGAGCTGGTATCCCTTTGATACATTGATTTCTTTTCCTTTGGGTAGATACCCAGTGCCATTGCTATTTTAAATTGATAGAGGAGGGATTGAAAATTGCTGGAGGGATATTGACCTTAAAGGTCTTTTTGTGTGTGTATTTGCACTATGAACATAGGTATAAGAACTTGTTCCTTATTTAAGTTTAAATGCCACACAATGATTTTTTTTTTTTAGGTCCTTACACATAAAGCCTGAAAAATTCCATTTTCTAATCCTGAAAGCTTCTAAAGCAAACAGCATCTTATAGTTTAGTAGGTGGAAATGTTTCTGAGCCTTCACAGAGTGTATGGTGGGAATGGACCTTGTTAAGGTTACATAGAAGGTTAACCTCCATTGACAAGACAAAATTGAAGTCGTTTTCTCTTGCCACAGAGCAGTTCCCCAACCTGTATTGTCAGCACAGAAGAGTTCATCCATTTTCTCCAAAGCATTATCTCAAATGAGGTGTCAAGGCACTAAACGGACTTACCTTCTTGTATTATTTTTTATTTTGATGTTTAATTTTCTATCCCACTTATTTATGGTCATATGAAGTTAAAACAACAACCACAAAAATAGAGCAGGCTGAGAGAGAAAAATAGCACAGTCTCACAGTCTTTTACCTTATTTCTTAATAGTTGTTGCAGGATTCATAAGTAATGTCACCATATCGTAATTTCTAGTTTTTGCTTTCTTGACTCTCATGACATCTCATTTCCGTAACTTATTATAATTCAGATAATAGGTCAGTTCATTCAAACATATTCAGAACACCCACTAAATATGAAACAATGTGTGATATAAGTGTATTGTGATAGATGACTGCTTTTCTATAATATATTATGAAATTGCGATTCTGGAAAGCAGCCTAGAGCAGCCAACATGGGGTGTGCATCTAAGTTGTTCACATCAGGTTTCAAGCATTGATTCTGTCACTTCCAAGCCGTAAGACCTTCAGACAGTTACTTAATCACGCTGAGCTGCAGTTTGTTCATGGGGTGAGATGGGTAGGGGGTTCTGAGTAAGACCTTACAAGGTCCTAAGCAGTGACACAGTACACTACCACCACCCTCAATGCAACTTTAAATAACATTGGCATTTTTTAAAGTGACACAGAACTGTGTGTTGAAAATGCAACAATAATTTTTTAGATTTTTCAAAATTCTAGATGCTTAGAAAAGCTTACATGTTCTTTCTGTTTCATTCTCCTCCCTACCCTCCCTGATCCACTGCCCCCAAAATTCTATCAAGGGTAACCTGTTGGAAGTCCTGCACTGCACATTAGGCACGCCAGTGGCAACTGCACTTGTTGAGTTATTACTTTTCTTTTTTAATCAGAGGCAGTTCTGTGTTTAAGATGCTAGGTAGTGATGGAAAACACATTAGGATGATTTGTTACCTTGGTAACCGGAGATGGACATCGTGACCGTTTGTGATGTGCGTGCTGTGGCCTTGGTTGTCTTTTCCCCTAATTAACATCCGGTGAGAAATGCCAGAGTAAATCACCAGAGCAACTGGACCACTGCGATATTAAGTGCTAGAACATTCTAAATTGCAATAATAATCATGATAATGAGGCCACATATTCTGGGTCTATCATTTAATTGCTTCTTAACTCTTCTAAGTGGGAAAGGCAAAGTTATTATGATGTGGAAACTAGGGAGTGATTTATTTCTTACTTAAATTGGACTTTGTGAAGAAACCTTTCTTAGTCTATTGGGAATTGGGAGAGTTCCTTTGAAGGAGAACAGCTTAGGTAATTTTAAATACGGTTTACCACTACTAACACACAGTACCAAAACCATGGACTTGCCTCAGAGTCGGGGGGTTATCGTTATGCATAAAACCCAGACACCCTCGTTCAGTCTTGTTCTTTCACATTTTGCCACTAGGAGAGTGTTTTTTACATGAATCAAGGAAGTCTAGTTATTGAGTATTAAAGTAGCTCATTAGAGGATGGTTAGTCTTGCAAGCTGGTTTTCTGGTTTGGACCTGGACATACATTCAGATTCGACTTAGGGTTCTCGAGTGGGAGCCATTTAGCCATCAGTTTATCTCACTGGTGATTTCATATACAGTAGGTAAGCTCAGAAAGTCCTTAGAAAAACCCTCCATAACATGGTGTAGTGACACCTTTTTTGAGGTCTCTGCCTGACTGACGGTGTCCACCCCGACAGCCCTTCATTCACAAGGGTGGGCCCCGATAACTGTGTTTGTACAGCTTGACTCCGCTGCTCCCTGTCCCCTCCCTGTCCCCACTCTCCTCTCCCCCATCCCTTTCCTAAGATTTGGGAATTGGATCAAGAATTTCAGTTCGTCCTGGGCTAGTCTTTGAACAGAAAGCTGTGAATGTGGAGAAGTGGTGAGTGGGTACTTCTCTTGTGTTCTGTGAACCCGTGGGCCAAGAGATGGGTCTGTAACAGGAGACTCACGTGCACACACACGGAGAAGCGGAAAGGAGAATTGAGAACTTTGCCTGGGAGGCTGATGGCTTTCCTGACTCTGGTTCCAGGCCTCCCCTGAGGCCTGGCTGCATGCAGTCCTTTGAATTCCATCAGGCACTTCCGTATCGTAGGATAAATTCAGTCGGTTCCAGAAATGTCTTAACTAACACAAGTAGATGTTGTTGTTCTTCTCTCTTATGGAAGAAAACTGAGGTTCGGGGAAGCCAACCTTATTGTAAGTGTTGACTGCAGTGTTTCTGAACTCTTGGTCAGGACCCCAGCAGCCCAAGTCAAATTAGAATCAAAAGCAAAAAGGGAATTTATTGACTCACGTATCTGGGCATTCCAAGGTGTGACTCTGCCTTTCCTCATTCATGTCTTGGCATGGATTTGACCAGAATCATTTCATCAAACTTCTCTCTTCCCTGCCAGCTCTCAGCTCTGTTTGTTTCTGCTTGGCATTGTTCTTGGAAGAGTGATCTCCGTGTGAGGGGCGAGATGGCCACTGGCTGTCCAGAGCAGCAGCAATGCCACACTGTGACCCCAAGTAAAGGGCCCGGGGACCTCAGGCTCCAGGCATTCATAGAGTTCCCTGAAAAAGGACTCTGACTGGCCGGGCTGGCTCATGTGCTCTTGAGTGGAGTGTGGCTAATGGGCCCCCTTGATTGAAAGCCCCTCCTGTAGCGGAGAATTGGGATTCTGTTTCTGAAACAGAGGAGAAGACATGCTGAGCCGGCCAAAGCAACCTCATTTGCAACATTCCCCTTTTTTTCTACCTGAGCAGAGAGAGACAGATGATGCTCATACATGTGACATGCTCCCATATGCTGTTTTTCTCCTTATGTGTTAGTCACCTCCTTTTCTTCCTATTCAAGAAAATAAATCTTGATACAGATGACTGGGCATGAGCTTAGTATTTAGACAACCTCCAATCCACTGTGATTAGAAAAGGCAGTTCTTTGCAAATGTGAATACTCATGTCATTAGTACTATCAAGTGTGGGCATCTCACAGTTAGTTGCTTAGTTCACAAGTCCCAGAGTGGAAGCCCCTGCTCCTGATGGACGCTATGAGGATAATTGTGTCACACAATTTGACAGTGTTTGACACAGCCTACTTATTCAGGTCGCCTTTGAGTGCCTCCCAACATCCAGACCCTGGGGTTCCAGCCATGAACAAGATAGAAAATGTCTCTGTTTCTACATGGAGCTCAAGTTTCTAATGAGGGAGATGGACAGTAAGCTTAGAGACAAATTTTACGAAGACTTTAGATATTGAGCACAATAAAGAAATAAAGAAATAAAGAAAATAAAACAGAGTAATGGGCCTGTTGTTGTCCAGTATGGTAGCCACAAGCCATCTGTGGTTATTTAAAGTTAAATTAAAATAAATTAAAATTAAATAAAATGTAAAAGTCAGTTCTTCAGTCATACCAGTGACATTTCATATGCTCAATCACCACACATGGCTGTTGCCTACTGTGTCGGGACAGTGCAGGTACAGAACACGCCCGTCATCGCACAAGGTTTGGTTGGGTGGTGTTGCGCTTGGCAGTGACTAGAAAGATACATGAGGAGGCGTTTAGGGAAGACCTTCCTGGGAAGCTGGCATTTATGCTAAGACCTGAAGCCGCCCATGCAAAGGTCTCAGGGGAATGGCCTTCCAGGTGAATGAACAGTAAATGCAAAGACCAAGATGGAAATGAGCTTTGCCTATTGGAAGATCCGAAGATGACTGTGTGTCTGATTGAGCTGGGGAGGCAGGCAAGGGCTGGATCAAGTATGACCTTGGGTTGTTCCATACCAGTGGAAAACTACTGCTTGAGCAAGACAGTGACAGCTTTAAAAGGATCATTCTTGCTGCTGGGGGCAGAAGGAAGGATGGGCAGAAGCAGCACACACAAGGCCTTCAGAAACCCTCTGATGAATGAAAGAACTGATGGAAGGCCCTGCCAGGCTGGGATGTCCACTAGTGTGATGTCTCCTTGTCAGGGCTTTGTGGGCCCTGGTGGAGCCCCCAGGGGGATGCCTAGCTTATGAAGTCCCTTACCATGGTATCAGCCTGAACAGCAGCAAGACTAGCCCTTAAAAACCCAGGTCCTCGGACTTTACACCGTTCCCTCAGCAGTCCTGCCTGTCTGTCTAGGGCAGAGCGTGGCTCCCTGTTCACTGCCTCAGCCCCTCTGCACTCCTGCCGTGCCCTGAGGACCACTGTAGGGCACTGCTGTGGTCGGACGCTCGCTTCCCTCCCCTTTGTATTCCTGCAACAACTTTTACTGAGTACCTATTCTGTACCATGTATTGTATTAGGTACTGAGATCACAGTAGCACAGGAAGAAACAGCAGTGGCCCTTGCAGACATGTATCTCATTCTGCAGAGTGAGGCTCTGTCAACCAAATAGTCACTCAGATAAATGCACGATGACCCCTGAGATAAGGACTACATGGGACAGGCTCGTGAGGCTTCAGGAGCACCCAGTAGGGATCCCCAATCAGGGAGGTCAGCGGCGGCTGCCCCTAGGACGTGGTAACTGAGCTGAATCCAAGGAGGAACGAGGATTGTGTAGGTGGAAGGTAGAGCGAGTGTTCTGGGCAGCTTGGGCACAGCCCATGTGGACAGAGGATCGGGGAACAATGGAGGGACCAACAGAGACCAGGGAGGCTGAGTGGAGGGAACAGTGGGGAGGTGGTGCCAGATGTGGCTGGCCAGGAGGTCAGGGCCAGCGGGTGGGGCCTCATCTGCCGTGGTAACATGGTAACGATCTTGTCTTGTGTCCTAAGAGCAGTGGGAAGTGAGTCCCTGAAGGGTCGCGTGCAGGGAGGGGGCCCATTCAGCTCAGAATTTCTGGAAGTTCATGCTGCCATGGAGACGAGACTGGGGGCCCTGGGACGGGTGCTGCGGGATCAGATGTGGGAGACGATGGTGTCTTCACCTTGCCTTTATTTCCCTCTGCCTGTCAGTGAGCTCCACCACAGAAGTGACAATCATTTGTTGGAACCCTGTTAGGTAGAACCATGTGAAATTCTGATATACAACCATTTTTGACTCACAAAAAGGGCAGTTTTATACAGTTCAGCCTAATACTATGTGTCAGGCACTGCACTGAATACTTTTTACCTTTTATCCATTTATTCCTCAGGACACCTTCACTATAACGTGGGTGACTGTAGACCCATTTTATGGATATAGTAACTGAGAGGTTGTGGCTACGCGGCAGAGCCGGGATTTGAACCCAGCACACTAGAGTTAAACACTCCACTCCAAGGTTTTTAAAATGAAATGCCGAGTAGCCAGCTAGGCCTGCAGAAAAGTGCAGTCCCAGGCCTGCGTAAGTGGCTTGTTAAGTAGGCTATTAATACTTATATTGGAGTATTCTCAGAGGCTGGAGATTCCAGATGGCTGGGAAAGGGATATTCATTATCTGTTTTTTTTTAAATAACTATGACACTTGGGGAATTATAAATGAGTTAATGTAACGTTAATACCTAGAAATATTCTGGAACAGATCATTAAAAAATCAATTTTCACATATGAGGAGAAAATGAGATTATTGAGTAGTAACCAGACGGCACTAGACCTTTGGAGAGGGGCACAGCTGAGTAGCAATATATGTCACTTCCCCCTAGGATACACATGCCCTGGGACTTGGATATTTGCTTGGCTCGTTTGGAACTAGTATTCCTACTAATTTTTATTTTTTAATCTAAGTTGTAAAAAGCTCTGGCCATCATCCCAGAGCAGAGAAGGGGAAAAAAATAAGGAAAAGAGGAAAGAACCAAAACACATTACGAGGCTGCTGCAGGCACTGTGCCCGTGGCTTTCGTACATCTTATCCCCCTCAGTGCTTGCAAAGACCTGCAGAGACAGGAGGCACCCCTCCCACTTCACAGCAAAGGGGACTGAGTGAGGGAGATGTGAGGTGCCCCCGGGAGGTCAGCCCGGTTTCATCTCCGTGCACCAGACTCCTGCATGCTTGTTCTCATGGTCGCCCCAGGCTGGGTTCTTGCTCCATGAGTGGAACACAGGGTTGAATCCGGGCAGAGGGAGGTACTGAAGGGAGTCAGAAGGCCCCCCCAGATTCCTCCCCCTGGCTTGGGACTAACTTGCCAAGGAGGCAGTGGGAAGGCTCTTCCTAGCTGGTGGTGAAACATGAAAACATCCCCCTACATGGTACAAGGACAAGGACTGTTGTGTCCATTTACTCATCCCACCTCCTTTGACCAACGACCTCCAGGCATTGTGTTTGGTGCCAGAGGTCAGGTGGGGGTGAGAAAGGCACCAGTGTCTCTGGGAAGGACAGATGCTCTAGAAGTCCAGGGATGCATAGGTGGCTGCCTGCCCACCCAAAGCACACCCTCTGAGGATTTCCAGTAGAGTGGACACACTGATTTCCTGAGTGGGGAGAGGAGTTCAGAGGAGGCAGGGCTCCTGAGAAGGAGAAAGGCTTCAGGGGGCGTGGGAGAGCCCTGAGCCTGGCAGGTGGATGGATCCCCGTCACTATGAATGCCTGGAATTGACTTCTTACCTGTGCTGAATGCTGTGATAGGAGCTTGACATACAGCTGGGAAGGAGTACACAGTTACTCCATTTTACAGATGAGGAGACTGAGGCACATAGAAGGAATATACAAATATCCTATTATCCTGCAGGTATGTCCTACTATCCTATATTTTCTCTCTATATATATCAGTCCTCTCTCTATCTATCATCTATCTTTCTCCTGTTGGTTCTGTTTCTCCGGAGAACTCCGACTGACACGGTCACTTACTGAGTGGGCACTGCATTTGCAGTTCACTGCATGGTCTGGATCCAACCCCAGGCTAGGTTTTATGAGTTGGACCTGTCCTCAGGTTCAGTGGCAAGTAGATGTGGAGAGAAGCTCAGGTCTTACCTCTTAGGGAGTTCACAGTCAGTTGCCCTACAGTTTGCACACACGGAAATAATGAGAAAACTGTCGTGGCAGAATTTAATCTCCAGGTCACAATGTGAGGAGCAGATTCTTCCGGCCTATGAAGCAGGCCCTTTGCAGTGGTGCCTTGTAGCTCTGTGATGCAAGTCCCCCGCGGGAAGGGGAAGCAGAAGCCACCCATGACACCTTGTCTCAGCCTGTGCTCACTTGGGGAGACAGGAAGAATCCTGATGCGTGGGCTCCATCCAGGGATTCCGATGCCATTGCTCTGAGGTTTGGCCGGAGCTGAGAAGCACTGCCCCTGCCTTAGGACATCTCGATTTCACTCCATCCAAGTGCCTCTCACCTGGAGACGGTGAAGAGAGAACCAGGGAAGGGTTCAGGAAATGAGGGCCTAGAGGCCATATCCTGCCAGTTGCCTGTTTTTGTAAATAAAGTTTTATTGGAACACAGCCACACCCATTTGTTTATGGATTGCATTTGGCTGCTTTCACTAAAACAGCAAAATTAAATGTTGCAACAGAGACTGCCTGGCCTGCAAAACCCAAAATATTTACTATCTGGTTATTTACAGAAAAAATGTACCAACCCTAAACTGGGGAGTGATGAGTTTCGGAGGATGTGGATGGTGCGGGAGAGGAAGCCACCATTAAGAGAACAGCACACTCTTCTCGGGCTGAGATGTTGCCTTGGAACCTTTTCAACACACGCAGTTGCCACAGCCCACCAGGGCGGGCACACAAACTGAGCCTTTTTGCCATCTAGTGATGCTTCCTGTTGAATCTGAGGCTTGACCATGCCAAGAGTCTCGCTGGGCCAGTGAGAAGGACCGAGCTGCTCGATTCCACAGTTGTCAGAGGGGCGGAGCAATGAATGGCTTGTTTTCCATGGTGACTCCTCTCTCAGAACTGAAAATTGCCACTTTTGGTGACAACACATTCAAAGGGAGGAACTTCCCAGGCAAGTGGGATGCCTAGGTGGCCCTTGGGGAAGCTGCAGGATTGTCGAGCCATCACAGAGGGAGGAGACTTGCTCGTTTCATGTTATAGTGATAGCACAGACCAGCCATTCTGGCCACTTTCGAAGTCACCTTTACCCCACTCCTCTGGACCTCCTCCTCTGTCCAAATTTGTGACAGAGGCCGTGCAGTGATATGACCTTGGCCTTCTACATCTTTCCCCTTCCCTAGTCCCTGTGAATCACTGCTTATAGTGTTAACTTCCTGACCTACTGAGCATCACAGGCCTGGAAGAGTTGATTGCAAGGACAGGTCTATGGAATGCAGGTCCTGTGAGAGGCCTGCTGACCAATTGGATTCTGACACTGTCATTTATCATTCAGTCAACCAACAACTGATTATCACATGTCACCATGCCAGGGACTGGGAATACAACAGTGAGTAAACACAGGCACAGTTCCTAAAGTTGCGGAACTGGTATCATAGGGGAGCTTCGTATTGACAAAACAATCACACAATTACAGATAGAATGAACCCCATGTTACTGAGATGGACAGCTACATGGGCAGCTAAATTTGGGGAGAACTGCGTATGACGCCCCTCCCGTACTCTAAGTGCACGTTGTACATTCTCAGAATGAGTTAAAGGTTCTGGGAAGTCCTTCAGTGAAGAAACCTCTTTGCCTTTCCTTAAGCTCAGCTCTCCCTGTATTTCCTAAACTTTGTTCATTTACAAAAATGTTTCCTCCCGAGTATTCTGTAGAATGACTAACTGTTCTACAGATCATTGTGGAAATGCCACTCTGGGACTGCTGAGAAGTGCTAGGGTTGCAGGGAGTGAGCCGCTGGCATGCCCAGAGGGAATTTGCCACTTTAATTTCTAATTTACTTTTAATATTATTTTTGTCGCTTGTTTTATAATGTGCATGTTAGTATAAGGGTTGGTAGTACACATGAGTTATAAATCATATGTATGTGGGAGTTATTGCTCAAAAGCTTTTTAGTGAAAGAAATGCTTGATCCAAAATGTTTGGAATCACTGGCCCAGAAAATAAAGTGCAGGTGCTTTCTTCTGGTATGGTATTCATAACCCTCGGAGCTCTGGCCTCGCCTGCCTTCCTCTCCGAACTCCCCATTACCACCCCCCAATTCAGCCAATCTGAGATACTCCCTGCCTTCGCTTCTCTGTCTCTTTCCCCATCTAGGCACATCCTAATCCTCTGGTTTTTAAGGCCCAGTCCCAGTGCACCTTTGATGAAGATCGCTTCCAGCCAGAAGTTTATTTAAAAATTTCTGTCTCTTGAATATCCCATAGCTTCCTACTGCAGGGGTTGGCCACCTACAGCCCGAAGGCCAAATCTTTTTTTGTAATTTTGTAAATTTCTTGGAAATAAGGTTTTACTGGAAGATAACCAGGCCCATTCATTTATGTGTTGTCTGTGGCTGGGGCCATGCTGCGACAGTGTAGCTGAGTAGCTGCAGCGAAGACTCTGTAGCCCACAAAGCCTATAACATTCACCGTCTGACTCTTTTTTTTTTATATTATTTATTTCAGCTTATTATGGGGGTACAAAAGTTCGGGTTATATATATTGCCCATGTCCCACCTATCCCCCCAAGTCGGAGCTTCAAGCGTGTCCATTCCCCAGACAGTGCGCATTGCACTCATCATGTAGGTATACACCCATCTCCTCCCCCCACCCTCCACCTCAGTCCGATACCCAGTTGGTGTTATTCCCAAATGTGCACTTAAGTGGTGATCAGTGAAACCAATTTGCTGGGAGCACATGTGGTGCTTATTTTTCCATGCTTGGGATACTTCACTTAATAGAATGAGTTCCAACCCTCTCCAGGAGAACAAAAGGGATTCTGTATCATTGTTATTTCTTATAGCTGAGTAATACTCCATGGTATACGTATACCACATTGTACTAATCCACTCATGAATTGATGGGTATTTGGGTTGTTTCCACATCTTTGCAGCTGTGAATTGTGCTGCTATAAGCATTCGGGTACAGGTGTCTTTTTTATAGAATGACCTTTTTCTTTTTTTTGGGTAGATGCTCAATAATGGGATTGCTGGATCAAATGGTAGGTCTACTTAAATCTGTTTAAGGTATCTCCATATTGCTTTCCATAGGGGTTGCACTAGTTTGCAGTCCCACCAGCAGTGTATGAGTGTCCCTGTCTCTCCGCATCCACGCCAACATGTATTGTTTCGGGACTTTTTGATAAAGGCCATTCTCACTGGAGTTAAGTGATATCTCATTGTGGTTTTGATTTGCATTTCCCTGATGATAAGAGATGTTGAGCATTTTTCATATGTTTGTTAGTCATTCTTATATCTTCTTTTGAAAAATTTCTATTCATATCCTTTGCCCACTTTTTGATAGGGTTGTTTGATTTTTTCTTACTGATTTTCCTGAGTTCTAAATAGATTCTTGTTATCAGTCCTTTATCTAATGTGTAGCATGCGAAATTTTTTTCCTATTCTGTAGGTTGTCTGTTTATTCTCGTGACTGTTTCTTTGGCTGTGCAGAAGCTTTTTAATTTAATCAGGTCCCATTCATTTATTTTTGTTGTTGCTGTGATTGCCTTAGGGGTCTTCTTCATAAATTCTTTGCCTAGGCCAAAGAAAGACTCTGTAAGAGTCTTTCCTACATTTTCTTCTAGAATTCTAATAGTTTCGCACTTAAGGTTTAAGTCTGTTATCCACTGTGATTTGATTTTTGTGAGAGGTGAAAGCTGTGGGTCCTGTTTCAATCTTCTACATGTGGCTATCCAATTTTCCCAGCACCATTTATTGAATAAGGATTCTTTTCCCCAGAGTATGTTTTTGTCTGCTTTGTCAAAGACACTGTCTGACTCTTGACAGAAAAAGTTTGCTACCCTCTGCCCTACCGTATTACTCTGAGATACTTAACTCCTTGAACCACCACCTTGCAGCCTGGGGCTGCACTGGTTTCTGGTGAACAAAGCACACCCACCACTTTGTCCCTGGTATTTTATATGCTACATTTTGTCCCCTGGATTAGTACCCTTGTGCCCCCATCACACTTAGTAGGTCATCAGATATATACACACAAAAAAATTAATTTGCCCCGACCCCAAGGGCAGCAAGGATTCAGAAATACTGAGGTGACTTGGACTAAACATATCTTTTCCTCAATTGATCATATGGACTAAGCCACTGAGCTTCATAATTACAGCAATGCGTTCCAAGGCCTGAGCAATGATTCTTCTTGTTTGTACTGAATCAGCCTTTTCAAAATCAATGTAGAACAGACAAATGAATTTGGGGAGGAGAAACAGAACACAGCCATCCCTGGTAAATGCTGAGCGCCATTGAGCAAAGTCGTGTTTAGGTTTCCATCCTTCATTTGCATTCTGGGCTGTGCAGATGATTCAATTAAACGGCAGTTTCGAAGCTGCCTCCAGAGAGCCTGTGCATGAACCATTACTGCATTGTCCTTTATCAAGCAGCAGGCGGAGGCTTTATTTTGGTAATTTAACTTCCAGTTATAGGAAACAATGGGGGTGAAAGCTGGAGTTCTGGAAAGTGTTGGTATTCTGTGAAGCGCTTGGGTCTATGGAAGATTAAGACTTCCCTTAACATGGTGCTGTGGGAAGAAAGTGCTACTGACATGTTTCCTAGAAACCAGATTCCTCAAAAGAGGGGGGCCTTCCCCTTGGCATTGATTGGGTGGTTCATGGGCTGGTCAAGATATTTCTGCACAGTCAAGAGCTTCCTGAATTGGTGTTTCAGCAGAAGTCTGATTTCTTTTGTTTTTGGGGTGCCATATCCCAGTAAATTGTGCTTTAAAAAATGATTAGGGTTGGAATTATTAACTTGAGTTCTGTTTCTGTAGAGTTCTTGAATTAATAATTCAAAAAGAATTGAAAGATCTTTTGTGACTTTAATTTTTTTTATCAAGGCATACATTTCTATCTGGGAAAATGCACTGTTCTTTAGCATATAACTCAGTGAGTACTGACAAATGAATCCGTGTGTGTAACCCGTGCTTCATCAAGATATGGAACATTTCCAGCACTCCGGGAAGCTCTCCTGTGGACCCCCCAGTTGACTCAGACCCTTGCCCCAAGAAGCAACCCCTGATTGCCATAATGATTGAATAGTAATTTTGACTGTTAGAACTTCATATAAATGGAATCACGCATGTGTTCTCTTTTGTCTCTTGCTTCTTTCACTCAATATTTGTGAGATTCATTCATATTGTGAGTGTATCAGTAATTCGTTCCTGAATAGTAGTCCACTGTATGACTATATCACAGATTTATTTATCCTTTCTCCTGTTAATGGACATTTGGGGTATTTCTAGTTTTGGGCTGTTAGGATGGGGCTTTCGAGAACATTCACACACATATTTTTGTGGGTATATTTTCATTTCTCTTGGGTAAATACCTAGGAGTGGAATTGTCAGGTCATATGGTAGATATATGTTTAACTTTACAAGAAGCTGCAAATGTTTTCCCAAAGTGTTTGTACCATTTTATATTTCCATGAGCAATAAATGAGATTTCTGGTTACTCCACATCCTTGGCAACATTTAATATTGTCAGAATTTTTAATTTTAGCTATTCTAGTGGGTGGAAATTGGCATGTGATTGGGGTTTTATTTTGCACTTGCCTGATGACTGAACACATTTTGACCTGCATATTGGCCATTCATATACCTTCCTTTGTAAGGTGTCTGTTCAGATCTTTTGCCCATATTGAGATTGGTGTTTTAAGTTGAGTTATAGTAGTTCACTATGTATTCTGGGTATCAGTCATTTGTCAGATGTGTATATTATGAATACTTTGTCCTCAACAGTAGCTTTCCTATTTGTTTCATTGACAGTGATTTTGATGACCAGAAGTTTTGAATTTTCATAACTTTCAAATTATCAATTTTTAAAATTATAAGTGCATTTTGTATCTTAAGAAATCAATGCCCGCCTGAAGGCCACAAAAGTATTCATCACCTTTTTTCTAGAAGCATTACAGATGTAGTTTTTATGCTTAAGTCTATTATCCATCTTCAATTAATATGTATATGATGTGAGTTAGGGATTGAGAATGTAGTTTTCATATCTTTCATCATTTGATCCAGCACAGTTTGTTGAAAACATAATACTTTTCCCATTGAATTATCTAGACTTCTTTATTGAAAATCAGTTGACTGTGTATGTCCAGCTTTATTTCTGGACTCTTCTGTTCCAGTGACATGTTTGTCTATTCTAATGCCAATACCACACTGTTTTGATTAACGAGATTTAGAGGAAGGCTTAAAATCAGGAAATGTAAGTCCTTGGACTTTTTTCTTCTTTTTAAAAATTATTCTAGAAATTGAAATCCTTTTCATTTCCGTATAAAATTTAAAATCAACTTGGCAATTTCTACAAAAAGCCTGTTGAGATTTTGATTGGGATTTCATTGATATAGATCAGTTTGGGAAGAACTTTCCAATTCTTGAACAAATTATCTCTTTCCCTTTATGTATGTCTTAAATTTCAAACAGCAATATTTTGTAGTTGGTAGTATTTTGTAGTTTACAGGCATAGCACGTATTTTTAAAAGTTTATATCTAAATATTTCATGCTTTATGCCATTGTAAGTGCTATTATTTTCAATTTTAATTTCCAGTTGTTCTTTGTTAGTATATTAAAATGCAATAGATTTTTTAATATTTGTTTTGTATTCTATGACCTTGCCAACTCTTAAAAAAATTATAATAATTTTTTAGTACATTACATATGTTGGTATATTGTGTGGATTCCTTAGGATTTTCTATATAGACAATCATATTGTCTGCAAATAAAGATAACTTTTTCCTTTCTAATTTCAATATGTTTTATTGATTTATTCATCTGACTATATTTTCCAGGACCACCAATACAATACTGAATAGAATTGGTAAGATATCCTTGCCTTGTTCCTGATCTTAGAGGAAAACATTCAGTGCTTCTTTATCAATAGAATGTTAGCTGCAGGTTTTTAATAAATGTTCTTTATCAGGTTGAGAACACTTTTTCCTATTTCTAATTTTCCAAACATTTTTATGATGAACAATAATTGAATTTTATCAAATACTTTTTCTGCATCATATGATTTTTCTTCTCTGTTCTGCTAATGTAGTAAATTATGTTGATTGATTTTTCAAATGTTAAAACCAACCTTGAATTCCTGGGATTAACCAACTTGGTCATAATGTATTATCCTTTTAATTATAGGTAGATTTCATTTCATTTAATATTTTAAGATATTTGTGTCCAGGTTCATGAGGAATATTGATGTGTAGTTTTTCGTTTTGTTTCATTTTGTTTTGTTTTTTGAGACAAGGTTTGCTCTGTTGCCCAGGCTAGTGGCGTCATAGTTCACTGCAACCTCCAACTCCTGGGCTCAAACAATCCTCCTGCCTCATCCTCCAGAGTAACTGGGGCTATGGGCTTATACCACCATGCCTGGCTAATTTTTCTATTTTTTATGGAGATGGAGTCTCCCTCTTGCTCAGGCTGGTCTTGAACTTCTGGCCTCAAGCAACCCTCCTGCCTCAGCCTCCCAAAGTTCTAGGATTACAGGCGTGAGCCACCACATCCAGACAATATGTTGTTTTTATTATGATTAATTTCAAAAGATTTTTCAACTTCCTATATCATTTTCTTCATTGACATGTATATTACTAAGAAGTATGTTGTTTAATTTCTAAATCTTTAGGACATTTCCAGATAATCTTTTATTGGATATCTAGATATCAATATTTTTATACCAATATCATATATTAATTTATAAATTTAGCCTGTTATTATCAGTGAACATACTATGTGGATTTCAGTCATTTCAGATTTATTGAGACTTAATGGCCCAGACAGTGTATGCTCTGGAAAAGAAAGTGTGCCCTGGAGTTGTTAGGTGTGGAGTTCTATAAATGTCAACTACGTTAAGCTGGCATTAAATAAATAGAGTTGCTACACGACCAACCCCCAATATAAATTCTGAGCACTGAGTCTCTCTTGAGCCTCCCTGGCAGACAGCATTTCAAATGTGTTGTTTCAATTCATTACTGGAAGAATTAAGTACAACAGGTCTGATTACACTGGGACAGAACTATTGGAAGCTTGTGCCTGGAGTACTCTGGACTTCACCTCATGTTCCTCTTCCCTTTGCTGATTTTGCTTTGTATCTTTTCACTATAATAAATCTTGTAAAAGTCCAAACTTTTGTTTTCATTGATTTTTTTTCTATTGACTTCCTGTTTTCAAGTTTCATTGATTTTTTTGCTTTGCAAATTAAAAATATATTATTTCATTTCTTCTGCTTACTTTGGATTTAATATGCTCTTCTTTTTCTACTTTCCCAAAGTTGAAGCTTGGATGATTGATTCTAGATCTTTTTGCTCTTCTAATCCATGTGTGTTCAGTGCTACAAATTTCCTTTTAAGCAGCTTTTGCTGCATCCACAATTTTGATAAATTGTATTTTCATTTAGATTAGCATTCCTCTTGAGACTTTTTCTTTGATCCATGTGTTATTTAAAAGTATGTTGTTGGATCTCCAAATATTTTGGGACTTTTCAGCTATCTTTTTGTTATTGATTTTGAGTTCAATTTCATTGTGATCTGAGAGCATACTTTATATGATTTGTATTCTTTTAAATCTGTAGAGGTGTGTTTTATGGCTGAGAATGTGGTCTATCTTGGTGTGTGTTCCAAGCAAACATCTTTACATGCTTGAGAAGAATGTGTGTTCTGCTCTTGTTGGATGAAGTATCCTATAAATAAATGTAAATTAGACTCAGTTGATGATGCCATTCAGTTCAACTATATTTTTACCAATTTTTTGCCTCCTGAGTCTGTCAATTACTGATACAGGGGTAGATATGTTGAATTCTTCAACTACAATAGCAGATTCATCTAATTATCCTCGCAGTTTTATCAGTCTTTGCTTCATATATTTTAACACTCTTTTCCTAGGTGCCTACAATTTAAGGATTGCTATGTCTTCTTGGGGAGCTGACCTCTTTATCATTAAGTAATACACATCTTATTCCCTAATTTTCCTTACATTGAAATTTTCTTTGTCTGAAATTAAAATACCTATTCTGGCTTTCTTTTGATTAATGTTAGCATGATATATCTTTCTCCATCCCTTTACTTTTAATATATCTGTGTCTTTATGTTTAAAGTAGGTTGCCTGTGGGTCTTTTTTTTTTTTTTTTAATCCACTCTGTCTTTTAATTGATGTATTTAGACCATTCACATTTAAGGGATTATTGATATAGTTGGATTAATATGTACCATAATTATAATAATATTCTGTTTATTGTCCTTGTTTTTTCTTTTTTTGTCTTCTACTTTTTACCTTCTGTTATTTTAAGTGAGCATGTTATGTGACTTAATTTTCACTCCTCTCTTGGCATATAAATGGTACTTCCTTTTAAAATTATTTTAGTAGTTGCCCTAGAGTTTGTAGTATACATTTACAACTGATTTAAGTCCATTTTCAAATGACCCTGTCACACTTCATGGGTAGAGTAGGTATCCTATAACGGAGTGTCTTAACTTGTGCTGCTATGACAGAATACCCGAGACTGAGTAATTTATAAAGAACAGAAATTTTTTATTTTTTCACAGTTCTGGAGGCTAGGGAGCCCAGGATCAAGGCACCAGCCTGTTTGGTGTCCAGTGAGGGCTGCTTTCTGCTGCCAAGCCGGCACTGTGGTGCTGCATCCTCTGGAGGGGAGGAATGCCGTTTTCTCACGTGGCAGAAGCCAGAATGGCAAAAGGGATGAACTTGCTCTGTCAAGCCCTTATATGAGGACATCTAATCCCATTCATGAGGGAGGAACCCTCATGGCCTGATCACCTCCAATGACCCCACAACTTAATGCCCTCATATTGGCAACACCTGAATTTCAGAGGGGACACATTCAAATCATAGCACAAAGTATTTCCCATTCCTCTCTTTGCTGTCATTCATTTCACTTATTCACAGACTATAATCACCCAATAATTGGTTACCATTATTATTTTGAACAAGCTATTATATGTTAGATCAGTTAAGAATATGAAAAATTAAGTATTTTATTTTACCTTCATTTATTCCTACTCTAACACTCTTTTCTTTATGTGGATAAGAGTTTCTGACCTATATAATTTTCCTTCTCTCTTAAGAACTTTTAACATTTCTTGCATGGCAGGTCTGTTGGCAGCAGATTCCCTCATTTTTGTCTGTCTGAGAAGGTTTTTATTTTTTTATTTTTTCACTTGCAAAGGATCATTTCACTAGATACAGAATTCTGGGTTGATGGATTTTTTTTCTTTGAGCACTTTAAGTATTTCTCTCCGTTCTCTTCTTGCTTACATATTAATAGTTTCTGAGGAGAAGTCTGATGTAATCCTTTTCCTTACTCCTCTGTAGGTAAGATCTACCCCCCGCTTTCCCCTGCTTCTTTCAAGATTTTCTCTTTATCTTTGATTTTTTGCAGTTGGAATATGATATGTGTAGGTGTAGATTTTTGTAATATTCATTTTGCTTGGAGTTCTCTGAGCTTCCTGGATCTGCACTTTTGTGTTTGTGATTAATTTTGGGAAATTCTCAGCCACTATTATTTCAAATATTTCTTCAATTTCCTTGTCTCTTTCTTCTCCATCTGGTATTCCCATTGCACATATGTTACACCTTTCATAATTGTCCCACAGTTCTTGGATATTCTGATCCTTTTGTTCTCTTCTCTTTGCTTTTCAGTTTGGGAAGTTTCTATTAACATATCTTCAAGCTGTGTCCAGTCTACTGATGAGCCATCAAAGGGATTCTTCATTTCCATTACAGTGTTTTTTATTTCTTGCATTTATTATTGATTCTTTCATACACTCTCCATCTCTCTGCTTATGTTACATCTGTTCCTGCATGTTATCCACTTTTCCCATTAGTCCCCTTCATATCAACATAGTCGTTTCAAGATTCTGTTATTCCACCCACTGGCCGCCGTGCACAGTGGAGGTGAGTGCAGACTCTGGAGATAGACTGCCTGTGTCTGGACTCTGGCCGTGCTGATCCAGCTGTGGAATGTTTGGCAGGGTGCGTGAATTCTTTACACCTCGGTTTCTTCACTTGCAAAGTAAGAATATTCATAAGTGTACTCCATAACATTAAGAGATCAAGTGAGATAACACATGAAAAGCCCGTGGAATAATTTCTGACATGAAGCAAGCCTTCTGTATGTGTCAGCTGATGATACAGCCATTTGTAAAATGTGCCAGCACGTGCCCTTCTCAGGGCCTTTTCCCTTGCTGTCCTCTCTGTTTGGGACACTTGCCCCAGATGCCGTCACCACTGGCTTCCTCCCCTCATTCAGTCTGGATGCAGGTGTCACTGTAGCGGTGAGACCTGCCCCGAGCACCATATATAAACACACAGCCCTTCTGCTTCTGCTCTTCGCCTTACTGTTGTATTATTTTTCCAGAGCAAGTATGATGTCTGACATGTTATATATTTACTTGTTATCTTTTGTGTATTTTCGGCCTCCTTTAACTTAAATATAGGCTGCTAGTGGCATGGTCTCTTTCCAAAATTTAAAGAATTAAAATGTTTTTAGGGAAATTTTCTCTATATTCACATAAGGAAATACCGTGTTGCCCCTTGAGTTTATGTTTTCCAAGAATATTTAATGACATTGTCAAATACTTATGTAATGCTATCACACCTGTGTAAAAGCAGCCATAGACAGTACATAAGACTCAGAGATTATGTGAGCAGATCAGGGTCCACAAACGTAGGGACAGCATGTGGCCTGTGCCTGGGACTGTCTGAGGTCACAGCCCTCTGCCCTCAGCTGCATGTAATATTTTTTGACTTTCTCTTTCAGTATGAATACTTCAATGCTGTGCTGATAAATGAAAGGGACAAAGACGGGAATTTTTTGGAGCTGGGAAAGGAATTCATCTTAGCCCCAAATGACCATTTTAATAATTTGCCTGTGAATATCAGTCTGAGTGACGTCCAAGTGCCAACAAACATGTACAACAAAGGTAAGACTCCGGGCCGCTGCTCCTTTTAGAGGGTAAAGAGTAGGGGGTTTGAGAAGCAGGGGCTGGCTGGTTTGGGATAGTTTTTTTTTCTTTTTAAAGCACAATTACAAGCTGAATGTGTCAAGCATCAGCTGGATAGGTGAAGGGTGTACCTGTTCTGCCTGGAGATTCTGGGCTTGCTGTTTCTCCAATTGGTGTTTATTATACATTAAGCTCTCTGACATGCAGGCCAGGGGTTGGCAAACCTTTTCTGTAAAGGGCCACATAGTAAATATCTCAGGCTTTGCCAGCCATACAGTCTCTCCTGCAACTACTCAGCTCTGCTATTCGGGCACAAAAGCAGCTGTAGACAATATGTGACATCAGTGGGTGTTGCTGTGTGTCACTTAAATTTTTTATCTATGAAAAGAGGTGGCTGGCTTTAACCTGCAGGCATCGTTTGCTGACCCCTGATGTAACCTCTTTCTTTCCTTCCTCTATTCCCTGGAATGGTATTTAAGGGTTGGGGAGCTCCTGGGTTGCAATGGAATCAGTTTTGGTCTTTTCTCAGAGCACAGAGCACCATGGACATTAACGAATTCCCTATTTCCAGGACTTTATACCTCAAATCTAGTCTTCATGTAGACAGTAGAGTTCTTTTCCCAAAATTCCCATCTGTCCATTCCAACTGGGATTATGGTGGCCAAGGACTGGGCTCTGACATCAGATGGCCTCTGGCTAGACCCTGAGTTCCACCTCTTTTTGTCTGTGACCTTGGTGTGTCACCTCATCTTTTTAGGTCTTAGTTTCCTCGTCTCAGTGATGTGAATAATAATCATGTCTGCCTCATGGGGTGGTTGTGAGGACTAACTGAGATGATGTTTAGGAAGGATTGAAGTTGTCTATATCTTCACCCTATCATTATTGAGTAGGAGTTTGCTCTACTTTGCCATACCTGAGAGGCTCCAAAAAAAAAAAAAAAAAAAAGCACTATCCTCCTGGAAAAGTAAATCAGAAAGTCATGGCATTTTTTACATGGGACAAGTAAAAAACATGCCCCATTGTCTGCCATCAAGGTTTCAAAGGTATTGGGCCAGTTTCTGTCACAGCATCTGTTTCAGAATCATGTTCGAGGTTGCAACAGTGAAGAGCAAGGGATGTTGATGTGAAGCCTGCTATCCCCCTGTGGGCTGTGTGGTCCTCAGCAGGCAGCTTTGCCTTCCAAGCTTCAGTTTCCCTCTTTAGGGATAAAGGTACTGCACCTCAGAGGGTTATGAGAGGATATGCAATGGTGTGTGTGGAGCCCTTAGCACGGCAGCGGCATGGGACAGCCATCAGTGAGTCTGGGCTGTCATCGTTACTATTGGGAAATAACATGAAGATAAACTGCGCTTCTAAATTGTTCTAGGTCACTGTTTAAGGAGCTTGGTCAGTGATTAAAGAGCTCCAACTCACTGTCTCTGAAACATTTTCCTCGTGGCTGTTCTTTGTGGTGGCATACCCAGTCTCTCCCTTTCCTGGGCTCTCTATTGCCCACCCTTGAGGCTTGGTGGAGGCAGGACCCCATTCATTATCTTTTCTGATGGTTATTGGGGGTCCTGTGGTAAACCAGACACAGCCCCTCCCTCAATGGCTTCACAGTTTAGTCGGGGAGCAGACAGGTAGTGAGGTCATTAGAACACGGTGTGTCACGTATGGGCTGCAGCATGGACAGTCCGGGGACAGCGGGAGTGCTAGTGACGGTGGGACTCTCCAGTTGTTCATGTGGGCAGAGACACAACTTTGCCTTTTTTCTTTCTCCCTCTTAGAGAAAGTGATGCCAGTCTAAACTACTCCCAGGGAGCTCTGGACCGGGCCGCCTCCTGTGACCTAATCTTTACTTTGGACTCTTCCTTAGGGAACAAGTGGCACCAAGCCTTGGAGGACTGAGCTTGGCTTTATTGGGCAGAGTTTATTCCTCTGAGATGACCTTGCAGCTGATGAAGTCCCAAATGAAATGTCTCCCTTTTGTGCAGTGTGGCTGGAAGACAGCCATCTTCTTAGCATTAAAAACATTCTCAACTGAAGATGAAAAAGTGATGAGATTTTACAGAGCGATTTCAGATATATAACAAGCCAGAATGATCTTTTAAAGTATGACAGCTGCTTCAAGCTTGCTTGAGCCATTAGCACCATTACAGAGATTTAATTGCACCTTGGGCTTTAAATTGTGTGATTGTACCTTTTGATGGTGGCGACACGTAAGGGAGACACCATTGATCACACAGGGTGTAGAATCGTTCTCATGAGAATCTCTAGGCAGAATCTTAATGGATAATCAGATTTCTTGAGCTATGGGAGATAGATAATGACATTTAAGGTCATTCTCAGCAGCCCTCGTGGGGTCTGCCTACCACCCGTGGCCAGACTCCATCGTCATCCCCCAGCCTCAGGCGTGGGGCACAGACGTGGGGCGTGGGTCAGCCAGGTGCTCTATCTTTTCTCAGCCAGGCGGTGTCTGCTCACGGGAGAGGGGCAGGCACTTCAGGCAAATTCCTGTCTCCACTCTACCTAATTCAAAGCAGCCCCAAACAGTCTTTTTTCTTTCCATACTGCAGAAATATATTTCATGTTTAGAAGGCCCTCCAGCTCAGATCTCGTTATTGATGACATGTACTCAAAACACATGCTCAGAACTTGGTCACTGGTTATGTTGTTCCATGTTGTTTCTGGGTTGGAAATCTTGCTCCCAACAAAGAAAACCAATACAAGGTCATTCTCTCCTGGCATCCAGACCTCCCGTGGATACACGTAGTAGTGTGGTTTGATAACCTGCTCAGGAGCTGCTGTGTGCTGTGTTCTTGGGCATCATTTCTGGTTCTAGAAGAAACTGGCTGGTGGACTCCACCTGCTCTCTGCAGTGTGCTCTCCGCCTGCTCGGCTGGGCCTTGCAGTCAGGCTGTGCAGCCGAGTCAGCGCCTTCCTCTGTGCTCCAGGTGTCTTTCTCTAATGCACTGAGAGAGACTGAAGCTTCAGAGCTGGCGACATGTGGGCAAGCTGTGCCCATGGGAACTCCAAGAGCCATAATCCTAGTCTTTAGAGATGCATCCTGGGGTCCTCAGGGTGCCTGATACAGCAGTGTTTTCATGAAACCTCTTCAACAGACATTCACTGAGTGGCTGCTCTGGCATCCCCAGCAGTCTTACTATCCAGGAGACTTTGAAGACCAGTGGCCGATACCTTAATGCTGTAAACGACTTCATATCCCCTATGGGGAAAGCATGGGGCAGGATGCTTTTGTGAGAACTGCTGTGATCTGGCAGAGGATTCAGATAAAGGTGAACTCTTTTTTAAATACTTTCTAGGCTGAAGTGGTATAAAATTTATATATACACAAACACAGGTACATAGACACACACATACCTGTTCACATGTTATGTATTACGGTGAGGGGGAGGTGTGAACTGCAAGACACAGCCTAGACCACTCCTTCATCTTCCACATCTGGCTGAGACCGGGCTGCAAGGCTATGCCTTTCTTGGGGGTCTAGCCCCTGAAAATGAAAAGAGCTCCAGGAAAAGGAAGACCCGTAGCCACCATTGCAAAGCCCCCCAAATCAATCTGTCTGTTACAATCTGATAGTTTCCTCTAAAAAGCCCAAGGAAAGGGCAAAAGTCCGGAGAGGCGGATTGGGCCCCCTGCTTGGAAGCGGAGTGTGTGCTGCCGTAGGGATGGGAAGGATCGCTGGATCTGGATTTGTCAGATGTCTGAACCTAGTTTTCAAATGTTGGGTTTGATAAAATGCAACATGCATTTTGCCAAGCACTTTTCCCCTTAATTACACGTGTATATTTGAAGGGAAATTTAATCCATATGTTTCTGATTTGTTTACACGGAAATCATTAAAATGTTGTTTTTCAAGAGCCATTTGATGTGCAAGAAGTCTCATGAACCTTTTAAAAAGCTGTTTAAAATTTTCTGCTTTCTCTTTTGTTTCTTTTCCATTTGCATGTGTGTGTGTATGTATGTGGGAGAGGGAGAGAGAGAGAGGGAGCACGTGTGCACAAGTGAGCAAGAGTGACTAACCCCAGGATGTTAAAAACAAATTCCAACTCTAAATGGTTTTTCTCCTTGGGTTCTGAGCATTTGGAGTAGGCTAGAATCTTGCGTCCATGTCTGTGTCCCAGCCCTGACTGAACGTGGTGGTGATATGGCCATATGTTGGAATTGGGAGTCCAGGTCAGAGGAAGTAGGCCAGAGCACACTGCTTCGACCCCAGAGGAAGACCTTCAGGAAGCTGCAGTCCTCACCAAGGCCCAGGGAACTCCCCCAAGCTGTATCTGGTTTTCAGGAGCCCTTGTTCCAGCAGTGTGAGTGCAACAGGACTAAGGCGTTTGGCAAGACACACACAAGATAGTGCCACCGAAGTGATTCCACAGTTGTCATCCCAAAGTACTCATAGATTTTCTCTTCTAGGTTGTAAATGATATTTTTATATCACAGAATAACTATCTATGACTTAAAATTCACAGGTTGAGTGACAGGGTTTAAGTTCTACTGGCAATTCCTTCACACTTCTGAATGCATGTATGTGCACATAAACATAGATCTGCATAGATGTGTATGTGTGTGTGCATAGGTTTGTGTCTGTATGTGCTCATGGAGGGAGGATATCATGTGGCCCTTTATGGCCCCTCAACCCTATGCTAGCCTCATGTTTAGCCTAGAAGTTGCACTTCATGAATGAATGAATGGGTGGATGGATGGATGGATACGCAGATTACTTACCAAGAACCATGCTCTGTACTGAACACTTTAACTGCATTATCTCATTGACAGCGACCCTACATGTTATAGGCAGCAGTGGGGACCACCATCCTCCATAGCCTCTGTTCTAGAGTTGAGTGCAGGGACATTACATGGAGTAAAACTCAAAAGGCATCACTTTACGTGCCAAGTGATTGTTCCCCAAAATGCAAGTGGGAAAGGAGTTTATACAACCTGCCTAAGGCTCCCTGCAACACTGTTCTTGTCCCCCAGTCCCCTTTCTTCCCAGCAGCTACCCTGTGCAGTCCCGACGATCTCTCTGTCCTGCTCTATTGTGGGGCTCTCCCTGGAGCATCAGGGAAATCTTTGGGGAGTGGCAGGCCTGGACTTGCAGCCAGTGCTGTGAGTACCGGCATGGTGGACTGGGAAAAGCATTTCACTCCTGGGGCCTCCTTTCCTCATCTGTAAGGTGTAAAGTGTCATTTTGAGCATTAAAGGAAGGTGCAGCAGGGGAGGGGAAGGAGAGGCACTCGGTACACACTGACTCTCTACTCCAAACCAGCCTCCAGCTCCCTGCAAGCCAGATGGGCTCCCCTTGCTGCCCTGCCAAAAACCTGCAGGGGATGCCCAGACCGCCTTCCCTTCAGCAATGCGTGTAGAATCAAATACAAGCGTGCTTACAAGCTGATTCCAGTTTTCTTCCCTCTTTTCCTGGCTATCCCATTCCTCCTCTTCCTGGTCATGCCAGATCTGGGGACTCTAGATTCCCTGAACATCCCCTGCTTAGGCTCTGACCTCCAGTCGAGGGTGCTTTCCCTCTACCCTCTGGAAAGGCCTGTCCTGTCCTTAGAGCCCAGCGCAGCAGCTGCTCTGTCTTTCCCTCTGGCCCCAGCCCTCCTCTCCAGAACCACCCCCTCCCGCTCGCGATGCCCCACAGTGCTTGGTCTGTTAAAGTATTCATCACATCGTGTAGTGGGTTTATGTGTTTGTGTGTTTCTCACTGGGCTCTTAGCCCTTGAATTTGGGCCAGGGGCTGTGATTTTTTTTATCCCTTGGGAACCTAGTGGAGGACCTGGAATGGAAAAGATCTTCCACGGATGGTGTTGAATTAGACTGAGTCCACTTACTACAGGTCATCAACAACGGTGTTTTTCCTTCTTGTTGTTTGTTTTTGCTTGTTTTTTCTGTCAATCCTACTTGTATTTGAATGTTTATTTGTTTTTGAAGACAGTAATTTTAGATGTATGCCTAATGAGGCAATACTATTTACTTTCAGAATTTTTAAATTTGTATTTTTAATCTCTTTTTCCAAAGGAATAGAAAGCAAGACAGGGTCTTGCAGTTGGATGGGGGCAGAACCTAGGCTAGAGGAATTCTGAAAGGAGGGCCCGGCAGCACTAAAGGAGAGTGGGAGAGCAGGGGGGATTGCTAACAGCGTTTTATTTCACCCTGGTGTCCCGGCATTTGTGAAATGTCACAGTAATGGTGGAGAGCCAGAGTATATATGTGATTTCCTTTTTTTTTTTAAATGACTTTGAGAGGATTCAAGGTCATTCCTATGATAGCATCACTCTTAAGCACTTGCTGTCTGATCTGTGTTTTGACTGGGAGGAAGAGGGTGGAACTACCTTCAGCACCTTGGAAATTGCAGCAGTGAGTGTTGCAGCCTCCAGTGACAATAGTGTGTCCCAGTGGGGAAAATAGATTAAGAGCCACTGTCCCTGGGCTTACTCAACCAACCAGATATGCCACAGGTCCCTACGTGTGAGAAAGGGACTGCTTTGCTGAGGAAATGCAGGCTGGGTCTCCAGGATTTAAGAGGCACAGCAGAGACTTGTCGGTGGCCCCGGCCTCCTGGGCAGCACGAGCCAGGGCGTGTGGTCTGAAGGGGAGTATAATATGTCCTTGTTGCCTTGGTGCTGGCCTCCCTCCCAAAGGGCTCAGACGATGATGCACGCTTCTCTGTGCAATAGACATCACGATAATACCTATCTTGTGGGGTTTATGAGGATTAAATGAAAGTGCATGTTAAGCATTTCAGACTGTGGCTACTGTGTGGCGAAAGCTTACTGAGAGTCTGGACCGCTAGTATTGTTCTAAGAAGGATGATAGTGAAGCCCACAGTGGCATGGTGCATGCCTGGGAATATCTCTGGCACTGGACCAGGTAACATTTTTTTTTCTCCTGCACTTTGGGAACCCTTGAATCACTGCAGTTGTACATCAAGCAAGTCCATGAACAGAGAACAGCAGGGAACCAGAGCACAAGGCTGGAGGACTGTGAGCACTTCGACAGGGTGCCCGGTCTCTGATCCCTGCACCTGGCCTCCGCGCGCTCATCATGCTGGGACACGGGGAGCCTTTGTGCGTCTATGTCCTACTGCTCGGGTCACCTGGCTGCCGAGACCCCTGGTGTCATTATCAATTAAATTCTGCAGGGCTTCAGATAACGCTCTTTGCTTTCATTTTGCCTGGAACCAGGGCTCTCAGAGGGGCCTGGGGGCCCTCAGCTGTTTGGTGGTTCTGGTCTTGGCAGGGGCATGAAGGATATCTTCTTTTTCACTTCTCACACTCTTTTGTTCTTCCCAACTCCAAGCTGACAGAAACTTCTGTCCAGAACACACTCTCTGCCCATTGTCCTTGGAAACACTCACCTGGGCATTAGTCAACTGCTGCCTCCCTCTGCTAGTTTTCTTCCTTCAGGTAATATTTATATGGTGCTTACTGTATGCCAGGCTATGATCTAATGTGATCTAATGCAGTACAATCCCCACAACTCAGTGAAGTAGGAACCATTATTATTCCCATTTTACATGAGAGAAAACTGAGGCTTAGAGACTTGCTCAGAATTCCTCAGTTAGCAAAGGGTATGAGTCAACAAGTGAACCCGATGCTTTGACTTCAGAACCCCTGGGGTACACTGCCTCTCTATACTGTGTCCTACATGCCACAGTATCCCCCACCCCCATGGCTGTGCTGAGAATTCAGCTAGCTGTGTCATGCCTGTTTACACGCACACTTTATACGTGCCACAAATGGAAGGCCCTGTTTTTGTCAAATCGTGCTATTTTCTTCTCAGCATGTGAAAATCCATCACAAATGAAAACTAGTCTTATTTTACATAAACACTTCCAATCTCTTCCCTTTATCAAAATAATGTTGCAGCAAAAAGTCATTTTAAAAATGTAAAGCAAATTCTGCATCAGAATGCCAATGGGTACCAACTGCTCACACGTTGGGGATATTTCTGTCGGAGATGAGATGGTTCCATATTTAATCCTGCAAACCTGCCATTCCAAAATATGTACAAGACAAGTGGGTAAGGAGGTAATGATTCATAATGCAAGAAGCCTCTTCTCCTCACCAGAAAGTTCACCGCCATGTGTTTAGGAGATGTGAGTCCCTCTACTGGAGCAACTGGAGTGGCACGTGCAGAGCCGGGTTTCTGTGGGACACACCGTCATCTCTTGACTTAGTAAACATGCATGGAGCACCTCTCGTGTGTCCCTGTAGCGTGAGGGGCTGTGGTGAGGAATGGGCAGGCTCTGCCCATGTTCTCGTGGAGCCGACAGGTCCATAGGGAAGCAGCCGGGCAGTAACCACACAGCTGAGTGTGTGATGCCCCCAGGAGGGTGTGCGGTGTGGAGGACAGGGCTGTGGTACGAGAGGATGCCCTAGAGCAACTCAGCTGGAGCTGAATGCAAGAGGGGAGTGGTCAGGGTCTGGGGACGTCTTCCTAGGGAAGACAAGCTCAGCTGCCATCTGAAAGATGAGTAGGTGATAATTAAACCAAGATCTGGGGCATGGGGAGAGGCAGGAGATATTGCAGTGAGAGAAAACACATCACATGAGATACTGATAAATGCTCCCTGGCAAAATGTTTTGGGATGGAATAAGGGAGGGAGACGCTGTGTAGAATCTGTCACTTTTGGCAATCCATTGTATACGTGAGATGTTCAAGGAATACAAGTTCCTACTGTAGAGAAAGCTGTTTAATTATGAGTCAGCTTTTCCCTAACTTACTTGATTATGGCATCCTTTTATCATGGAGCAACCATTAACATCTCAAAAGGCATGTGTGTTCCCTGGGGCCTGGGGACTGCTGAGCTGGAGCTCATGTGCTCAGGGGAAGGGTCTCAAAGGTGCAGAAATAAGCGATGGAGATGCAGAAGAGAACGCTTTGAGGAAATGCATAGTAAAATACATGTGTGAGTGTGTGTGTTTGCCTGTAAGTGGTTGTATATGCAGCATATTACTGGAGGGATGTTCAGGAAATGAATAGTGCTTGCTTTCTACCTTCCCCCTTCCTATTCAGTTTGAATGTTTTACAAGGAACATGCATTACGTTTTTAGTAATTAAAAATGAAAGAACAAAAGAACTTGATTTACAAAGCTACGTATCTGCAAGTAGTTTTTCAGGGGACACAGCTATCTCGTAAAAGGAAATATATCTGCATGTAAATTGTTAATGGCTTCCCAGGTGATAGTTCTCTCTACTTTGTGGTGAAAATTGTTGGCAATAGTTTTGTCACAGGCAGGATGACTATGGAGTGAGTTGTTTATGGCAGTCAGTGTGGATGCTGCCTTTGTAAGAGATTGTGTTAAGTGTCATATTGTGTCCTTATGGTGGCAGTAGTTATTTTATGATGAACAATGTTGGCCTGGGAAAAGGGAAATGATTTCCCTCTAAAATGATTCTGTGATCCTCCAGCCATCTGCTGATGGATGTCCCAGAAACGGGGATGCCCTGCCTCAAATATGAAGACCATTCTGCACTTGGAAACAAATATGTCAGGGTTTCCAAGGGTCAGAATGGAAACTGGGATTAGAAGTGAGGTTTTCTTGTCTCAATAAGTGGCTGTGCAGTCTCATTTTGTTCTCTCACTGACATTGTATCAGGTGACTTGCAAGAGGACTTTTTGAAGCAGCTGTTCCTGGGCCTCGGTAGACACTCTAAAGGTGGTGAGGCCCAGGGTTCATGCAGCCAAGGATGTGCACCAATCGGTCTCCTCTGCCTTCCCCCCTGTCCCAGGCCACGTCCGGGAGCCTGGCCTGCACTGGGGACACATGTCACAGGGGATCTGGACCAGGGGTTCCATGCAGGGGTCTTTGCTGCCCGATGAATGTCTGACAACAGCACAGGCAGGCCTTGGGGATGAGATGTCCACTGTCAGATATATTCTCTGGTCAGGGCCACCAGTTCCTCAAGATGACATTCAGAAGTTCATACCTCCAATACTTTGGGTGGGTTTCTGGTACAAATGACCTGGTGACTGACCTTCCCTATTTCTCAAGACATCATGTGCTGCACGATGTGGACAGCTCCATTTTGTAGTCTCCAGAGGACAACCATTCTTGTTTTCTTCCTTCTTTCTTAAGTGGGAGCGTTATTTCTGTACATTTGGATGTTTTTCTCTTTCCTCCCCTCTCACTGCATGGCAGCAGAACAATTCCTGCGTGGTTTCTACCTCAACAGCTGCTGCTGCTCCGTGCCCGCACGCGTAGGTATTTGCACATGTCCATATGCACAGAGATGCAGCACACTGTCACTTTGCCTTTTGGCAGGTGGATCAATCCACATCTTAGAGATGAGTAAAATGGCTGAGGGAGATTGAGGGCACGTAACTTTACGTGGAGAAACTCAGACTGGAGGTGAATGTCTTTCTGTTCCAAATCTGTGGTTTCCCACTTGTGCTTCGAAGCAGAGCCTCAGCAGCTGAACCTCCGTGGGCACACCACGTCCTCTTGTGTCTGCTTCACTCAAGGCCCAGGCCGGATGCGGGGAGGTGGGGCCTGACCTGACCCTCAGAGACGTTTCGTGTCCTCTGTTCACTGCCCTCAAGGGCAGAGTGGGAGGAGGGAGCTAGCAGGACAAGGTCCCTCGGGACCCAGGTGAGGAGGTGAGGAAGGGCGTTGGTTGGGGCTCTAGGCCCAGGACCAGGGGGGCCTGTGACGGGCCAGCAGTGGAGAGGGAGTGGAGGGTTCCCTCTGTGGGTGTGGGAGCCTGAGCAAAGGCCAGACCCAGCAGTGCCTACTTAAGGTTCACACATAATTGGCTGGTGGTAATTTGCTTTTCCACAAACCAGACTTTAAGGAATATCTGGAGGTACTTGCTCAGGAAGGTTTTATGATGTTCCAGGATCATTTCCTTGGATTTCAAGAGGAGGCAGTCATCCTCTCTGTTTGTATCTCTTTAATTTTCTCCTGACCGTGGGTGTGCCTGTCTGGGGATCATTTGTGTCCTGTGCTCTTTAGGAGTAGAATATCTCCCTTCACGTAATAGCTGCATGTCTAAAATGGATCAATTTATAGGAGTTTTATTATTCTTTTATTGGCCAGTGTGCTCTCTGTTATGGGCTGAAGAGCGTCTACCCCAAAATTCATATGTGAAGTCCCCACCCACAGCACCTCAGAGTGTGACTGTACGTGGAGATCTCTAAAGAGGTGATTAAGTTGAAATGAGGTCCTTAGAGTTGGCCCTAATCCCATGTGACTGTTGCCTTACAAGAAGAAGGGACATGAGGGATCGCGTGTGCACAGAGAGATGGCCACATAAACACAGTGAGAGAGCGGCCGTCTGCAAGCCAAGGAGAGAGGGCTCAGGGGAAACCACACTAGGATTTCGTCTCCAGAAATAAATTTCTACTGGTTAAACCACTGGTCTGTCATATTTTGTTACGGCAGCTGGAGCTGACTAACACTCTCTCCTTCTTTCAAAGAGCATGTGAGGCAGGGGTACTGAAAGTGGGCCACATCAGCACTTTTTTTTCCCTGATGCCAAATGGTCATTTTTTTTCTTTTGGCCTCCTTGCCATGCCCTCTCCTTTGTGAACTCTGTCTCAGAAATGGCTGAGTGATATTCATGTCACTGGTTTTCTGTAGTACAACGTAGGGTTAATATCTTAAATGAAGACTTGTCTGTTCATTTTATATGTAAGGAACACTGTTTGAGCTCATGGACAAGCTTCATCCTGTTCACTCTTATTTGAGGGAAAACCCAGCAGGTATCAGTATAAGATCTGCCAAGATGCTGCTGTCTTCCAAGGAATAACAACAGATGATTAGGACAGCAGCCGCCGTGCTTAGCTCCATCTGCAGGCTCCTTGGACACCCACAGCGCCCCTGCTGCAGGAGATGATGAAGTCTCCTGGGTCAGAGGACGGGTTCTGAGGCCAAACAGCTGGAGTTGGAGTCGAGGCATGGCTGCTCACCTGCTGTGTGATCTCAGGCAAAATATAAACCTCTGTACTCAATAACTGTATCCAACTCAATGCATGAAGTTGTTGTGAGGACTAAATGAGAGAGAGAGAAAATGAATCCCTGGCATATCAGAAGGCTTACAAATTGTTCAGTACTACGACTGCTCACCCCATTTTACAGATGAGAAGACTGAGGCTCCAGGAGGTTAAATTACTTGTCCAAGTCTGAATTCAGACCTGGGTCTGCCTGTTGTCCTAGCTGCCATGCTTTAGTGAGCTACAAGAGCCTCCTCGAGAGCAGAAGATTGGGAGAAGCCCAGCCCCCAGGCTGCTCCCCACTGATGATGAGGGAAGATTTTCTTGGGTCAGCCTGGTCAAAGCCAGATCAGAGTGTCACCCTGGCTATTTCCTGACCTCAGCGAGGAAGCACCAGTGTGGCAGTGCTGGTGGTTCAAATATCGAAACTACGTGTGTGGTTGGTAGGTAAAGCTCCAAGGCCCCTCCCCAGGGCCCCTGTCCACCCCAGCCCCTCTCCACGATGGACAGGCTGGCATCACGGGCTGAGGCCTGTGCCGTTGTACCTGATGAGCACCTGCCACACAGGCTGTGAGCACTGAGTGTCGCCCAGGGTGGCACTGCTGCGTTCCCTTGGCCACAGCCCCTTGTCAGTGTACCCACTGTGTGTCTTCTCCTCTACCCCCGGGGCTCTACCTCTTCTCCGAGGGGAACCCGGAGCCTCTGTCTCATCTCCCCTGATGCCCCATGGCTGCCTGGCCTTGTTCTCGGTTTCCTGTTCCTTCAGCTCTGCCCCCACTCAGTCTGCACACCCTCGGATGCTGGCTGAGGAAGCTTCTGGAGCTTTCTCATCGCCAGTGCGTCAGGCCCCCGCTCAGCTGGGGAATGAGCCTCGGGTTGCCCCAGGTATCCTAGTGCAAGAGGTCAGCCACCTACACCCAGAAGCCCTGGTGTGTGGGCTTGTCATTCTGGGGGTGGATCTTCCCGGTATCCTTCTGAGGAAGCACAGTGGGCAGGTTCCCCTCATGGTACTGAGCGGAACCTTTTCAGGGAGCGCCAGGCCTGCAGAGGGTTCTTTATGTGAACTTTTAACTCGGGGCGTGGGAGGGGTGGGATTGTTCACTGCCCCGTGCAGGGCCAGGACTAAGCTGTGGCGCAGGGTGGCTGTGAGTGCAGGCTTGGCGTGCCGTCCGCTCGCTGGCTGTCAGACCAGGGAAGTTGGCTGGCCTCTGTGAGAGCTAGCTGACTTCTCACGGCTCCAGATCCCCACAGCATGGTGGGGAGAAGCTACTGGAAAGGGAGACTGGAGAGAAGTGGTAGACAGAGGGTCACGGAGGAAAGGAGTGAGGGATGCCGGGGAGAGAGCAGGAGCGAGCACCTGGATTTCCCCCCACTGTCAGAGAAGCCCATGCTGTAAGTGCTTCCCTGAGAAGCTCTGGGATGGGGTCACACAGAGCCCTGGAATCTTCTTCACGAAAGCGGCTCCTGTGGGACCTGGACCACCCGGCTAGTTATTTCCGTGGCTGCTGTTATTGATAACCTGACTCCAGAAATGCTCTCTGCTTATCCTGACACATTTCATCCCGGAGTTTTGGGCTTCTTTTCCCCTGTAGCTCATTCTGAGGAGTTCCATGAAGAAGATACAACCAGAAGTTGTTTCAACTGCCAAGATGAAATATCTTTTGACACTTTTCAACCTTTTTTTCCTTTCCAAGCGTCACTCAAGTTAATAAAAAAGGAGAGAGGAATTGGGGTTTGATGGTTATTTTCTATTTATACAGGAAAAGCCATCTTCATGCTTTAAATGTAGGTGCTGCATAAAATATTTGACAATGATATTTATTAGCTAATGTTAGAAATTACCGGGTACATTGTCACTTGAGTAAAAAAAGGACTTGAGGGATAAAGGTGGAAACCTAAGAACCTCCAGGGGTGTGGAGGCCCAAAGTGCCACTTGCTCACGGAAGGCACGGTAGTGTCTGCCTGCAGGGAGGGGCCTCCGTGTGCTAGCTCTCATCAGGTGGCAGATGGGTGCCATTTGGGGAGAAATGAAATGCCTACGTATATGAAGTCTGCAACATGTTGTGAAGGCCGGTCTTTTCACACTAGCTGAGTTTATCACTGAGAAAGTGCTCCCCAGGGAGGGGCTTATAGGATTAGGGGTCAGTCTGCCAGTGTTAACAGTAGTGACTCTTGGCCAGGAGCTGTAATGAAGCCGGGTTCACAGAGATGTGAGTGGGCCTGGACCACCTTCTGGCCCAGACGCAGTCCAGGCCAGGTGACCCTCCCACTCTATTTGTCCTCCACAGTCTCATAATGCTCTTGGTAATGTCACATTTGAAAGGCAGGGATGGTCCTCTTCATGGCATCAAAATCTAGAGACTAGCAGCCCCACAGCAGAGTGGACCGGGGGTGAAGAAGTCAGACCTCTGAACAGTATGGCAGGGAGTCTGTTCTGAGCCTTGCCCCTTTTTCCAGACAATGCAGCAGCAAAGATAATATGTTTTTCCCATTTTAAGTGGCTCCTTTTCCTAATAAATAGCTTAGTCATAGGAGACACGTAATACACTTTCAGGTTGTGCCAGAAAGAGCCTTATCTTCCATTTCCAGGCCTGTGGCCTATAATTCTGTATAATGGATGGCCAAGTTAGGAGGAATTGTTTCATGACAGTCTGTCTCTGGAGGGATGTGGTTTATATTAACTCAGCTGACAGGAAGCTAAGTCAAATGTCCTGTTGACAAAGGCTGGAGACCAAGATCTGATTTTAAATGGGCAGTGATGATCAGCTTGGTTGGTGGGGAGTACTGCGGCATGCAGGCACCGGATGGCCAAAGTTAAGGCCCCCGGGCCAGGGCAGCACCAGCCAAGAAGTGAAGCAAAGAGTTGGAACATGGCTATTATGTTTTGGTGTCTCTACATTAAAAATAAAAACACTAAGATGGCAGGTTGTAATGTTGCAGAAATTGAAATGGCTATCTGAGAGGAAGCTGGTTTTACAAAAGTACAAGTTAAATTTCTGATGGTTCCACTATTCTTCTGCATAGGTATTTAAGAGGACTGAAGTTCATTACCTGTGCAACAGCTGATGTTTTGCAAGTGCCCCAGTGCAGGTCTTCCCGGCCTTTCTCATGTTTTATCTAACCCTCTGGCCTACCAAGAAGAGGCCGCTCGGTCAGAGGTACCGGGCTGGCATCATCTCCCTTCCTGAGGGCTGAGGGGTCAGTGTCTTGGCCCCGTAGTGGGAGGCTGTCTGTCTGGGTCGTCACACAGCTGATTTCTCAATGTATTTGTCCTAAACACAGGAGCAATTCGTGAACCCTAGAACTGACTCAGTCGGTAGTCCGCGTCTTGAAGAAGTAACCATTTGTGCTGTGGAGAGAGAACCAGGGAGCCTCTGGGCACCGGAGGGTGGAGCAGTGGTTCTCACCTCAGTCCACTTACTGGTCAGAATCACTCTGCACTTTTTTAGACAGCTTTATTGAGATACAATTCACATACCATACAATTTGCCTATTTAAAGTGTATAATTCAATGGTTTTTAGTCTATTCACAGCTATGTGGCACCATCAGTTGCCAACTTTAGAGCATTTTCATCACCTCGCAGAGAAACCCTGTAACCTTTAGCTATCAACCCCTGTCCCCATCTCTACCCCCTGCCCTAGGAAACCACTGATCTTTCTGTATCTATAGATTTACCTTTTCTGGACACTTTTTATATAATTGTAATCATGTAATATGTGGTCTTTTGTGACTGGTTTATTTCACTTAGCATAATATTGTCAAGAGTCATCCATGTTGTAGCATATATCAGTATTCATTCCTTTTTATGGCTGAATACTATTCTACTATATCTATAACATTTTGTTTATTTATTCATCTGTTGATGGATACTTGGGTTGCTTTCACCTTTTCCTGTTATGAATAATGCTGCTAAGAACAGTCAAGTTTTTGAGTGGATATATATTTTCATTTCCCTTAGGCATTTACCTAGAAATGAAACTTCCAGATCGAATTGTAACTCTGTATTTTACCATTTGAAGAACTACCAGAGTGGCTGCATCATTTTCCATTCCCACTAGCAGAGTGGGAGGGTTCTGATTTCTTCATATGCTTGCTAACAACTCTAGTTATTAATATATATCATCTACCTCTCAGAAGTATGAGTGGATCTTGTGGGTTCGATTTATATTTCCCTGATGACTAATGATTTCAAGCATCTTTTGTGTGCTTATTGGCCATTTGAATATGTTCTTTGGAGAAATGTCTATTTCAACCCCTGTTCATCTTTTATTGGGTTGTCTTTTTATTATTGAGTTGTAAGAGTTCTTTATATATTCCAGATACAAGTCCCATATCAGATATATATGATTTGCAAATATTTTCTCCCATTCTGTGAGTTGCCTTTTCACTTTCTTCAGGGTGTCTCTTTGAAGCACAAAAGATTTGAATTTCAAGTCCACTTTACTTTTTAGTTTTTTTGTTCATGCTTTTGGTGTTATTATCTTAGAATCCATTGCCAAATCTAAGGTCATGAAGATTTAGTCCTGTGTTTTCTTGTAAGAATTTTATGGTTTTAGCTCCTATATTTAAAATTTTGATCCATTATAGTTTGGTTTCGTATATGGTGAGAGATAAGAATCCAAGTTCATTCTTTTGCATGTGGCTATCCATTTGTCCTAGCACCATTTATTGAAAAGACTCTTCTTTCCCCCATTGAAGGGGTTCATGACACCCTTGTGGAAAATCAGTTTACCATAAACACACGGGTTTATTTCTGGACTCTCAGATCTATTCCTCTGATCTATATGTCTATCCTTATGCCACTGCTAATTACTGTTACTTTGTAGTAAGTTTAAAAATTACTGAGTATGATTTCTCCAACTCTATTCTTATTTTTCAAGAGTATTTTGGCTTTTCTGGGTCCCTTACAATTCTACATGAAATTTAGAATCAGCTTGTCAATTTCTACATAGTGGTCAGCTGGGATTCTGATAGAGATTAAATTGAATCTGTAGGTTGTTTTGGAGAGTGTTGCCATCTTAACAATGTTAAGCCTTCAAATACATGAACGTGAGATATTTTTCCATTTATTTGGGTCTTTAATTTTTTTCAATGTTTTATAGTTTTGAGGTCATAGGTTATGGACTTCTTTGTTAAATTTATTCCAAAGTGTTTATTCTTTTTGATGCTATTATAAATGAAATTGGTTTCTTAATTTCACTATAAGATGGAAATATAATTTATTTATATATATTATTCTTATATTCTGAAGCCTTGCTGAGCTTGTTTATTGATTCTAATAGATTTTTAGTGGATTCCTTAGTATTCTCTGTGTACAATCTGATGTAACCTGTGAATAGAGGGGATTTTACTTCTTTCAAATCTTTATACCATTGTCTTAGTCTGTTTTATGTTGCTATAAAAGAATACCACAGACTGGATAATTTATAATGAACAGAAATTGACTTGGCTCACAGTTCTGGAGGCTGGCAAGTCCAAGAGCATGATGCTGGCATCTGACAAGTGCCCGCACGCTGCATCATCCCATGGCAGAAGGCAAAAGAGAGAGAAAGAGAGAGCGCGCGTGCGCGCGCGAGTAAGAGTGCTGAAAGTGAGAAAGGAAGAGTGCTGAACTTATCCTTTTATCAGGATCTCACTCCCAAGATGACTAACCCACCCACTCTCTTGATAATGGCACTACTCCATTCATGAGGGTAGAACTCTCATGACCTAATGACCTCTTCAAAATCCCACCTCTCAACACCATTGCATTGGGGATTAAGTTTCTGATACATGGACTTTAGGGGACATGTTCAAAGCATAGCACCATTTATCTATCTATCTATCTGTCTGTCTGTCAACTTACTTACCTACCTACCTACCTACTTGTCCAAGATAGAACTTCCAGTACAATGTTGAATAGAAGTGGTGAGAATATATATATTTTTCCTGTTCCTGATCTTAAGTAAAAGCATCCAATATTTCACCATTAAGTGTTGTTAGCTGTGGTTTTCTTTGTAGATGCCCTTTATCAGGTTGAAGAAGTTGCTTTCTATTTCTAGTTTATTGAGTATTTTTTATTATGAAAGAGTGTTGGATTTTGTCAAATGCTTTTTCTGCATCTACTGAGATGATCATGTGGCTTTTGTTTTTTGTTTGATATGTTATTATTATATTAATTGATTTTTAGGTGTCAAAACAACCTTGCATTCTAAGAATAAATCTTATTTGGTTATGATATAGAAACCTTTTTATGTGTTGCTGGATTTTGTTTGTTAGTATTGGGTTTTTGCATTCATATTCATAAAAGATAATGGTGTATATGATGTCTTTGGTTTTTTTATGATGTCTTTGGTTTTGGTATCAGGGTACAATTGGTCTCATAGAATGTGTTAGGTATAAATTTTTCTCTAAGCACTGCTTTAACTACATTCCATAAGTTTGGTCTGTTGTATGTTCATTTTCATTCATCTCAAAATATTTTCTAATTTATCTTTTGATTTCTTCTTTAACCTACTGGTTATTTAGGAGGATGTTACTTAATTTCCACATATTTGTGACTTCCCCAAACTTCTTTCTATTATTGATTTGTAATTTCATTCCACTGTGGTCAGAGAATACACTTTTTATTATTTCCACCCTTTACAATTTTTTGAGATTTGTTCTATTGCCCAGCCCAATGGTCTATCCCATGTGCATGTGAGAAGAATATATATGTCTTCTATTGTTGTTGGGTGGAGTGTCCTATAGATATTTGTTAGGTCCAGGTGGTTTATAGTGTTTTAGAATCTTTTATTTCCCTTTGATCTTCTGCCTAGTTGTTCTACTTTGCATTCAAAGTGTTATATTGAATTCTCCACCAATCATTATTTAATTATCTTTTTTTTTTAAATTCCTTTCTATTAGTTTTTGCTTCATGAAATTTGGTGCTCTATGTTTTGTGTGTATGTGTATAATTGCTATATCTTCCTGATGGACTTATTCTTTTATCATTATCAAATGTTCCTGTTTATCTCCAGTAATGTTTTTAAAGTCTATTTTGTCTGATATTAGCATAACCACTCCAACTTTCTTGTGGTTGTTTCCATGATATACTTTTTCCCATCATTTTACTTTTAACCTGTTTGTATCTTTGAACCTAAAGTGTTTATCCTTTGGATAGCATATAGTTGGAGCTTTTTTTAAGAAATCCAATATGAAAACATCTGCCTCTTATTGGATTATTTAATCTATCACATTTACCATTATGATGTGAGCATAATATATATTCATATAGTTATAACACATATATGGTATAGTTTAGTATATAGTATCCTATATAAATATGTAACATCTCATACACCATATACATGCATAAGTTATATATGGTTTATCTATTTTAGTATGGTATGTATTTAATGCTTTTTAATGTTAACCTTATTTTTTTGTTATTTCTGTATCTTTTATTTGTTCCTGTGGATTTGAGTTACCCTCTGGCATTCTTAGCCAAATACAGCTATGCTCTCCACCACCTCCTTCATGCTGCTATTGGCAAATGGATTATATTTCTATATGTCATAGACTCAACAATACACTGCATAATATTGCCTTATACAATTGTTTTCTAAATAAATTAAGAAAAGAGAAGAAATGGCCATTTATGCTCTTTCGTAATTACATAATTATCTTTACTGAAGATCTTGGTTTTTTAATGTAGTTTCAAATTACCATCTGGGGGTATTTGCTTTCAGCACACAGAATTACTTTTAGCATTTCTTGTAAGACAGATCTGCTAGCACCAAATTCTCTGTTTTTATTTATCTGTTAATGTCTCTATTTCAATTTCATTTTAAAAAATAGCTTTGCTGGATACAGGATTCTTCGATGGCAGTTTTGTTCTTTGACCACTTTGAACATGCTGTTCCGTTGCCTTATGGCCTCCATTGTTTCTGCTGAGAAATCAGCTTGTAATGTTACGCAGGTTCACTTGCAATGCCCGTGTAAATGATGAATCATTTTTTTTTCTTGCTGTTTTCAACATTTTTTTCTTGTGTTTGCCTTTCAGGTTTTTTTCTATGATGTGTCTTTTTGTGGATCTTTTTGCATTTATACTGATTGGAGTTCACTAAACTTCCTGGATGTATAGGTTATTGTTTTTCAATAATTTGGGGAAGTTTCTATCCATTATGTCTTTTAGTATTTTTTTCAATTCCTTCTCTCCCATCTATCCTTCTGGCATTCCCATTACACATATATTGGTGAACTTAATGATATCTCACATTTTTCTGAGGCTCTGTTCATTTTTCTTCATTTTTTTTCTCCTTTTTTTGGATTGCATAATCTCTATCAATCTATCTTCGATTTTGTTAATTCTTCTTCCTTCATTTCAGATATATTGTTGAGCTCCTCTACAGAATTTTTCTTTTCAGTTATTATATGTTCAAGTTAATTGGTTTTAAAAAATAATTTCTATCTCTTTATTGATATTCTCTATTTGATGTGACATTATCATAGTAACTATCTTAACTTCCTTTTGTATGGTTTTCTTTAGTTCTCTGAACATATTTATAATAGGTATTTTGAAGCCTTTGTTAAATAAAGAACAATTTTTGGTCACCCTTACGGGAAGTTTCTGTTGTCTGCTTTTCTTTTTTTTCTTCTTTTTGTGTATGTGTCCTATTTTCCTGTTTTTTGCATGTCTTGTGTTTTTTGTTAGAAACTGGAAATTTTAGATAACATATTGCAGCAACTCTGGCTACTGGTTTTTGTGCACTGGGGCTTGTCATTGTCACTTGTTTTTAGTGACTGGATTGTTTTAGTGAATTCTATTCTTTGTCTCTCCTCCCCCAGCCCAGTGTGAAGCCTCTGATATTGTTGCTGTTGCTGTTTAGAGGGGTGATGCCTTGGGCATATCCACAGTCACCATGAGATCTCAGTTGGTCTTTTTCCCTGGCCATGGTCACACCAGCTAGAAGGCTCCAGTAATTGCTGACTGATTGCTGTATTTTTTAAACAATGCCCTGGGGCATAAATTGCTTCACACGCTGATCCACTCAAATTCTGGTCCTTTTTAAGGGTTACTTCCCAAGGTCAGTGTTTGAAATTTGTCCTCCTCCCAAAGGGCTCTTCTTCTGGAACTTTCCTACAACTTGCCGGCCTACAATTTAGCCTGTATCTCCAATGAATCTCAGTTTCCTCCCAACTGTTTCACTATAACTTCCACTGTTTTTGAGAATATCCTTGAACTTATCCATACTCAGTTGCAACTGAAACCAATTCCTTCGAGAAGAGATTTCAAACTATGTTTTGTGGACTGCTTTCTCCCACCCTTCCCTGGGCAAAATCTCTGAGCCACAGCTTTGGAGCTGGGGGTGGGGACAATGGCATGATTCTCTCTGAGTGATAATGTGAGTGCTTAGCTCAGTGGAAGGGGGTAGCAGTAGCCTCAAGTCTTCTCAGCTTGCCTTTTCCAGTGTGCACTCTTTGCCTTCCAATTCTGGGCAAGAGCAATCAGGGTCCCAGTCTTCTCAGCACACCATGCCTAAGGTAGAGCCTACATCCTGTGAGTGCAGGCTTTACAGAAGAAGGAAGCCCTCTCCTCTCAGCTGTACTTGCCCAGAACTTAGAATCAGGAACAGGCAGCTGGTGGCAGGATGAGAAATGCTCATGTTCTGCCCCTCCCAAGATGAATGCTCTCCATCTTTGAACTTAGGGAAGAGGGAGACCAGTGTCCTTGACTGTACAGTCTAGAGTAGAGTTTGTGTCTTGCTAAGCTTGGATGGGAGAGGGAGGGAGCAGGTCTTTTTTCAAACATTGTAGTCTCTTGCTGTTCTTACTGAGTTCCAGTAGATTTTCTTGAATAAAAAATGTTTCTGCATTTGCAGTATGCCTTTAGGACCAATTTCAGAATCTCTAAATGATTGTGCCTTCTATAATTTTTGTCATTTTTCACTATGGAGCAGGTCCACGGAGCTCCTTATGCTGTTGTGCTGGAAATGGAACCTCTCAGGGAGCTTCTTAAACATCCAGATACCCATACCCCTTCTGGAAAATAAAACAATATAAGATGTGAATAGGGATTGGAAAAACCCAGGAGATTTTGGTGTGCAGCCAGAGTTAGGGTTACTACTGTAATATGAGTGAGAACATGGGCTTTGGATGTGAGTCACATCCCTGATATTAAACAGTTTGCAATGTTGGGCACAGAATCACTTACAGATGAAAAAATTGGGGATGAGGATTGATTCCCACCCCAGAAGGTTGTTGTGAGGATTCAATGAGTTAACACAGTAAAGCATATAAATAGAAAAATAAAAACATTATCATATATAACAATATACCATATAATATTAATACATGGATGATAATGATGATGATAATGATGTCTTTGCATCCTTGGTTACTCTGTAATTCTAACCACAACTTGAATGTTCTAGTTTGCTTTAGTATCAGGTAAAAGCCCAACAGAAATGCCCCTCTTGTACCTCTGTTTATCCTGACATAGATTTCCCTGTATGACTGAAACATAGAACCTCACTTATTTCTTTTAATTTATGCCAGATTGAGGTGGTTCCTGATGCCTTTCTTTGTTCAAAGGGTCGATTGGGTTGAGGGAACATGCATTTTTTTTTAATCCAAAATATATGTGAACCTTCTTCTCTAATTATTTCTGTCTAGGAATTTGTGACATTATCAAGCAGATATCAGCTCGTGGGCTGATATTTCTGTCCCCTGGAATTGTCCCTTAAATGTGCAAATTCATATGGAGTAGCCAGTAGCTCAGAGCGCTAGTGAAGAAAAATGTGACTTATAAAAAGACTTTTCCTTTATTTTGGTGCAAAGTCATATTAATGGGCATTAATGTGGGGGCTTGAAGGACAAGGTCCATGTGGCCATGCTGGGGGAGGGAGTCCAACCCATGTCTCGAGAGCAGGCCCTGATGCACCAACCTGATTAGAAAAGGAGAAGCACCTGTAACCCCAGAATATTCCATGCCTTTATGGTTTCATCATGCAAAAGCAGCCAAAGTTACTAAGGAAAGGTTCAGTGAGTCCCCACGATAATGGAACTTAGTCATCTGCAATGATAGCACTAAGGTGCTGCCACAGTGACCATTCCTCACCCACCAGTCTCCCTCCAGTGTTTTCCTATGCATAGATGTCTCCCCCACCCTTTTTTTCTTGTACTAAGGTGGGCTCATGTGGTATGCACACTGTCACTTTATAATTGTCCGTTTTACAAATAGTAGGCATTCGTGTTAGTGGTCTTGAATATGTCACTCTTATCCACTCTTTCTTTGTACTGCCAAGTAGAGGCAGAGGCACTGGTTCTTATCCAGACAGGTTTATGGTGGGGTCCTGTACATGTTACTCCCAGCCTGTGTGCCTTAGACAAGGCATTTTTGCTCCCTGAGCCATGGGGTCCAGGGCAAGGAGGCATTGTGCTGCAGCTGTTAACAACCGGAATTTGGAACCCCAAAGACCCCAGAGCATGCTGCTATCAGCTGGGTGGCATTGCGAAATTCATCCCACCTGTCTGGCCTTCAGTTTCATTATCTGTAAAATGGGGATAATGTCTCTCCCAATGGTTGCTGTGAGTGCTTAAGTTCTTATAGAGAGGGATCCTCCACCTGAGGGGTTTGCAGGTGGACTCCTCTGAGCCTGGCCCAGTCACTTGCTGTGGAGTACTGGTTTTAGCATCTGGTAAATTTTGAGCTTTAAGAAAAAAAATAACCATATTCTTGTAATGGATTATCTTACTTTATTTATAACATGTATTTTTGGTTTTCTTATCCAGTTTAGGATGTTTAGTGATGTAATTTTTTATTGCATTACTCTAGATTTATATGTGTGTGTGTGTATGGATATATATATATATAGAGAGAGAGAGAGAGAGACTCACTCTGTTGCCCAGGCTGGAGTGCAATGGCATAATCATAGCTCACTGTAGCCTTGAACTCCTGGGCTCAAGTGATCCTCTCACCTCAGCCTCCTGCATAGCTAAGACTATGGGTGCATGCAACCATGACTGGCTTAGTTTTAATTTTTTTTTTTTTAGAGACAGGGTCTTGCTGTATTGCCCAGGCTGGTCTTGGTACTTTGGGTTTTGTAGATTTCACAAGTGGCCATAAGGAATTTCAGGGGTGTATATTTGGTTGGGCAGGGTAAGGGATGGTCAGGTGGACAGCTTCTGTGGCTGGGGAATCTCCGTGTTGGACACGGAGGAAGCTGGCTTCCAGGCTCCCTCTATAGTCCAGTGTAGATCTGGCCCCTTGGCCTTGAGCGAGGTCTTGGATTCTAAGCAGCTTTCAGGGAAAAGCCAACAGTGTTCAGATCAAAGTTCTGGGGAACAAGAAGATCTTAGACTGATGTTCCCTCCTAGAAGGGTTCATTCCTTCATTCTCAATTCCTTGGGGTCCTTAGCATAGCTCAGTTTCTTGGTTACTAACTTCAGGAAGACCTTCCTGCTGACACAGATGAGACCAAGTGTCGCATCCGTGGCACCTCCGGTGCCCTGCTGTTGCCTGCACTGTGCTGTATGCTGTCACTTCTGGGGCTGCTCCACCACCCCCTCTGCAAGGTGAGCTCTCCTGGCCCGGCACTTGGTGGGTGCTCCATAGTTGCTAGCTGAATGATGCAGATAGATCTGAAGAGCCCCTTGGAACTGGAAAAGACAGATGCTCTATGCATGTGACTAAATGGAGAGGGAATGAGAGAGGAGTGTTTTTTTCACTGTGAAGGGCACTGAGCATATTTGTGTATAAAGCAAATTAGAAACAAACCCAGGAAAATACTTCTTTCTCTTCCTCACCTCTTCTCAAGACTAGCCTAGGCTTGGCTTCATATATCTTCAAAGGAAGATAGGAAAATTGGACTCAACTAATGAATTGTTAACATTTTAGAAGCATTTACTATATGCCATGTACTGGCCTAAGTGTTTTAAATGTATTTTCTCCTTTAATCCTCCCAGCAACACTCTGAAGATCAGCTCTATTTTATCCCCTGTTTTATAAATGAAGAAGGGAGTGCAGAGACATTGAGCAACTTGCTCAGGGTCACACAGCCCATTGATATACTAAGCCATATGCAATATTATCTGAATGTGAAATCCTTTGTAGAAAATGAATATCTGGAAGATTGTGCTGTGTTGGTTGAGCTGAGAAAAGAATAAACGTATCCTGTTGTGCTCTCTCTCCCGGTACCCCAGTACCACCAAGATTGGCCCAGCTCAGTTCCTAAGTGCCCAGGTGGGCTGCCCAGAACAGAGAGTACTTTTCTCCTGTGCTGTAGTCCTGAGATCAGTCCCCTTTGGGTTTAAACAACACAGAGCTCAGGATGCCAGAATTAATGCCCTTTAAGAGCCTACAGAAACAGGGGCTGGCAACTGCCATGCCTTTTAAGATGTAATGGTTTAGATCTGCCTGTGTTCTGCTTGGGGATGGATTAGCAGAAGCTGTGGGAACAGATGACATGCTCTAGCAGTTGGCCTGATTCTGATTTCTGCACTTCCTACTTACAAAAGATTTTTTTCATTTCTACTGGTTGTAGATTATCATCTCTGCACACCCGTTGGGGATCAACCTGGGCTGGGGCTTCCAGGGCTTCAGAATTACAGCTGCTCCTGGCCCAACTGCGTCTTGGAGGAAGTTGATAGGGATGTGTGATGGAAGGATATTCATAGCTCCCTTTAAGTGGCAAATTGAAAAACCCTACTTAATCAAAAAAACGGCTGTGGTTCATCACATTTCAATCTCGTTTCGAGCTGCCTCTATACCCTCAGAAGATTTTTTTTTTCCCCTCGTGCAAGCAGAACTTTTGATTACTGTCTGCATATATCAACTTGCAGTGAATAAGCTTGTCTCCGAGCTGGCAGTGAGAGCCTGGCTATGGAAATGTCATTCTGATGAGGGCAGCATCTCTTGCTGTGCCACGGAGTTCGGGAGAAGCAAAGCTAAGTGTGCTTCTGCGACTTCCGAGGTGGGAACCTCAGATGTCATCATTCTAAGTCAGAAGGCTTGGCTAATTACTGAGAAACTCAAATTGCTTGGGGGCAACCTGACTAAGAGGACTTTGAGCCAGAGGAGGTAATTTTAGAAATGTGCAATGCTGGCAACAGTAGGACAGGAATTTGGGTCCATTCGTTTGCCATATTGTCATTGCACTAGCCTGGTCAGTTTTCCTGCTCATAACATAAAATTCCCTCCGCAGGTGGTCAGAGTGCCAGGAAATAGCAGATCCAGAGCAGTCGCTTTCTCATTTCACCTGTGGCCTGGCAGCAGTGCCTTCCTTCTCTGCTGTGTCCACACGCCTCTCTGACTTCATTTCTACAGCCCGCATCAAGTTCCCGTCAGTACAGGGTGGCCTCTGCCTCTCCCTGGTGTATGCCATACCCATTCTGCCCTCGGGGTTTCTGCAGACTGGCCCTCCCACCTGTCCGACATCTCATCCGTCCTTTCTCCTTTCTACCTAAATCCTATCCACTTTCAAAGCCACTTAGCCTCATTCCTGGCTCTCCTGCATTTCTGAAAGCCTCTGGAGTACTATTGATTATCTTCCTGGAGCTCACGCAGAACTTGGTGGTGGAATCATGCGATCTAGGGTTTACTGACTTCCTTGCGTTGTTTTAAGTGTGCCGGTTCCTCGCTAGGTTGTACCGTGGGCTGATGTGTTTTCTGTTGAGCCCAGCACCGTGCCCACTCAAAGGGGATGCTGTATAAATACAACTGCATTTATCAGGCTCAAAACACTGTGGCTCTGAGGTATTCAGGGAGGAAGGGCCATGATGTGTACAGCTTGTCCTTAAGTAGTTTGGAATGGAAAATAGTGGTGTGTGTGCATGTGTGGTAATGGGTAGAGTGTGCAAAGGTTAAAGCAAGTGGGATAAAGTATTCAAAATAGTTAGATTTTATGAGAAGAAAATACAGGTGTTCTTTGTATTATTTTTATTCTTGCACTTTTTCTGTACATTTGCGAATGTTTCCAAATAAAATGTTTTATTTTCTTTTAATTAAAACATATTTATTAAAACACTGTGGTCATCCTTGAACCCTCTCTTTCACCACCTAAAAAAACAAAAAAGACTTAGGGGTAGTTTTAATTCTTCTTTTAAAATTTTTTTAATTTCAGAATATTATGGCGGTACAAACGTTGAGGTTACATATGTTACCTTTGCACTCCCTGAGTCACAATTACAAGTGTGCCCATCCCCCAGATGGTGCGCACCACACTCATTAGGTGTGAATATACCCATCCCCTCCTCCCGCCTCCCAGCTGCCCGACACCTGATGAATGTTACTTCCATATGTGCATATAAGTGTTGATCAGTTAGTACCAATTAGATGGTAAGTATATGTGGTGCTTGTTTGTTTTCCATTCTTGTAATATTTCATTTAGGAAATTCAGGCCAGGCACAGTGGCTCATGCCTGTAATCCTAGCACTTTGGGAGGCTGAGGCAGGAGGATCGCTTGAGGTAAGGAATTAGAGACCAGCCTGAGCAAGAGTGAGACCCCCATCTCTACTAAAAATGATGTGGTGGTGCACATCTGTAGTCCCAGCTACTCAGGAGGCTGAGGCAGGAGGATCGCCTGAGCCCAGAAATTTTAGGGTGCTGTGAGCTAAGCTGATGCCATGGCACTCTATTAATAGTAGCCCTGGCAACAGAGCAAGACTCTGTCTGAAAATTTTTTTTTTTAAATTCATAAATAATTGTCTATATATCAGGGTAGTCTTTTTAAAACATGAATCAGATTGTAAATATCACTTCTCCATTCATAACTATAACCTACCATCAGAAAAACATTGCTGCCCTCTTCCTTCTCAGAACTCACCCCTTGTGTGCTCATTCTGCTCTGTGTAGAGGGGTCTTGCTGTTCTGGAACACTTAAAGCTCATTACATTACTCATGGGGGTCTTCCCATGAGATGCTCTGTGTGCCTGGAATTCTTTCCCCCTATCATTGTGTCTGGCTCCCTCTCTCTCTTCATTCAGCCACTTCATTTGTTTGAGTGTTACCTCCTAAGAGGTGCTGTCTCTACCATCTTCTAAAAAAAAAACAATAAAAAAGAGTCCTGTCTGCTCCATCATCCTCCGTGTTTTTCTGACTTATTTTTAATGGTAGATGTGACCAGTTTACGGCTACTGACAATGTGTTAGGCTTAATCATTGTTATCAGTCCAGTAGAACGCCAGCTCCATATGGAGGGCTTTGGTGTGTTCTCTGCTGTGTTTTCATAGCCTTGAGCAGTGGTTCACCCATTGTGGTTCCAGTGTCATCCTGGCACTTGTCAGAAGTGGACATTTCTGGGCCCTCCCCCAGATCTACTGAATCAGGTACTCTGGCGATGGGACCAGCAATCTGTGATGCAAGTCCTCAAGTTGATTCTGATGCATTTTAAAATTTGAGAATCACTGCTTTAAAATTGTGTCTCATGTGAGGTAAGTTCTAAGAAATATTTAAATGATAAGCAAACATTCAGTGTCCTTTTGTGTTACAAAGTCCACTTTTGTTGCCTTCTTAATTTAGAATCTTAAAACTCTAGTTTATAAAAACTTAAGTTTTTCATTATAACAATGTTCCCGTGTCAATTTTGGACTTTGTGAGGATTCAAGGTTAAAATACCACTTCTATTTTTACTTTTTCTGCCCTTGCCACCTCCTTTGTTTTATGTGGATGCTAATTTGGTATAGCCTTCTTTGATTTACATTTCTGGTAATGGCTGTTATTGGGGAAACAGAATATTAATCACTCTAAATTATGAATAATTATAGAGGCATCACTCCGTGCTTCTGAATGTTTATTGAGAGAATATATGGTGGCAGGCTGTGTCCTGAGCTGGTAAGCTGGCCCTAGCTGGGGTTCATGTCAAGCCCCATTGCCCAGCTAAAAGTAGAAGCCACGAGGTGGACAGGTCACCTGTCAGGATGCTGAATAACGTCTGGTGTGACCAGAGCCTGTGCTGGTCAATTTATCAATGTCATCTCTGAATGCATTCTTGTCTGGAGAACAGATGAAGTGGCCACCAGGTAGAAAAGCCCAAAATAAATGGGACTAAAAGGTTATGTGTTGGAAAATTGAAAGTTTCCACTTATAGAGGATCTTTTGGAGATTTCACAGCTAAGAGCTATTTAGATGTGAATGTTTGTGGTTGTATTTTATGTATTCCATCTAAAACATGTGGGCTTTCCACTTGAATCACCCTGGAGCAGTAAAAAAGTTATTAAAAATATCCTGTGTTCAGCTTTAACCTCTAATCGTACGGTATAGAGCTAGTGAAAAACTGTCAAGCTGTCGTTAGCATGCTGCATGTCCTAAATGGGTTGTTCTATTTCGGGGGAGTTTGAGGGGTGGTAGAAAAGATAGCAGTTTATCAGTGTTAAAGATTATCATCCTGGGTCATTGGATTATATGTTTTTTTCTTTTTAAACAATTTTTAATTTTTTTAAATTTTTATAGATTTAGGGGGTACACACACAGTTTTGTTACATGAATATATCGTGTAGCGGTGAAGTCTAGGAATCTAGGCTTTGCACCATAACCCCAATAGTGCACATTGTACCCAATAGGTAATTTTTCATCTCTCCCTTTCCCTCCGCCCCCACCTTCTGGAGTCTCCTATGTCTGTTATTTCCCTCTGTATGACCACAGGTACCCATAGTTTAGCCCATACTTATGAGTGAGAACCAGCTATAGTTGATTTTTGATTCCTGAGTTACTTCACTTAGGATAATGGCCTCTCCTAGGATAAAGACATTATTTCATTGCCCTTTATGGCTAAATAGTATTCCATGGTGTGTGTGTGTATGTGTGTGTGTGTATATAAATCTCCATACTGATTTCCATAGAGGTTGTACTAGTTTACATTCCTGCCAACAGTGTATAAACGTTCCCTTTTCTCTGCATCTGTGCCAACATCTCTTGTTTTTTGACTTTTTGATAATGGCTATTCTGACTAGAGTAAGATGGTTTCTCATTGTGTTTTAATTTGTATTTCTCTGATGATTAGTGATGTCGGGCATTTTTTCCTATTAGTTGGCCATTTATATGTCTCTTTTTAAAAAATGTCTGTTCATGTTGTTTGCCCACTTTTTAAGGGGGTTATTTGGTTTTTTTTCTTACTGAGTTGTTTTAGTTCCTTGTAGGTTGTTTTATCCCTTCTCTGTCCCTTTCTGTACTTTCTAGATTTTCTACCCTGAACATTTTTTTAAAATCTGGAGGGTATGTTTGGAATATGAATGATTAGGTTGGAACACTTTGCATTTGTTTACGCACTGGGATATGCAGGGAGGGAGCAGGACAACCTCAAGGACAATGTGGACCCACCCCATGGGGGATTAACCACGCTCCTCTGATGGGAACTCCTCCAGGAACCATCGTGCCATAGACCAGTCATGAACAAATGTGTCCTCCACAGGTGGCCACACGTCCCGATGTCTCTCTGATGTCCATGGTTGGCTTTGCTGCTGATCTGTGAGCCAGCTTTGGGTAGGTGGCCAGTGCACAGGCTGGCCCCGGGCCATGGCCAGCAGGCCCCACAAGCACAGAATGCCCCATGCTGGGGGAGAGATCCTGGTAAAGAGCAGGGTGAGATGAGGACCCTGTGCATTTCCAAAAAGAATCTCTTCTCTGTCTCTTTCTCTCTCCTTCTCTGTTAGCACATCTGGAGACTATTCCATTATTACTGTTATTAGAGCAGCTGACATGCTTCAAGAGTTCATGAGTGCCCAGCACTGTGTTAGCTTTGGAGAAGTCACTTACCCTGCCTCGCTTGTGACGTGGGGCTGTCCCCGCCACACCTCAGTAGGGAGATGCAGTGCTGGGTGCCAGACAGACTGGTACAAGTGAATAAATGCTCAATACATAGTTATGTCTCCTGTTAATAACAATGACCTTCTCCCAGTCCTATCAGCTAAGTATTGTTATCCTTATTTCATAGATGAGGAAAGTGAGGCAGAGAGAGAGAAAGATGGAGGAGGGAGGAACATAAAGGCACAGAGACGCAGAGAGCAGAAGGTGCTGGCATGTTGACTGTCACGTGAAGAGCTCCTGCTTTGGCCATGCAAGTGATTAGGGCTTACTTGCCCTGGAACTTGCACCCGCTGACTCTGGGCACAGAGGAGCATCATATGGTGGTGAAGGAAGTGGGCTCTGGGCCTCGAGGGTGTGGTCACATCCTTGCCCTCTCATGCCCATGTTGTAGGACCGTGGTGGAGTACTCTACCCCCTGTCCCTCACTTGCCCTTTTGTAAAATGGGAATGTTGGTAGCTCCACCTCAGAAGAGTCACCTCTCTAAGAAACATTTGTTGAACATTTACTGTGGGCCATGCACTTGCGAACAGCCACACCATGGCTGTATCCAAATAGGATAATTACAGCAATTATATTTTGAGGGCCTACTGCCTGCTAGGCTCTATGCGGAGCATTTTTCCTACTGAGTTACCCCTGCTGCTCAGGTCGCAGTAGAGGAAGACTGGTATGCCCCATTTCACAGGGACTCAGAGGATTCATACCTGCTTATGAACACTCAGGCAGTCAAGTGGGGACTTGAACTTGGCCGTTTGTCTGACTTGAGGTCCCTGCTCCCTGTGGTTAGGTAGCATCTACACAAACTGTGTGCGGCAACAGGGGCAGAATGCCAGCTGCTCACTGCAGAGGTGCAGACCTGAACTGGGGCTCATGTCTGTGGGGGGCTGTGTCTGTGGGTGGGCTGCACCTGGCCCACGGCAGTGCCCAGATCAGGGACATCAGCATCCTATTGGTCGCTTTCATCCTCCTGTGTGGAAGTCTGTGGTGGAGGGCTCTTGATCCATCTCCATGATTCATCACCTGGGACCCTGGCTGTGCACTCTTCATTCACTGTCATTTCCCACCCAGGCACATCCTGTCCTCCTGAGTCACATGCCCACCCTGCATCCACCTGGGGTGTAGAGCCTGGGGGCAGTCTGGCTCTGATCTCAGACATGCTGAGAACTGGCTTTGAACAAGGCACAGCCCCTCCCTGGGCCTGCCAGATTGTTTAAGGACTTGCAAATCAGCCACCATCCACCCTGAGGGCTGCTCTCTGTCACTCCAAGGCTGCTTGACTAGAGCAATATGGGGCAAGTTAGATGCTGTGGACACGGATCCAATACCCCCACCTATAGACCAGGGAATCACACACCACCTTACTCTGAACACACTCCCAGGACACTGAAAGATTTGTTTCATTTTGTTTCTCAATCCCTCTTCCATCTCCTTCCCCTGGGCTCCCCCTCCAAGGTGTCCTCCTTCATCAGTGGAGGAAGTGGCACTAGGACATGCTCTCACAGTTACCGAGAGACAGGCAGCACACTGGCACATTCGTAGACGTTCTCTGGCCTTGCCGGCTGCAATCCCCCTCTGACAACACAAAGGGGATTTGAGGATTCAGGGGAGCAGGGAGAGAGCATGCCAAGTTTCCATGCATTCACTGCTGCTCCCTCAAGGGAAGACTGGCTTTTCCCCAACAGGCTCAGCCAGTATCCTGGTGAATTTGCTGTCATCCTATGCTGCTCTGTTCTCACTCCCTTTGGCCACGGCACAAAGATGCTTGGAATTCTCAGGGTTCTCCATGTGGTTCTGTGCAAGGTGCACCCACGTGTGTGAGATCCCAGGCCCACTCCTCTGGAGGCAGCAGGACTGGAAGGGTCTACACTATATGTGGGAATTAGTTTTAGTTTTTTTTTTTTAAATTCCATTTTATTTCATTTATTTATTTTTTTATTTTAGCATATTATGGGGGTATAAAAGTTTAGGTTATGTATATTGCCCTTGTCCCCCCCCCACCCCGAATCAGAGTTTCAAGCGGGTCCATCCCTAGATGGTGCGCATCGCACTCATTATGTATGTATACACTCATCCTCTCCCCACCAACATCTGCCCGACACCTGATCAATATTATTCCTAAATGTGCTCTTAGGTGATGATCAGTAAAATCAATTTGATGGTGAGTACATGCGGTGCTTATTTCTCCATTCTTGGGATACTTCACTTTGTAGAATGGGTTCCAGCTCTATCCAGGAAAATACAAGAGGTGCCATATCACCATTATTTCTTATAGCTGAGTAGTACTCCATGGTATACATATACCACATTTTATTAATCCACTCATGTATTGATGGGCACTTGGGTTGTTTCCACATCTTTGCAAATCAAGATGGCGGACGAGAAAAACCATCAGCCAGAGTGTCTCCGCAAGAAAGACAGATTTTAGAAGAAAGTGAAAAAAATAGGCAGACAAACATAGATCAGATGAGGCTCGGAAGGAAGGGTGCCTGAAACTACAGGAGACTCACATGACGAAGCTGCGGAGGAGAACTGGAAGGAGAAAGGCCCTCGAGAGGCTTGGAGACCAGCAACAAGGGTAGGTGGAACAGCTATATTTCCCCTCCCTTGCGTTTTGGACTGTGGGTAGGCTCCTGAGCGGAGAGACCTGCCCACACCAGCCCAGAGACGGCCACTGCCAGTGAGCCGTGAGCCTCTTGCAGACAGGGCACCAGGCTCCCATCTCCCTTGGGGCACCTCCCAGTCCGCAGACCCGAGCCGATCGGCAGGCGCCATATTGCTTCATTCTTCCCTCCCCCTTTCCCTATGGGCTGCTGCCCAATTTAGCCACCACCCAGAGGCATCTGCAGGGAATGGGACCTTTCCTTTTGGGGACTTATAGCAGACTGTTTTAGTTTTGAAGTTCTCGAATTACAGCTCCAATAACTTACTTGTTCTCTCTTTACATTGGTTTCTGTCAATAAAAGGTGGTCAAGAGGACTTATCTAGTGGTGGCTTTGCTACTAACTGTGTGACCTTGGGCATGTTACTTGTCAACTTAAGTTCCATCTCCCTGTCTGTGAAATGAGTATTACATTAGTACTCCCCCTCGAGTTGTTTGGAGTAAATGTGTTCCCATCTGTAGATGTCTTAGGATAGCTCCTTGGCACAACCTGAGTGCTCGGTGCGTGTTGGCTGTGTTCATGTTCCACTACCTTCTAATGGTGTTACTTTGGGCAAATCTGTCATCTGTGGCCTCTGTTTCCTCATCCATAAGATGTATAATAGGACCGGTATCCTAGTGAACTAAGTGAGCCACAGCACGGAAGGTGCTTAGCTGGGCAAATGCAACATGCTACATACATGGCCAGTGTTACTATCTCTAGGGAGCTGTGTTTTTGCAGTTGAACCTATTTTTCTCTTCTCCTGTGTTATTTCTTATTCAAATAAACCTCATTCATGACTGTCGACATTCTGTTGCATTTTGAGGGTGTATGCATGTATGTGTGTGTGTATGTGATATGAGTGTGTGTTATATGGTTCCTTTTGCTACTTCGGTATTTGTGCCATGTGTACCCCATTTCCATGTGAAAACCTGCATCTCTTTGCCCTCCTCTGCTTTGCCTGCTCTTACCAAAGAAATCTTGCTCCCAGTTACTCTCCTTGCAGACACACACATGACAACACTTGCATGAGGTAAGGGTGTGTGAATATTCATCTCTGTTATCAAACCTTTGTCTTTCAAACTTGATAAACTCGAAGCTGGGGCAGGCGGCTCACAAATTGTGTGTAAGGGGCTCCTCTGCTTGATTAAAGAAATTTGTGAGGAAAGAAATGTGTTAAACTGGGAGTCTGGTGAGACGTGTTGCAAAGTGTTCTCAGAGCCGACCAGCTCATGGCATTTTAGGACCAGTTTTGTGAACCTGCCAAGGAGCAGGCTCTGCTGCTGGTTGGAAGAGAGGAACTACCATACATTTTCCCCAGGAGGAGAGCAAGAGGTGAGCCTGGAAAGCCTACGGGTAGGAGCGAAATTATCACCCACTCAATTTGCAGCTGTCTCGGAAAGGACACGCGGCCGTTTCTCCCCTAGTGGATTTCTGCAGAGAACAAATCCTAGCAAGCGGATCTCATCTCCTCTCTAATCAAGTGGTGGCCGGGCTGCTGAACATGATGATTGTTCCCGTTGTCCCTTGCACTGGCCTGTGAAGCAGAGCTGGAGTCTTGGCAGTTCTTGGAAATAATGACCTCTTATAAGAGCATCTGATTCCATGGCAGCCTCAAACCCCACTGCCACCCTGGATAAAAGTGTTTCACCCAATTACTGATTCCTGGTTAGTATTCACCTGAAGTAAGAAACGGTAGTGAGTTGTGAAGCCACTACTAAGTTGTTTTTATAATTGAAGTACCAAATGTGAAACTAAATATAATTTGCCATTATCTTCCCCAAGATACCATGAGTAATGTTGAGTTTGATGCCATTTTTCAGAAATGAAATGATCTTTTTCACCTGCTCATGTTGTCTATTCAGGTGACATGAAAAATTGTCTAACAGGACTCGTAACCTAGTCATTGTCCAGTAGTATGCATTTTAAAACAACCAAAGTGAAGTATACTGTAGTGGTTGAAAAATGTGCCCCGCAAAAATTGGCATCCACTCAGAACCACTCAGCCTGTGACTGTCTTAGTCCATTTGGGCTTTTATAACAAAAATACTATAGGCTGGGTGGATTACACAACAGAAATTTATAGTTCTGAAGGCTGGGAAGTCCAAGATTGGGGTGCCAGCATGGTTGGGCTCTGATGAGGGCTCTCTTCCTGGTTTGCAGATGGCCGTCTTCTTACTGTGTCCTCAGATGGCAGAAAACAGAGAGGAAGCAAGCTCTCTCATGTCTCTTTTCTTAAAGGCACTAATTCCATCATAAGTGCTTTACTCTTATAATTTGATCACCTCTGAAAGACCCCCATCTCCAAATACCATCACATTGGGGATTAGGGTTTCAATATATGAATTTTGTAGGGATACAAACATTCATTGCATACTGGTTCCCTTATTTGGAAATAGTGTCTTTGCAAATGTAATTAGTTAAGGATCTTGAGATGAAGTCATACGAGGTTTAGGGTGGGCCCTAAATATAATGACAAGCATCCTTACAAGAAAAGGAAAAGACACACAGAGGCACACAGAGAAGAAAGTCATGTAAAGATGAAGGGAGGCGTTGGAGTGATGCATTTACAAGTCAGTCAATATCAAGGATTGCCAGGAACCACTGGGCTAGGAGAGAGGCACAGGGCAGTTTCTCCATCAGAGCCTCCATAAGGAACCAGCCCTGCAGACAACTTTTTCAGACTTCTGGCCTCCAGAACTGTGAGAGAATAAGTTCTGTTGTTTTAAGCCACCCCCGTTGGTGGTAGTTTGTTATAGCAGCCCAAGGAAACTAATCCAGACATTCTATAAAATCACTAGCCAGGGCTCCTCTGAGTCTTATTAGACAATTTCTCAAGTTACCTTCATATGGTACTGCCTGAGGAGGTGGAAAGCATTAACATCAGGAAGGACAAAGAAAGCCTGAGGAACTCTCCTGAATTAGAGGAGACTAAAGAGACAGGACAACTCTGTGTTCCTGGATTGAATCTAGGCCCAGGCAAAGGACATTGATGTGGACATTGATGAAATTTAGATGAGATCTGTAGATCTTGGTGATGGCATTGCATCAGTGTTAGTGTTGTGGTTTTGATTGTTGGAGTGAGGTTAAGTAAGGTTAACATTTACAGAAGGGTGAATGGGATTTTTTTTTTTTTATAATTGTTGCAACTTTTTTGGATTCTGAACATTATTTCATAATGAAAATTTAAAACAGTGATATTATTTGTTTATAGGAGAAAGATGGGACAGAAAGAGGTTTGGGAGAATTATATTGCACATATTAAGAATGGCAAGCTGGCTCATGTGTCTATTTTCATAGTGAAGACATGGGCTTCATCTCGCAACTCACCAACACTCTTCTCCTTACTATGGTGAGGAAGTTATATTTATCTATATTAAGACAGATACCTTCAAATACTCTAGGTACTAAAAATTTCACTCCTGAAAACAGGCCTCTTTACTTCTCCTCACTTGAAATGGAATGCCACACTGCTATGGCAGGTCATAGAGATAGGCATGTGGCTTTGAAAATTGATGAATAGAACAAAAAGTTGGGGTAGGGGTAGGTTGGAGAGGAATGTATACAGAACAATCCCAAATCCGTGTTAGTACAAACATAACGTCTTTCCACAGACGGAGGAGGGAGTGGACAGTTTTACATCAGGATTTTAACAGTGGCTCTCGATTGGATTAGGGTGACTTCAGTGTTCTTTCTGATCATTTGATTTTTTTTAACAGAAGACATTTTTGTTAATTAAATAACTTATTTTTTTAAAAGAAAGAATAAAAGTATTTTTGGAGCTTAATTTCCACTCACTCCCCACCAAAAAAGAGCTCGATGTTTGGTTTAAGATAAAATGCGCCCAGTGGAAACTTACTGCAGAATTCATTTATTATTCTCCTCTGCAGCCACTTCGGGGCTGACGCTTGGCCTCTGTCGCTCTTCTGGGAGGTGGCCAGTGTGACAGCACAGTTGTGCTGGTGGTCTAGTCAGGCTGAAGTGCGCAATTGAGGAAAAGTCCTTGGCTCAAGACCTCAAGATTTTTTCTTTTTTTTTCTTTGGGAAACATTGTTTGCATTTTGTTTATCAAAAAGTCTTTCTTGTGTTTCTCTTTGGCACAATTAAGTAGATTTTAGAATTTGCAATTGTGGGTCTTTAATATATTCACCCCAAGATGCCTTTATGCATCTGTTATATATTTCTATATTGTTTTTGCTAATAGTTTTGGAGAGATTTAAAACATTTGAACCTTTTTTCCTTGCATTAAAGACAGTGTCTGGAGAAAGTTAAAGGCCCAGAAAGTTATTCATTTTTTTTTTTTTTAATCTCTCATTGTACTGTAGTCAGCTGCTTTCAAAACAGAAGGGCCCATTTTTTCTTATCCTTCTTCCCTTTTCATTTTCTTTTTAAATAGGCTTTGGGTGATTCAAGATGATTGGCTTAACCCTCTGGTATGAATTTTTACTGATCCCATTTGCTAGTTAACTATGTCTTATCCGTAATTCAGTTGTGAGAGATAAGATCTCCATATACACATGGTAGATACGTAATATGTTTTAGAGAACAAATATTGAACAACTTAATATTGAATTAAATATCTGTTTTAAGTGACATATTTGCTTTTAAATAGTTTAGCCTTTTATGGTGGGCTATTGTTTTGGAACAGGCTTTATTATACTATCCTTACATCTTTTGTTGTTGTTGTTCATTCTTTCCATCTTCTGATCTCACAGTGACCAGACTAGTCTTTATTTTCTATTATTTTAAATTCATAATCTTTGACTTGGCATCATGGATGGTGCTTGCTTTGGGACGTTCCATGGGTAACATAGCTTTCAGTTCTTATAAAAATTTATCATATTCTAATCATGTAAATAGTATTGAAATAGTAGCAACCTTAAATTTACATGTCCATTAATTCATATACAAAATAAGACCAAGTTGTTTAAAAATAATCAAATAGACTAAAAGGTAAAATCATGGAAGATTAAATAAAAAAGGTGAAGTGGTTACTAGCTACATAGACGGCTTGTGTTATTTCAAGTTAGCAATAAAATTAGTCATTAAATGTGTTAGGACTCCAAAATGTCACAGAGGTTTTGATTTACTCTGTACTTCTGGCAGTTTAAAAATATATTCCCAACTTAATCAAACTGATTAAATAGATCAACATCATGATATAAAGGTTTAGCATCTGTATTGCTACAAGATCTTTCTGAATCACTTTATTTTTATAAATATGAAAAGAATAAAGTTTGGACTACTCAATATTTTAAGAAAATATTTCCAACCCTTTACTTAAACACATATTCTTGTTTAAACAATTCCAGCTAAAATCTCTAAGTAGCTCTGTCCTTGAAGATTTTTTTGGAACTCAACTTCCATTTCTGAAGGCCTGTCCTTGTCATACATCATTTTTGTAGCAGCTGGCTTCTTCCTCTCCTGGTGCACTTCCTGTTAAATATGTATGGTTTGTTGGTTTTATTTTAGTAGCAGTAACATTCTCTTTTTTTCCATTGTTATTTGTAGCATATAATCTGCTGGACTTGCAGCATTATTTCCCACGAAGCACTTCTTTCTCTCTTCTTTGATTTTTTTCCTTTGCATCCCAAGAGATCTATGTTTTACATTAAACTTTTCTTGCTGGTGACTGATAAAGTTCCTTCTGTCTGCCATGTAATTTTTGGAAGGCTCAAGAAATTTCTGGTACACCAGTATGGTATGAAAAAGCTTCACTTGGGGAATGATCTTGCCCATTTTAAATTCTTTAACAGAATTAGTGACCTGGGCTGTCTTTGAGATTACTCTTGGGCATTTGTGACCATACTGGACACTCAGAGAAGGTGTTTATGGTTTGGTGCCTTTACCTTTCCTTTCCTATCAGTAGCACCCTGAATTTCTCTCAGGAACTCATCTTTCCTGGCTGCTGGGCTTGAATTCAGATCCAGGGCTTGATAGGTTTAAGCTGATCAGCATGCCCATCGCCTCCTGTGCTGACTAGTTCAGGGATGGGCTTGCAACAGTCAAAGTCAACGAAAAGTCAGAAGAAATCTGAAGATCCCACATTCTGCCCTGGGTGGAGTGGGGAAAAGATGTGGTGACTATAAGTGCTGCAGCAATTTTGTGTCCCTGTAAGGGGGAAGGCTGGAGATGCTGGGCAAGGGGGACAGGGTGAAGGGCCAGGATGTGTGGAAGGCAGGGGCTGGAGCCAGCCCTGCAGAATGCAGAACAGAAAGATAGAAACTATGTCCCTGTTTAAAGCCATGAGCAGTCTCTGGATCACTTTCCCCATAACGCCATTCTCGCTATTCATTTTTTTAGTTCTATGGGTTAGCATTTTCTGAGGTATTTTGAGTAGGGTGTGTCTGGTTCCTGAAATTCCCAACTTGAAGAAGTAGAGAGTCCCCTGACATAATTACAGTAATAACTCTTAAGCAGCATTCACTTAGGCAACTTAGTGGATTAATTAATGTTATCCACTTCTCCCATTGGTAAATGGCTTTGGCTGGTGTCTAGAGCATGTTGAATGGCCATAGCTAGTAAACTGCTCCCAAGACTCAAAAGGTCATGATCCTACACATGAAGATTCACCAAGTGTTAAAAGAAGGTGTTCAGTGTATTATTTTACAAATGATTGCTTGCTCTAATCTTTTTTGATTAACCAATGAAATGCATCTCATGATCACATCAGATATCAACACACACACACACATACACAAATCAGTTCCTCTCTCTATGGAATGGGATGGGTTATAAATGGGGTGTCCATCCAGCCTGGTGTGCTTAGGGTTGGATGATCAATTATGTGGTCATCCTGGTTATGAATAACTTAATAGAATTAAACCTATACCCTTTGATTTTTAATGAGCTGTTTATATGACAAGAAGAGGGCATCTTCAAGCACCTTTCCCTGCTGCTCAGGAGTTAGGAGTTAGTGTATTCAACCTGCAGAGGTCCAGAAACTGAACCATTTGGTCTCATTTAATTTGGCTATACTGAGGTTGTTCAACAAGCCAAAGAAATAGTTGATAAAAGAATTTGTAGGGTGAATGAGATCCAATGCAAAGACGGCTGGAGTCTCCTTGTTAGTAGTTCTTGGCCAACTGTACTGGAAGTTGGCATCATTCCTAGTGTGTATCATGTGCTTTGGAAGCAGTTTAAACTTCCAGTGGTATAGTTCAGGGAGGTTTACAACCTGTGGATCTTCATGTGAAATTGGGCATCAAGGGCAAGGACTTATAATGTTCTAGCCGTGTGGACCTGGTTCCCTGGTGCTGCCTCCATCAAAACCACCACAGCACAAAATTGGCTTCCTCCCCAGGACTCTGTGAGGGGCGGATCTTTCCTGAGATTTACGCACAGAGCACATAGCCTCTTGGAACGTCTTTCCGAACTTTCTCAGGCCTGCTTCTGACTGCTGCTTACGCTCTCCTATGGGTGTAGAGCTAGAAACGCCCTTTGGTATGTGACCACGTATACATTTTCATGTTCTTGGGGCTGAATGGCTTCAGTAGTTTGCCATTTTCAGAAACAGGAAGATATAGAGGATATATTTATGTTTTATTAAAGAAAAAAAGCCACTTTCTTTGTAATGTGTTCTTATGTCACCTGCTGTCACACACATGGTCCACGCACTGTCGGGGCCTTGGTGTGGAGAGACCGAGGGCCCCGGGAGGAACAGAGGCGCTTTGCTGTTGGGACCACGGGAGCCCATTTCCTCAGCTCCAGCCAGTCATGGGCCACATTCAGGACATCATCCAGTTCTGCCTGACACCTGTGGGATTACTTTAGGATTTTATCTAAATTGACTCACTCTTTATTTTCACCCAAATAAATTTAGCCACATTTGGAGCAATGGATTTTGAGTATCCATGAGTTAGATGTGTTGGTTAAAATTTTCTAACATCATGAGGTACATAGCTACTAAAATCTTTAAAGTTTCTATGTGTTCTACCTGAAGTCACTTACCCAGGATGGCTTGTGTTGTGTGTGTGTGTGAGTGGGGGAGGGGGGAAGCGGGGGCGGGGATGGCAGGGCATAAGCCCCTTTCTGTCCATCATCCAAGCAAGAGGAGATCAAGATTTCTTTATTCTACTACCCTCTTGGCTATTTGTGGCCCATATTCTGGCAGCGGCGTTCCATTTGAAAAGGAGTGTCCACTTCCTAGGTGTTTTAAAGCAAATGAGGTACAAATGCCCCTATTGCTAGATGCGGCTATTCTGACCCCCAAACCAATATGCTCATGAGGCACCACTTCCTTCCCCACCCCACCTCTTCCAGTTACAAAAACCAAGGTCTCCAGCATCTCAAAGGATGCTAACAGACCCTGGTCTAGGGAGGAGACTGTGTCTGCACCACGCACGTCACCATTCGCATCCCCACTCCTGCTCTACCGCCTGTTAAACCAATGGCAGCAGAGTTGCCGGCAGGACCTGCAAGTGGCACACAGCACACAGCACAGAGGCATTTTTTGGCTGCCCTCAGGGCCCACCTCGGACACCTGCTGTGTGGGTCCAGCCCTGCAGCTGGCCCATCTTGCCTTCTTCCTTGCGCACAGCTGGCCTTTCACCCTGATGCAGCCGGTCTTTCTCACCCATGAGCCAGGTTTGCGGGCTGGTACCTCTGTGACAGATGTTGAAAGCAATGTATAGTACATATTCCCGTTACCCCTCCATAAAGCTGTTAAAACAAACAAACAACACAAATTCCTTTCCCCTGCCACCGCCCCGACCCTGACCTCCCTTAAAAGCCAGACTCAAGGCTGCGTGTTGTCTCTCCAATATAAATCTCATGTCAGAGGCAGGAGAGTCAACTCTCAGCCTTTGGGTGTTGAAAACAAATCGCAAACTTAAACTTGGCCCCATGTCCTTTGTTAAATGTCCATAATCCACTTACCTCCCTGCCTGTGGTTTCTGGGCCTCCAGCGGCGCCGCCCGCAGTAGCGATGCCGATTCCGCTGCCCCCTGCGCCTCCCCAGCCACGGCCGGCCTGCTTTGTCCAGTCTGCGGCTTCTCTGTCTTGGCACCAGCAATATCCCTGACAGCTCCTTAATTGCTACATGCATTTGTACAGTTCCCTGGCAATTATATTTCAGACCCTGTCAGGGTACCTGCTAGCCTTGGGGCTGTATTTATATTAAATATCAATAAAAAGCTGATAGCATCAGCCCAGACAGCAGGCTCACAGAATCATATTTTACTGGGAGCTGGGCCTGTCTGGAAGATGGAAGGAAGGAATGTTTAAATTTCTTTTTCTCTTCTGAAAGGTTAAAATGAGAGGAGACTTTCTGAGTGAATATTGGGAATGGGTTCTTACTGGATGATGACAGCTATATACTTCTAACTCAGCATTGTCGTTTATTGTGTGTGACTTGTCATAACATCAATTCTCTCCAGAATTGTTTCTTTTGTGCTCCCGCACCCCCAGGTTGCATAGGACAAGATTTCAAATACTATATAGATTTTTTTTTTAAGTGCTTGTGGACTGAATGGGTAAGAGCTTATTTGGCTTTATTTGGGGGGGGGGGGTTGGTTAGGGCAGGAGTCAAGGGGTCAAGGTCTAAGTGGCTCTGCCCCTCCCCATCCTCTGTCCCATGTCCCTGGAGGGCCCCCCACTGAGGAGATGTGAAGGGAGAACCTAGGTTCCTCGCTGGGGATGTGGTGTTCCCTCACCCTCCAGAAATAGATGGGCCTTCCTTCTTGGGAGCTGCGGGTGCGGTGGGGGTGAGAGGCAGAGCAGCTGGCACCGTGTGGGCACACAGCAGTGTCCGCCAACAGAGCTCCCCTGTAGGCTTCACACAGCCAAACGTGGGCGGTCAAGGATATCCTTTCTCACCGTTTTCGTTCTTTCATGCTGCGTATGATAAGCTGCTATCAATTGGAGATGCACTGGAAGAATGGCTTGGAGGAATGTGCATTCTGAGGATTGCTACAACAGAGAAATTAGTTTTAATCGGCAAATCCTTGACAATCCAGATGTTTGGGGACAAACTCTCCCCTATTGCAGGCAATAGAATTTCCCATTTGTGCATGGTCTAGGGAGCATGCCAGTCCCCTTTGGCTAATTGCTCCATGGTGTAGCTACTCTGGGGTGCTGTTGTCCAGGCTTCCTGCTGTTGGAGACTCCCCACGTGGATGCAGCGATAGTGCAGAAGAGAGCTGCACCCTCTGGCACAAACGCCTGCCTTCAGAGTTCAAAACCTGGACCAACATGCATTCAGCAAGCTTGTCCTCTCTTGATACCACGGGCTTTTCTCCCTCTGCCACCCTTGTGCAAGCACCCTCATGTTCCCCTTGAATGACTGCAAGAGCATCTGAACACTCCCCACCACCCCACCCACCTGCACTCCACTTGGTTACTCTTCAAATCACAAAGGTGAGTACCTGCCCTCACTTAAACCCCTCCAGGAAGCTCCACTGCTCTTGAGATTGAGGACAGACTACTGAGCAGGGCCTACAGGGCCCTGCTTGGTTCCCCCACACCCCACTTCCAGCCCAGCCTCCTCTTTATTCCCTGCATTCCAGGCATTTAAACTTGGTTTGTCCCTGCCAGGACCTCTCTACACAACCCCCCAATGCCTACTTACTCTGCAGATCCCAGTTTCCCCCTAGACTGTGCACCCCATGGGTAAAAGACCATGTCTGGCTTTGCCCACTGCAAATCCTAGCATGTGCTTGGCACACAGTAGGCATTCAGTAAGTATTTTCTGAATGAATGAACAAATGCATACAATATCCAGTAGAGGCCCTAATGCTTTTGGGGATATTATAAAATATGACGTGTTAAATGCTTTAAATGGGTTGTTTGACAGTAGTAACAGTTACTGTAAATGAATAACAAGAAGATAAGAAAGAGAAAGCCTCCCTGAGATTGGCCAGGGTGTGGATATGGGTGAACTTTGGGAGCTGGAGGGTAAGTAAATTTGAAAAGGGGTCATGGGCCAGATCAGAGTTGCTTGGAGCCTCAGGCAGTGGGATTTAGTCTCTCTGTGATAGGTTATCAGAAATGACTGATGCTTCTGGAGCAGGGTGGGTGTTCTGGCCATGGTGTTCAGCACAGATTCTTAAGCAACACGCTTGAGTTCCAGGGAACTGCTGTGAGAGTCTGGTGTTGTTGGGCTGGGCTGGCATTATTCTAGCACTTGCTGGTGGGAAAAGGGTGACTCTCTGCTCACCGGATTCTGAACCTGTCCAAGATGAGTTTTGTTTCCTTTCCAACCAGAGCAAAACCTCAGGAAGGAAGTAGGCTCTGGTTCTTCAGCTTTTTGTTAGCCTCCAAGGGTGACTTAGTTAAATATCACATATCAAGTAATGTGTTTTAACACATTGACTGCCACACTAAAAAAAAAATTTATCCCTGGGGCAATGGTGTTTTATTACAGAAATAGAATAAAAACTAAGAAAACAAAATGATGCCTTCTAATGTAATGAAAAATTTGTTATTTTTTATTGTTTTCTATGTGTGAGTTATATGCAACTTGAAAAATAGTTCTCGCAGCTCCCAAGATGAAGGGACGTGTGAGTTACACAGGCTTCTTGATGCCCAGGCTCAAAACTGGCGTGAGTTGAATACAACTCACATGGCAGTTAATGTGTTAAATTAGTGAATACCAGCTTAACTACAATCTTTCAAATGCTATTTTAGAATCAGAAGCCCCTTGAGATGTGTTTATCTTCACTCCAGAGTGTTTTAGCCAAGATTCTATGCCTTGTAAATGTCCGTCTGCAAATCCCCAAATCCAAATGCTAATGGTGATGAACTAGATTCACCAGCCTGCTCTGCAGCAGAGGCTAGAGGTAGACGCACTGGGGAACTCTTGGAGGGGGGGCTCTGAATTGATCCCCAGAACTACCTTATCTTCATTCATCCTGTCTCTAACTCACCTGCATGTCCCAAGTGTTAGGTGCAAAGATGCCGAGTCAGGGCCCCAAGAAAGCCTGACTGAGCCTCCTCCTGCAGGGATCACCCACTTTATTTACTTGCTGACAGCTGGGGGCAGGTAGCCTGCTCTGAGCCACATGTTTCCTGGCCTTCGGACTGCGCCTCCCCTGCCACCCTTTCCTCCACCCCCTCTTTACTCTCTGGTAGGCACTAAGTAGAATTCAAGGCCTCTATTATCATGTAGTTTTCCCAAGAAACTTAGCTAACCTCTGTCTTGGACCAGGAAATGTACTGGGGCAATGGGCTTCAAAGCTTTGAGGATAAGTTTTCTCATCTGTGAAATGGGGCTAGGAAAAGTAGTTTGTAACTGCCTGGAAAGGATCATGCACAGTGTGTGTGGCCCATTGTGAGTGCTCCATAAATGGTAGTCTCCGCTGCTAACATCATATTATCATCACCCTTATCTTGATTTCTGTGATATGATTTTTTTCTTCTTAATAGCTTTGACAAACACTTGGGAATTGTTTATTCCAGGAGAGTAAGAAGAAAGAAATGCAATTTTCTCAAAAAAAAAAAAAAATCAAAATGCATTAAGGGAGGAAGATTATTTAAAGTTGGTATATTTAAGGCAAAAAAAAAAAAAAGTGCAAATGTGAAATCTCACTGGGGAAGGAACCCTGAAGTCTAGCACACTGAGACGACAGGCTGAGAGAGTCTAGAGCGTTCTCTGGGATTTTCCAGGCCGTTTGCTTCCTGACTCCATCCAGAGCGTTTCACCCTTGGGCCATGAATGATCCTTGTCCCTCTGGTCCCAGGGCTGCCAGGAATGGGCTGCAGCTTTGTGAAAAGCAACCTGCATATCACTAAGTTTAGAGGAAGGGTGAATGTTTGGCAAACAAACCTATTTTATAATTCAGTACACATTAAGGACTATTTTCCAATAGATATAAGTGTTTGATAATTAGCATCAAAACCGTTCATTATTTAATCTATGATCTATTTAGAATGAATGGGAGAGATGTCGTTTACTTGCTGAAATGGGAGACATGAAAACTATCCAACCATTCTCCTCTTGAATTTGGTCCAACATACGACGTGGAAGAAAACGCCTGCGTGGGCTAATCCCCAGGCTCCCTGTGCCTGCTATACTTTTACAACGGGGAGGTGCACAGCTTCAGAGAAATTTAGGAAAGCCTAAGATCCTGGCAGGAAATACCTTCCTCACAAGGGCCGTACTTCAAACATCCTGCTGCGTCTGAGCTTAGTCCTTTCTCTTCAAACAATGGTTGTTGGGTCATAGTAGTTTGTCTGTAATTCTATATCAGCTTATAATTGTTCCTGTTCACCCAGATTCCCTAGGAATTGAATGGGAAGGTTAAATTAATACAGTTCTGCTAATTCACTGGCGAATAAATGATACTGAAAAAAATGGAGCATGTATCAGATGACTTTGAGGTCTGGAGAGGAAACACAAGCGCTAAGGCAACCATGAAGACTCTGATTGCTTGTCCTGGGAAGAGGAAGTAGGCCATGCTTGCTACAGATTTCAGAAAATAAATTTGATTTTGGAACCATGAATAAAGGCGTGATGGGCCTTGGCATGAGTGGAGCAGATTATGTCTGTTAGAGAACGCATGCTTGGCAGGAAACTTTGTCGATCTGCTAAAATCCTTACTGGAGCCTGCCCACCTCTCCAGCCTCATCCAGTACCTCTCCCGCTCCCTCACTGGGGCCCAGCAACGCTGGCTCCCTGGCTGTTCCCCAGGACCTATTTCTTCCCAACTGAGGGTGTTTGAACTTGCTGTTCCTCCTGCCTGCAGCACTCTTGCTGGTCCGGGTGTTTGGGGGCTGATGCCTTCTCAGCATCTGGCTCTCCCATCTGGGAGGTCCTCTTTGACCACCCACTGCCCTTTCCACACACGGGAGGTCTTGTCTGGCTCGCTGCTGAATGCCTGATATAGGAAGTGCTCAATAAACATTTGTTGACTGAACAAAGGAATGAAACAGTCATCAGAGTGCCTTGCCCTGATCATTTAAGGAAGGGAGAAAGAGACGTAGATCTTCCCTGGATAGTCTCAGGGCGGCTGAACTGCTATGGGTGGGGAGTGAGGTGCTTCCCCACAGTATGGGGACAAGTGGGGTCCCCTGGTGATGGGTGGGGTCCTCCCACTGCAGAGCAGCCTTGGAGGATGGGCTACTCTTATCTGTCTTCTGCAGACACTGGGGCTCAGGGAAGTTGAGGGACAAGCCCAAGGCATTTGCAAACAATGCCACATGAGATGTCAAACCTGGGACACCCAAAGCCTGAGTCTAGACTGCTCTGCTAAGGTGTTGCCCAGCAACTCCCCATGCAGACAACAAGGAAGAAAGTTGGCAGCTCTTTTTGAGACCTCACTGATTTATTTTCTAATGAGTGGAGTAAGAGTGAGTAGCAGCCAATATTTATGAAGCATTTTGTGTGTACCAGCTGCTGTGCTAAGTGCTTTATGTCTGTTTGCTTGGACCCAGGGGGCTGACCATCTCACGCAGGACTCAGGAGGATGGAACTCGTGACTGAAATCGGGTGATAAGAGGGGCTGCCTTATTCAAAGATGCCAAACTCAAATGAAAAGGTGTGGGAGAGTGTGCAGGGGTGCGGGCAGTGAGGACACCAGCCATCTGCCGCGTAAGGAGTCCCCACGTTGCAAAGTGCAAACCCGAGGGTAAAACACATGCGAGAGCAGTTATCTGGGTGGAAATGAAAAAAGGAAACCACAAAAGCAATTTGCTGTTGGGTTATGTGATACATTACAAAACCAGATCAGGGGGATGAGAGATGCTCTTTAGATGCAAATTGAAGATTTATCACAAGAGTGGTGTGCAACTCTGACTCTCCAAACATCTGCTGGTAGTCTGTTATAGTGAAAGCTGAGCATCTGATAAACTCTTGACTGGCATGGGGGTAATTTAATGTCTCAGAAGGTAGAGGAAGTGACCAATATGAATAATTAATCAGCTAATGTGGACCGGATGGCAACATAGGCGAAAATGACCATGCTGGCCTAGAGTTCACTTTACTGAACAGAGAATGCTGGGTACTGATACGTCCTCTAGAGAGTAAGGAAAATGATTTTAATCCAATTTAGTGCATTACAGTAGGACCCACTGACAGAGGTCAGGAAGAATGGCAAGCTCATAAAAGTACAGTGTGGACATGAAAATCTGAATTGTTCTCATAAAGAAGAAAAGGGTGAAGGCCTTTAAACATCCTTCATTTGGTAAAAGTCCTGCACTTATTAAACGCAGATTTAAAAAAAAAAAAAAACATGGTGCCAACCATGAAATGTGGGTACACTGTGTAGGATAATTAAGAGAGTACGTGTACTTGGTTGAAGAGTGGCCCCCAAAATATAGGTCCAGGTCCTAATCTCCAGTGCCTGCAAATGTGACCTTATTTGGACATAAGTTCTTTGCAGATGTAATTAATTCAAGGATCTTGAGATGGGATCACCCTGGATTTAGGGTGGAGCCTAAATGCAATGACTGGTGTCCTGAGACAAAGGAAAGAGACTAGACAGAGACACAGAGGGGGAGGCCCTGTGAAGATGGAGGCGGGGATGGAAATAATGAGTCTATAAGCCCGGGAGTGTCCAGGACCACAGGCGAGCACCAGACTCTCCCTTGGAGCCTCCGGAAGGAGCCCACCCTGCTGACACCTTGATGTTTGGACTTCTTGCATCCCAAGTTGTGAGAGAATAGATTGCTGTTGTTTTTAAGCCATCTAGTTTGTAGGATTTTGTTACAGGAAGCTAATACAATACATTAAACCCCTAAAAGTGTTAGAGGTGGAGGTGGAAGCCAAAGCTCAGAAAAGTCTGACTCTCGAAGAATTCTAGAAAAAGCAAAGGGGGATTTTCAGCAAAATTTGAAAAAAGACACAAACAAGGAAAAGGGTAAGCCTGCTACTCAGGAGGATGCTGTCATTGTCACAAGAGGCCGTAAGACAGCAAATTGGCTCAGCTACCACAGAGGGAACATTAGGCGGAGTGCTGGGCCACACCCCGGCATGGCATTGGCGCCTCCTCCTCCTCGGACGGAGGAAGGGGCTGGGACTGGGGGCATGCGCGGCATTGACTGATGCTTGGGTCACTTCACTTCCACTCTCTGTCAGTGATGTCGGGAAAATCATTTTTAACTTGTCGGTTTTTTTTTTTTTTTTTTTTTTTCTCCTATATACTTAGCTGAAGTCCCCATGTAATTTTCCTGGCTTTTTTCCCTATCTTTTAAATAACTGTAACAATCGACAGCTATTCAAGATTTTCTCTTCTAGTCAAATTGCTTGCTAAGTGAGCTTGTGAAATTAATACACAGTGCTTATTTTACAAGCCAAGGGAAGCGTTATTTCACATATTTGATCAAATGGGTGTGTATAACACAGCCCCCATTTTAAGTAGATTGTATTTTTTCAGTGATTCTACTTCCTCTTGTTCACTATGCCCTTGGAAAATGGAAACCCTCTTCTTGAAGATGCGTGATTTTAGAGCAAGATTTGGTGTCCAAATGAAGTGAGTGAAACATCCTCAGTTCCCTTTGCATTTCTGAAGATGCTCATAGTTACATAGGGGGCAACCTTGGGTTTCTAGGACCCCTGGAGGTTTGGGCAGCCTTGTTCTACCCCCAAAGAAATCGCACTCAAGAAAAACGAAGTCAGGTAGCTTACACCTATAATCCCTGCACTTTGGGAGGCCGAGCTGGGAGGATTGCTTAAGGCCAGGAGTTCAAGATCAGCTGGGCAATAGTGAGACTCCTCTACAAAAAATAAAAAACAAAATTAAAAAACTTAGCCCATTGTGATGGTGTGTGCCTGTCACAGCTACTCAGGAGGTTTAGATAGGAGGATCACTTGAGCCCAGAAGTTGGAGGCTGCAGTGAGCTATGATGACGCCATTGCACCCTAGCCTGGGTGACAGAGACCTTGTATCAAAAAGAAAATAAGAAAAACGATTGTCTAAGTGGACAAATCCCAGTTACCACCCTTAAGAAAAAAGAATTGTCTAACTAGAAACTGTTTGACTCCTTAACATGTTGAGGCAGTGAGCTAGTGAAATGGAATTTTTGCTTCTTTTTACGGAAGGTTTTTACACGCCAACATAATTGAAGCCATCGATGGAGGCAAGAACCATGGGCCTTTCAGTGTCATTATTGTATTTGCATCTTTGTGGTTAATTTAAGTGGCTTTTGCTGCTAGGTTTGAGTCACAATAATTATTATCAAGCTTGGACAGGAACAATAAAGAGCTCTATTTTCCAGGACTGTGAGGATAAAGTCTTCCTCAGATTACTTTGTGGTAAAAGGTCGATTGGTCATTTTCGCTCTCCCAGGCTATGATGTGGTTTACTATAATTTACAAGAGTTGGAGCATCACCTTGGAGGTGGAGGTCAGAATCCCAGCTGCCTCAGTGGTCTGAAAGAACAAGTCGGGGCGGAGGCAAGAGGGCAAGGCAAGACGCGGTGTGTGCCCGCTGGGCGGTGCCTTCTGTGGGCCCTGCCTCAGAGCTCTGCAGACGGGCGTCCCGGCAGCCAGCTGTGCCAGGGCAGCCAGCTGTACAGGAGGGGTGGGTGCATTGGGGCCAATCGCGAGTTTCCTCGTCAGTGTACTTGTTCTATCTGAACATTTCTAGCATTATTTTGCTCACTGTTTACTGTACAACTTGAGGACTGGAGTGACAGGGTCTGTCCTCATCCCTCCCGTCTGTGTAGTGTCGAGGAATCCCAGAACGAGGATGCCACAGGGGGATCGCTGCGACTCAGAGCCCCACAGGGTCCCCTGTGAGGGTGCTGACTCCGGGCTAACGGACTAGCCACACTGATGGCTGTGTGAGAGCCTTCCGCCATGAGCTATTTTCTGTCCACTTGTTTAACTTTCCAAACAGGTCTCTAGAGGGGGGTATTATTAACCCCTTTTTACAAATAAGGAAAGCTCAGATCAGAGGCTTTGCCACTCAGTAGTTGGTGCTCTTCAGAAGGTACCTGACTCCTTGATGCTGCGGTTTCCACTTCTGCAGAGTGGAGGGCAACAGGGACCCTGCCTTGCGGGCTGTCATGGGGTGACAGGAGGTGAGGTGAGCACAGAGCCTGCCCACAGCAGGGACTCAGTGAAGATTTCCCCTCCTCCTCCTATTCCTGATTATTGACATGTTCATCACGTTGTCATTCGTACCCTCATCTTAGTGGGACTCGACAGTCACTTCCCATCCTAGAACAGACTGTTGCTTAATGTGGCATCATTTTGCAACAGGGTCTTCAAAGGTTAAAAAAAAAAGTGGACTGTCACAGAGCTTCCTCGGGGACCCACCTTGCTTCAGTCAATATGCAAGAAATGCTTGTTTATTGTCCTTTTTCTTTGCCCTTATTTCTTGTCTAGGAACAGAAGGCAAGGAGTTATCTTTGGGCTGCCAAGGGTGAGGAAAAGAGATGTGCTAGTGGGCTCACAGGGCAGAAGAGTGAAGGATTGGTATCTGGAAAACAACCTGTGTTTTATCCCTCCCTCCTCCAGCCCTCCCTCCCTCCATCCCTTCTTCAGTCCATAGCAGTTTTGAAGCTTCTGCCACATGCTAGTCAGAGGACACAGCAGGTCGGCAAGAGGTAGTCTGTGCCCTCCTGGAGCTCACATTCTGCTGAACAGAACAAGTGGGGAGATTTAGTTATGTAATTCCAATTTACTTATTTATTTTTTTCTAAAAAAAGCGAACTTCTAAGTCAGGGGAGAGAGAAATGGAATGGAGCTGTGTTGGCTGAGGGGATTACAGTGAGAGAATACAGTTTTCCTATTTTTAATGCTGAGTTCTGGCTCAGTAGGGGGAAAAGCAGGAAAATAATGCTAAGAAGGGCTCTCTTGGCTTTCTCAAGAATGATGGGTTATATGATACTGAAAGTTACAAATAAAGGGATGTGATTTTCATGTAGGGAGCCATCAGCAGAGGCTCCTGGGTGGTCAGGGGGGCAAGGGCAGGAGGGGAAGCCCTAGCATTTGGAATTCCCGGGAACTAAACATTTTAGGAGCTGTATCTTTTTTCACAGCCTCCTGCAAGATGGGGGACCTTATGCTGGTATCTGCCATCTGCCGTGTGATGCGGAATGCCAGGGATTCTGTTTCACTTTGGTTTCTAACACCTCTCTCTCTCTCTCTCTCTCTTTCTCTTTCAGACCCTGCGATTGTCAATGGAGTTTATTGGTCCGAATCCCTAAACAAAGTTTTCGTAGATAACTTTGACCGTGACCCGTCTCTCATATGGCAATACTTTGGAAGTGCGAAGGGCTTTTTTAGGCAGTATCCGGGTGAGTATCCCCTGCATTGACGATTATGGTTCAGATTAATGATCTTGTAACATTTTTCTTTAGGGTTCAGGGTTAAAATGTTTGTCCCTTCCCTTAGATGAAAGTGAACCATTATGTTCAGATCTATTGTAAGGGTGCAGGACAGCAACGGCCAGGTGACACCAGCATGCACGTGTGCACACACAGGCATTGGCCACAGAGCTCCTCCCTGGACCTGCATCTCTATCAGCGGGATAATTCATACAGCTGCCACCACAAGTGAAGAACTGGAGTGTGAAATGTGCCATATTTAATCCTTCCAGATGAGAGTTTGGTTTTATTACTATAACTATGCTATTATTGCTACTATTATTATTGTTGTTGTTATTACTGGGGAAAAGATAAAGTCATACTTGGCAAGTTAAATTCGGACTAAAAGGTGTAAGAAATAGAAAATTTGAACCTGGCTTTCCCCACCCTCAGGCTGGCTCACCTCAGAGGGAAAGGTTGAAACGGCCAAAGCTCTGCCGATGGCAGCAGCCCCTCCGCAGAGACCCGCCGACAGCACCCCCAGCCGCGTGTTTGTCGGAGGCTGTCCGTCATGCCTTTGGAACAGGTGTTCCTTCTGGAGCCTTCCCAGGCCTCTGTTTTGCAATAGGATTTTAATTCTGGCTTGGTTTGAATTTTAATTAAAAAGGGAAGTTTTAATTTTGCTTACAAGTTGTGAAAACAGGACTTGGGGCTGCAATTGTGCCAACATCACAGCTGTAGAAATTAACAAGCTCAACCTAAAAGAAGGAAAAAACACCCTGCATAATCTTGGAGCAATTAAGTAGAGTCTTTTATGTTTTCATTAAGTAAGACTAGGCACCTGATGTCTTCCCACTTCGAGGCACGGAGACTGCCGGCCTCGCCTGGAGGAACTGTTCGCCCTGCGCGCAGCATCTGTCCCCTGGGACTTGCCTGCCGGGTGTCTGTTTTGCCAGATTAGTCAACATTTCCCAAGAGCCATGTTCAGCAGGGCACACACGCTTCCTCCTGCAGAGCACAGAAATTTAAACAATAAACATCCTATTAAAGATAACGTTATAATAAACAGCACACTATTAAAGTTCCAGTGCCACCAAATTGCAATCTGCCTTGAGAAACTCAACAGAGAGCAAATTTGATGCAAATGTTGCTGAAATCAGAGCCTGGTGGGGAGGCTGCTCTGCCCAGGGAGCCACTGGACGGCTATTTCACTGTGCGGCATTTGGATGAAGGTGGGACAGATAAGTAGAATCCACAAATCATCTGTTGTCTCCACCAGCAGGAAGTCCTTAAACTATGGTCACGAGGACATTTGAAAATAATGGGAATCCTCATAAAAGGTTTGTGTAATAGGGGAGATTAATTTACGTACAAGGTTTTTATCAGTCAGAACAGTAGGCTCAGAAATGCCTACAGTTCTTTTATGATACTTTTGGCAGGATTTTAACTTCATAAAATGTCTGTATCTTTTCTGGGTTAGGAAAGACATGGGTCACAGTCCACCAAAGGTGTTTCACTGCCCTGAGAGTGGTCACTCGACTCTGTGCTTGGTTCTCAACACAGGACATACCTCTTGCCTCCTGGACGTGATGTGATTAGAAGAGTGAGCATGAGCATTTTTGCTGGGCTATTTTTCTTTTCAGGATGCCTCTTTCCATTTTTGAGTGATGTAATAGAATGCAGTCAGTGTGCATGTCCTTAAACAGAAGGAGCCTTTCTGCAGTCTTCCACAGTCATGTCCTGAGCTCTGGCTTTGTACCAAGCACTGTGGGAGAGCCTGAGAATAAAATAGTGAACTAGACGGGAGAGGTCTTTGCCCTTGTAAAGTGCCCTCTTGTGGGGAAATGCATTCAGCAGGGATTTTTGGTTGCAAGTGACAGAAACCCAGTTCCAACCAGCTCCAGCAAGAAACACATTTATTGGCTCATATAACTTGAAACCTGGGGAGTGGGCTGCTTGGAACACAGCTGGGTGTCAGTAATCAGCACTGTCATTTGGATTTTGAATCTTTCCTTCCATCTCTCATTTCTGCCTCTATTCTGAAGTTGCTTCACAGGCAGGTGATCTCCCTGTGATGGGGGACATGGCTATGGGATTAGCCTGGTCTGAGTCACACACCCACCATTGAAGCCAGGGGGACAGATTAGTGGGCAGGGTCAGCCATCTGAAACCACGGGGACTAGTCAGGATTTGTGTGGCCTTGCCTAGAGTGGCTTCCCAAATGAAGGGGGATCAGTGACCACCATGGGGAGATGGACAGGTGGATAAATCATCATGGCACAGATTATTTCATGCTAGGATAGGGGAACTAGAAGATGCTGGGGGATCACTGAGAAAGGACTTCAATCCCAACTTCTGGGATGGAGGGAAGAATTCCTGGAAGGAGAATTTTGGTAAGTATTAGGTTGAAAGCACACCTGTGATGAGTCCATTCCTGCATAGATTCACACATAGGGCTTCTCAAGTTCAACTTAATGTCCAATGGGCAGGTGGCAACTCTCTTGTGCTGTGTAAAATAACTTTATGGGATGGTGGAAATGTTCTGTATCTACTCTAAGACAGTAGTCACTGGCCACATGTAGCTATGGAGCACTTGAAATGTGCCTAGTGAGGCTGAAGAACTGAAATTTAAATTTTATTTAATTTTAGTTAATTAAATTTAAATGGCACACATGACTAGTAGCTACCATATTGAATAGCATAACACTACAAAAAAAGACTTTTGTAGTCTGACACTCAGTTTCCAAGGGAATGGCCTTATCTTTCAGTGCCTGTATTGCAGAAGGGTCTCACTGAATAGAGGACTTCCGTTAGGCTCTGTGGTTCTTACTGTATAAAATGTGAACTCTAGCCTGAAATCCTGAAGCATCAGGTTTTCAATCCCTGTCTCTTGCACTAGAATATCAGCCTCTAAGAGGACAGAGACATTTGTTTTGTCCATTACTCTGTCACCAGCAGCAAGAATAATACATTGTAGGAGTATAGGTGCTCAATATGTGTTTGTTGAATGAATGAACCATTCTGTGGATAAAATTGTACCAGATCTATTGTCTCCCATCACACCAGCGGTTATAGAGCAATTTCCCTGCTCGGAGCTGGTTCCCAGCTGCAGTCTGGTGGAGACTTGGCAGCCCAGCAGGGAGCTGACATACATGCGGTGCAGAGCCCTAGTCTCTTTCTTGTCCCATTGATCTCTCTCCTCTGAGTCCTCCCAGGTACCTCCCCTTTCCACCCTAGTGCCCACCATGTGCTGGACATTGGACATACTCTTCTGTTGGCCATTTCCTCATGATGCCTTGTTACTGCCTCATTCCAAGGTTCTCCAGGCCCACTCTCTCCCAGGAGGCAGAGGATCATACCTGCACCATGAGCCGTTTTCCTGTGAGCCTTGACCAGTTCATCCTTTTGTAATCCATTGTGGGACCTGATTGCTCGCTTACCGGGTGAGGCCACCGGTGCTGACCCATCCTTCCTGTTCTGACCAGTCCTTAGCTTTATCTAAAAGGATATGGCTGGCTGACAGCTCCCTGTCCCTCCCTCTGCTTACCTTACCTACCCAGAGAGAAAACTACATCTATACATCATAGGTGGATCAATATCTAATCCAACAAAGAACACCAGTTAGGTTCATGCATCATGATAAGCCTCGGTTCCTTCCCCAGCATCAGACCCTCACCTTTCTAGAGCCACGTCTCAGGGAGCTTGTTCCTGTAGAAAGTTTCAAAGAGAATTTATTGCTTTATCCTTATGCCATGACTTGGGTACCATAGGAAGGCAAAAGCTGCTTCATAGCTACAGCCACAGTGAGGGAGCCAGACCGCTAAGTAAAGAGCTCTCTGCAAGCTTGGACTCATACATGCTGCTTCCTAGTATTGAGTTTAGGTTCTGTGCTTCTGTGCACAGTGTTACTTTGTGTTCGTTCGGTTCCCCGCCTTGCTCACCAGGGTCTGGTTTAGGGATGGGTAAAGTGTGATTGATGGTAGGCCAGCTTAACAAGACCACTCCAATAAAAAATGGTCATGGAAAATAATTTCTTTTAATTTTCACAGTGACCTTCTTATTACATCCTCGTTTATCATGGTGTATAATCTCTCAAGAGATTGTTAAGGGAGATGGCATTTGGTTTATGAAGGAGTTCTTTTTAGAGAAGTGTGTAGCCAGCTTCTCAGAAGGCATTTTCAAGGCAAATCTGACTCCAGCTCCACTCACATTAGATGCCAGGATTTATTCTAGGCCTGATATTTTAGACCTAAAGTTATACTGGAAGGCATGTACTTAAACTTTAGATTATGGGCCAAATTCCAAATATTTTTTTGAGGAAGGAATTGGGCAGAAGCCATTCAGTTAGGGGCAAACCTACATGTACTACCTCTTTCTGGACTTTGTCCTCAAATAGGGAGGAGAAATTCCACGTTGCGATGGGGCAGTCAGTATCTGTTCAGGTGGTGGGTTGTGGAGCTGGTTTCCATGTCATTGGCAGTGCCAGGGAGGTTGTATGGAAAACACTTTGCACCAAGGAGAAGACAAGCAATGGACTAAGACACCCTTTGTTGAGGTGGAGAGAAAGGGGGATCTCAGAGCCAAGCAGAAATAAATCCAGAGAGCAAAAAAGATATCTGGATTTTTCGTGTGCTATTTGTTGTAGTCCTTCATAGTTCTATTAGACAGTCTCAGACCTCGTTGGTACATGCAATTATGTTGGCAGCATGTAGCTTGACCTTCAGACTATTTTGTATTAGGCTATGCTCTGCTGGCCCTACAATTCATGTTTATGTGCTAAAAGAGAACATGAAGTCATATGCTGTCTTAGATGAAATTAATTTTCCTCTAATATTGGTTTTAAATGCCTGTGGGAGAGAAGCTATGGGATATAGGAATGTTACACAATATTTAAAATTCACTCAAATTTGAGCATTTGAATCTGCAGTAGAGATTTTGACATTATTTTCAGTTTCAACTAGGGGTCTGCTAACATTCTAGAGATGCTGTCCTCTGCAAGCTGAAGAGGGCAGGCTGGCAGTCGCCAACACTGGTGATGAAAACCAGAGTGCCTCAGGGAGAAGGCTGAATGGCAGAAAGCTCTGCTGCTGAACTGCACCATTCCTCTTGTCTTGGGTTTCACACCCCACCCAGCGTGGGTGGGGTTCCAGAAGGCACACTGGCACTTCCAGAAATTATGTGGCTCATGGGGGTGCTTCTTGATTAAGTGATAATTCCTTAGATCAGCAGCCCCCAACCTTTTTGGCACCAGGGGACTGGTTTCATGGAAGACAATTTTTCCATGGGATGCGGAGGATGGTTTCAAGATGATTCAGGCAGATTACATTTATTGTGCAGTCCAACCTCTCTGCTAATGATAATCTGCATTTGCAGCCACTCCCCAGTGCTAACATCACTGCCTCAGCTCCACCTCAGATCATCAGGCATTAGATTCTCATAAGGAGCACAAAACCTAGATCCCTTGCATGTGCAGTTTACAGTGGGATTTGCACTCCTTTGAGAATCCAGTGCCACCATGATCTGATGGGAGGTGGGGCTCAGGCAGTGATGCCAGTGATGGAGAGTGGCTGTAAATAGAGGTGAAGCTTCACTTGCTCGCCTGCCGCTCAGCTCCTGCTGTGAGGCCTGGTTCTTGATAGGCCACGGACTGGTACGGTCCTCGGCCTAGGGGTTAGGGACCACAGCTCTAGATCCCAAAGATTTAAGATGATCCAACTATCATTCCTCTTAAATTTGAAGTTACTTGAACATTTTCAAACCATCTGTGTTTGCAAAAAGTTATATACTAAAAAGTTGGTATTTCCTAGGGGAGACAGCACCACCTGGGACAGGGTGTCCTGAAGTTGGTTTCCTAAAACAATTTCTTGTGAAATTCTTGGGGGAGGAAGGAAGGACTCAATGGTGAAATTAGTTTGGTAAATGCCACCTCTGGTGTCCCTGTCATAGATACTCAAGATGTACTTGAGCAGATGAAAGGCCTTCAGATGTTCCTCTCATCCTATAGACACCAGTTTTGCTTTGATTCATTTAACTCATGTAGAACTTCTCATGGAGCACACTTATGGGAACGCCTGTGCAAGGATGAGGACGATGGCATAGAAGTTGAGAGAGCAGGTCTTAGTTCTAACTGGACATCTCAGAAAAATCTGAAGATTTAGGCCCAAATGTCAGTTTTGAGCAAGATGAGTCCCCCCGACCCCCACCAGGCTCATCAAGCCCCGCCTTTGAGTCAAAGTATAAGGTTTATTGTTACATCCAGGGCAGCTGTGCTTGGAATTGCCTTGAGGTACTGTCCACATGCCCACTCCATGTATACCTCACATCCTGACCATGAAGGGCCCAGGCCTCACGGCCCTGCTACCACCCAGGCTCCTTTCCTCTGGCAGGGACGTCCTCTATGTACAGCCACACCAGCACTCCTTCCGTTCCTTGAACTTGACACACTCTTCTCAGCCTAGGACCTTTGCATGTGTTGTTCTCTCTGCCTGGGGTGTTCTTCTCTATCTTGTCGCCACACCTGCTTTTGTTTAACAAATCCTAGCACTATGTCGTGGGTTGAATAGTGTCCTCCCCAAATTCATGTCCACTTGGAGCCTCAGAATGTGACCGTACTTGGAAATAAGACCTTAGCAGATGTGAGTAGATGAGATGAGATCATACTGGATTAGGGTGGCCCTAATGGCTGGTGTCCGTGTAAGAAGAGGAGAGGGTACACACACAGAAGGGAGACAGCGACTGGACTGATGCAACTATAAGGCAAGCAACATTGGGATTGCTAAGAGTCACCAGAGGCCAGGAAGAGACAAGGAAGGATTCTCCCTCAGAGGCTTTAGAGGGAGCTTGGCTCTGCCAATGCCTTGATTTTGAACTTCTAGCCTCCAGAATGATGAGCGAATACATTTCTTTAAGCTACCCAGTTTGCAGTGCAGTCAGCCCTTTGTATCCACGGGTTCTGCATCTGCAGATTCAATCGACCATGGATAGAAAATAGGTGGAAAAAAAAACAGTACATTAAAAAAAATACAGATAAAAATACAGTCTAACAACTATTTACACAGCATTTACATAGTATCAGGTATTATAAGTAATCTGGAGATGGTTTACGGTATGTGGGAGGATGTGTGTAGGTTATAAGCAAATACTATACCATTTTATAGCAAGGACTTAAGCATCTGCAGACTGAGGGGCGGGGTCCTGGTCTCCCATGGACACCAAGGAACGACTGTACTTTATTACACCAGCTCTAGGAAAGTATTTAATAATAAATTGTCATTCCACTCTCAGCTCAAAGATGCCTCCCTCACACAAGGGATCAGAATCACCTTCTTTTATCTACTAGAGCAGCATCAGGTACTCTCCTTCATGACACGTCTGGCACTTGTGGTTCTTACCCAGTGTCTGCTTCCCAACTAGCTATGAGGCTTCCTGAGGCCAGGTGGGAACCAGGGCCATCTTTCTCAGTCACTGCTGTCTGTCCAACAGGCCGAGTCCTTGCCTGTTGAATAAAAATTAGGATTACGGCCGGGCGCGGTGGCTCACGCCTGTAATCCTAGCACTCTGGGAGGCCGAGGCGGGTGGATCACTCGAGGTCAGGAGTTCGAGACCAGCCTGAGCAAGAGCGAGACCCCGTCTCTACTAAAAATAGAAAGACATTATATGGACAACTAAAAATCTATATAGAAAAAATTAGCCGGGCATAGTGGCGCATGCCTGTAGTCCCAGCTACTCGGGAGGCTGAGGCAGTAGGATCGCTTAAGCCGAGGAGTCTGAGGTTGCTGTGAGCTAAGCTGACACCACGGCACTCACTCTAGCCTGGGCAACAAAGTGAGACTCTGTCTCAACAACAACAAAAAAAATAAATAAATTAGGATTAGTAGGCAAAAGGCTCTGGGGTCATCCTATTCAATCCACTTTCACGCTACACTTGTATCTCGTGCTGATTTTCCCAGCAGATTAATTTCATATCAACTTTTCAAAAAGCACCAAGTTTCAGCAGTGCCTGGGAGAAGTTACAAGCCCATATGCAAGGAAATGGTTCCAATCCAAATGGAGATCATTGAGCGTCATTAATTCCTTCCCCCCAGGCCCTGCCCTAAACGTTGGGGTGGTAAAAGAGAATAGCCACTTTCTGCTCCTCAGGGAGCAGACCATGACAGGGCTGTGGTAGGAGAAAGACGGCAGAGCGAGAGAATGGTGTGGGCAGTCACTAGCATATGCAGCGATGGCCGTGGTCTAAGAACACCCACCACAGTTCAATTCAAGAAACATCCATTGAATACCTACCATAGGTCAATGCATTTAAAAAACAAAAAATAAAAAAATTCTTGTTACATCACAGTCATGCCAATTATTTGTGGAATTATAAATCTAAACATTGCCTACCTTCACCAGGTATATAATTTCACTGTGTGTCAAGACTATGCCATCCTAATGTTACGGGGCTTTGTACAAAGCAATGTGTTAGACATTTTTAAAATAAATTGCATTCATGTCCCTTAGTGTACAATATTGTGTCAGTTATATTTTATCTTTGTTACCTAAGGACCTTCAATTGGCAGTAGCTTCTTATACGTCTGTTTTCCGACTTCTTATGGGGCGCTCTTCATACTTAGCAGATACGCAGGTGGGAAATTCAGGTACAAGGAGGACAGGATAAAATACCTCTTTGGGTTACAAACTGCCATCTCGAGGTTATCTGTGCAATAATTTGGGGGATGCTGTCTTAAGCACATGATGCCTATTATTAGCCCAAAGTGGTCCAGAAAGCTGACCATCGTTAATTAGAAAGGAGACTCTCAATGCTACAGGATTTTCTCCTGTCAAAACGATTTTTCTGCTTTTATCTTCTTATGTCCAAAGTCTGTGTTTCAAATCCTCCGTCCCTGAGCAGCAATGATGGTTGAAAACAATGATTTTTTTTTATCTTATTTTTAAGCAGAAAGTGCCTTTCTTTTTAAATGAAATTTTATTCTTAAAAATTAAGTTGGATATATCCTAACCAGTTTGCAAACCACAAGACTAAAGATGTTGGATCTGATTTTACACATGGGGAAAACTCCCCAGGCTTCAGGAGCTGAAACTCAAACTTTATTATGCAGGATAATTAAAGCCATTTTATTTCATTTTGGTGTGGAAAGCCAGGCCAAAATTCCTGATTTTAAAAACAGGAGTGAGGAAGGAGCAGACCTGTGTATATTCGGAGATGGAAACATTGTATCATATGCCTTCTAACCCCCTTGCTATAGACATTACCTCACCCAGGTCCAGGGATGAGGCCCGACTCTGTCCAGTGATCTATGGATAATGTCACCAGGTCCAACAACCTGCTGGACAGTGAGAAATGACCTTGGCTACCTTTATCATTAGCAAAAGGAAGGGGCTGGAGTCACTTCCTCTCTCGATGGACAACAAAATACTGAAGATGTCTCCACTGTGCAGGTCTCTGGCACAGCGGAGCTGAGACTATGTTTCTGTGGGGTTATGGCCTGAGAGCTCCTTCCCAGAGCTGGTGATGAAGCATGTGATAAACTCCGGGGTTGGTCTTTGCATGTGATTTTTCACCCTGTCCATTCAATCAGCAAAGCAGAGCAGCCTTGAAATGCTATGAATAAATATTTGAAGTTTCTGGGTTTCTTATAACCCCATTTTTCTTCTAGGGATTAAATGGGAACCAGATGAGAATGGAGTCATTGCTTTTGACTGCAGGAACCGAAAATGGTAGGCAATGGTCAAACCTCTTAGTTATTTTTTAAGGAGAAATCCTGAAGTGAGGTCAGGATTCATTTTTACTTAATTTTTCCCTGACCTAGGTACATCCAGGCAGCAACTTCTCCGAAAGACGTGGTCATTTTAGTTGACGTCAGTGGCAGCATGAAAGGACTCCGTCTGACTATCGCGAAACAAACAGTCTCGTCTATTTTGGATACGCTCGGGGACGATGATTTCTTCAACATAATTGCTGTGAGTGCAGCTGTTTTGTGCTTTCTTTGCGCTTAGGGTTCATTTGATCTTTTAGCAGCAACAGATTAACATTGTTATTGCTATTGGATACAGAGCAACTAGAGGCCCGAACACGAGACCTGGTTAGCCCCAGAGAGTTCACAGAGTCATGGACAGTGGAGGGGCCATGGAAGACTTTGGGGCTTTGGGGAATGCAGTTGAACACATCACCTCTGTTAGCCTAGCACACGGCCACTGTCATCTGGAATAATAGCACCAGATTTGCTTTCCCTGGGGAGCCGACAGCTTTCAGAACCTTGGGGAACAGACCTGGCAAGATTTTCTTTAAACCACTAGAATTTCTCACATGGAAATGAACTTTAAGCTAGGTTAGCCTGATGATAACAATGGTAATAATAACCATGATCGTGACACAATTAAAACGTGGAAGGCAGCTAACGGCTCACAGAACACTTCCGCTCAGCTCCTGAAACAAAGGTGGCATTTATTAAGTGCTTGCCATGTACCTTACACTTCACATTTTTATTGTCTTCATTTTTCACAATGACTCTTAGAGGTAGGGGGTGGTTTGGCACATTCTCAGAGGAAGATACTGAGATTGAGAGAGTGTCAGTAACTTGTCCAAGGCCACAAGGCTGGGAAGGGGGGATCCAGGAACCAAGGCTGAGGCTGGGCAGTGACACGTGGCCTGGAAATGACCACTTATTCAGGTTTCTATCCCCAGTTCTTTTTCTTCTTCTCCTGGATTCTTTGGTTTGATTCTCATCATATCCCTCGTGTTCCTCCCACTCTCTTTCCAAAGACCATAGTCACACGAGCCTGATTCTTTTCCTTGAGTGCCTAACCGGGTGCTCATGTGTTGGGGACACTTGTGCTTTTCCATGTCACATCTGCTTGGACATGGAGGTGTTGCTGTAGACAATGGAGGCAGCCGGGGGAGGGGCAGAGCTTGGGCTTTGGAGTGGGGACTAAGTTTCGAATCCTAGTTCTGCCGCATATGCTGTGCGTCTTGGGGCTACCTCCTTTAGTCTGAGCAGCAGCCCTCTCAGCTGTGAAGTGGGTGTATCCTTATCACCCACAGGTTAGCTACTGGGATTACCTGAGCAGAGACACCAGTGTGGAGCTGGAGCACAGGACTCCCTTGGCCAAGGGAGCATGGGAAAGAAGGGGGTGCTCTGGGGATGCTGCTGCTGTGGTCTGGTCAGACCCTTGGGCAGAGAGGGTCGTCATGGAACCCCATGCCCTGGCAGCCTTCCTTGTGGGCAAGACACCCACTTACATTCACCCAGCAGGGGGCAGGGGTGTTTAAGGGACGTGGGGGTTGCAGAGAGGATTGCTTGAGCTAGTGTCTGCATACATGCCTCTTCTGATGAACTCTCAGAACAAAAGGGCACAACTGCAGGGTGACATGATTTACAGCTTCAGATTTTAAGATGTCCCAAAGAGGAAAGAGAAAAGAAAGAATACTAAATTCCTCAGGAACAGGGGTTAGTCTTGTTTATTCACAGATGTATCCCCAGCTCCTAGGACAGTGTTTGGCAAATAGCAGGAGTTTAAACATTTGTTGACCATCTAATAACAGCAGCTGCCTTTCACAGAGTGCCCACTGTGTGCAGGCCCATCGCTAAGTGTCCTATGTGGGCTATGTTATTAAACCTTCACCGCAGCTCTGTGCCACATGGCCTGGAAAGAGAGGCACAAAGCAGCAGAAATGACCATCTGGAGTCACACAGCCAGAAAAAGTGGCATAGTTGAGACTCAGACACTGTCCGGCTCTACCTCCTGCTGCTTCCGAGCAGAAGTAAAGAGAATGTAGTTGATCCACTCAACTGGCTTATCAGGAAATGATGTGGCCCCGGGGTACAGTTCTTTGGAAGGCGACTTTCAGACAGTTAGAACTTTGGATTTTCTAATCAAGAAAAGTTACTCTAGTGCTCAGCCTGGCTGTGAATATGCAAATGTGGCTTGATCCCCACACTTCCTGAAGCATTTACAGATAAGAAGCAGCTAATTTGAGACTATCTTTCTCATTAATCTTTAATTACTCATTATAGAGGTATCAGAAATTCACATAATAAGAAGAGCTAACTAATTACACCCTGAGTCCTTTATCAGTCAGGATTTATTGTTCTGTTAACAAAACCAATCGATTGAAATAATCTATGTAAGTTCATTAAGATATACAAACAGTGTCAACTCAATAAAGAAGAGAGGGTGATTAAGATAATTAAAAGTAGACATGCCAGTTATTATAGAACAGTTAAGAAAAAAATTATTTTTTTATTACCCCAATTGCCCCCTCATATAAAGAAAACCATTAGAGGTCCCATTAACCCCCACTGTACATCAGTTTGTTGGTTTTCAACATTGATAATCAGTATCAGCACTACCTACCTACATGATTATTTCAACAACTAGAAAGACACTCTAAACTTTTTTTATTTAAAGCCTTTGTAGCAAAATCTCTGTTCCCCTAGAGGGTAAGAGAAAGGATAAGATACATTAGTAAGTTTACAATAGAAGACCAGGGTCATAAAGGAACCATTAATTAACAGTAACATTTACATGCTGATTGATTTTTAATGTAGGCAGCATATGTAAAAATTTTAAACAATTCAGAAATTGTTTTTATTCCCTTTCTGCTTGGCACATATTCTTCTAAATTTTTCTATGCATATGAACATACAATTTTTTCACAAAAATAGAATCATATTTTGCAGAATATTCAGCAACTTGCTTCTATATTCTTATTGCAATCAGATATATTTGAATAGCAGAGCATTCCATCTCATTTTCTACTCAAGAGTGCTACAGTGAATGGACTCTTCACTGTATGGAATGCAATGAATGGAATGCATATATTTTTGCAAGATTAGGTGTGCTTATGTTGAATAAAGCCTAGAAGTGAAATTGCTGCACAAAAGGGTATGCACATAGGTTCTACCAGAACGTCCACCAAGCAGGTATAATGTTTACACAGTCACTAATAGTTTAAGGGTTCTAAATAATGGTGGATTCATAACTGGCAAATTTTCATTTGCATTCCCTTGAATTGTCTCTCCCAACCTCAGTGTGTTTCACCCATTTTGCCTTGCTGAATTATTATTTTTTTCCTCCATCAGCTCCTCCTCTTTCCAACTTGGCATAATTGCTCTAGTAATAGGGTGTGGATTTTCCCTCAATCTGCTTAAAATGGTCACTTGCTTCCTGTCTAGAGGGTGACCCAGCTGCAGGTTCTTGTAAGTGCAGGGGGATGGGATATTTGAAACTCCCTCTAGAACGTCCTGCACATCTGTTCAAATGCATTGTTCTTGTCCACTGGATTCCATTTACTGGAGGGGACATTATCATTTCACCCTTCATTATGCTGTCAGCCTTCCTTTGCTTGCTGGGTAGATGTTCGAGGAGACATTTCAGTGTTTTAGAGGGAAAGTAAAGAATACAATCTTTACTTTCAATGTTGGAAGCCCTTGTGCGCTGTAGGTTTTTGTTTGTACAAATCTAATCCATCCTTGCCATTTGATTTTCAGTGCCATAAAAGAGGAGGAAGGAGGGAGATTTAAATAGTGGGAAAGGCTTTCCTTGCCCACTTGAGTCAGTTTTGCAGTTTTGCACGTTTTATTAAGTTGATTGCATACTGCATCTTATATTAATATATGGAAAAGCTTCTGATCTAGGCCTTTCCAGAGAATAAATGTAAAAAGATAATACTAAAAATTGTTTTAGCTTTCATGGGCAAGGTATTGCAAAATCTATCTAAAACTGACAAACCAACTGATTGAATTATAGAAGAACAGTTAAAATATGAGAGTGATTTTGTGCAAAGTTAAAAATTTAAGGTGAAGCCACTGGTGCATGAAGAGAGATGTCTCTGACAAGAGAAAAGGCATATTTTTCTGATTCACTTTGAAGTCTAACTTCAAGCCATGCATTAAATTAACAATATTATCATAAAAATGAGGGTGCTAATTCTGTCCAATGCTGAAATTTGAAAAATGATTTTACAGAAGCCTAAGCCATGCATTAAATGAACGCAGTATTAACTGGGCTGATACTGTTAAATCAATTTAAATGCCTCCTGCAGCTCATATTTGTGCAGAGTCGAATTGAGAAGAGCATCATTTGTTAGTTCAACCCAGAACTTGCTGGTGCCCTGGTTTTAATTTGCAGAATTTTCTTTAGAACTGTTTCTCCAGTGCTTTGCCTGCTGTGGATTTGCTTTTTAAAGTAATCGATTCCATATTAAAAGTATGAGGATGGTATTTTCTTTCAGTGCTCATTTGTTCTGTACTACTAATTATGTCCAGTCGTGTTTCAAATTACATAAGAAGCTTTTGTAATGCGAAAGATCCCTGGGATGCCTTGTGTTGGTGAAAATATTGTGGGTTCATCTGCTTCATTACATAATCCCTACGCATTTTCATTCTAAAGGTTATTTAATCAAAAGTGCACCAATAAAACCATAAAAATATTTAATGGCGTCCCAGCAATTCTGGATCAGTTTCTTGCATTATATGAGCGTGCCAGCATTTTAATTCTACGGGGCTTTTGTGGAACTTTGGATTCGTTAAGACATACCCACTTATTTCCTTCACTTTTTGTTTATTTATCTGTTTTTTGAAAGGGGTAGAGATTCTCATCTTATTTTTTTGTTTCTGTGCCAACTATTTTTTTTTTCTGGCTTTGTTCCTAGTCTTTTCCATTAGTGATCTTCTCTACAATTTTGCCTTTTCATTTCTTTGTTCTGCTTATTGATTCATTCAGCAAATAATATTGAGCACTCAGTGTTAAGCACCGGGGCTGCCTTTGTAAGTAAGGCAGAAGGCAGGAGTGCTCTCAGAGACCTCAGGTTTTGTGCGTGTGAGCGCAGTGGGGGTACCCGGGAAGCAGGTGCTTGTAAGGCCCACAGTGCAGTGTGGTCAGTGCAGTCTTGCAGAGGAGGTAGCGAGGGGTCTGGAGCGGGGCCCACAGAGCCATGGGAAGTGACAGAGTGATGACTGAGTGATAAGTAGGCCAGCCGGCAAATGTGATGGGTAGGGCAGGGAGGGAAGGAGGAAGGGGTTAACAACTGAGGAGAAGGTGACATTTGAGGTTGTAGGAACCTCTCCTCCGTGTCTGGAGCATATTGGTGTGGGGGTGAATGTGGGTGAACAGGCCGGGTGGGTGATGGTGCAATCAATGGACTGGATTGACAGAGGCAGGCCAGATCACACCAGCCTGGCCAGCCACGTGGAGGAACGGGGACAGTGTCTGGAGGCAGTGGAGGGACACGGACCAAGTCTCAGTTTCAGGGTAAGGTGTTGACATGTTCCCTAAAGTCCTTACTTGTGTCTTGCCTCACCCTCTTTTCTAGGCAACTGCTGATCTTCTGTTGGGCCCTACGCTGCATTGCTTTCATCCATGCGGTCCAGCTCCCAACAGGAAGCAGGGTTCAGATTCCTCCATGTCATCCAGAACCCAGAGTCAGTCATCCTCTGCTCTCTGGGTCTTTGGGCCAGAGAGCCAGTGGTCTTTGGGCTGCACTTTATATGAGCTGACGTGTGACATGATTCTGTGGGTTTCTGTCTCAGGCATTTAGACAGTAACATGTGCCTGATGGTGCAGTATCTAGTCTCCAACAAATGCGGAGACCATGCTCTCCAAAGGAGGCCAAGGGCATGGGACCCTTGTTCCCAAGAGTGGGTCACTTTGCCATCGCCTGCACCACCTCCTTCCTGCTAAGCAAGCACCAGCTCCCGGTGGAGGGTGTCGTCTGTTGGCCTTTCTCTCTATGCAGCACACGTTACACTCACATACACATTTTCTTTCCTTTTTGTGTACTTGCCTCCTTTCTCTTTCTCACATGCCAGGTTCCATGTTGGCTGTCGAATGATCTCAGTTCATCCTCACAGTGAGCTTATGAGAGAGGTGCAGTTAGAATCCCCGTTTCTCCCACACAAATACCGAGGCCGTGGTTCCCCAGCTAGTGTATGGCAGAGCCAGGATTTGAACCCCAGCCTGTCTGTCTCAGTTGCTTTAGTTCTACTGCTCTACCCTTGTGTGAATCAGAAGAGGAAAGCCAACCAGGAAGGAGGAGGGGAGGAAAGCTAACAGTGACCGAGTCCCTGTGTGCTATGTAGCAGGTTCTAAGCTCTTTAAGGGGTGAAAGTCCTTTGTGTATCTCCTCCCCATGAGGTTGGTTGCTATGTCCAGGGCTGCCTAGGCCCTCTCCCGTCCCTCTAAGAGACTCTTCCCACTTCCCAGAAATTTGCAGGAAGGACTAACCACTCTGGCCCTGGCAGGAGGGGGAAGGTTGAGTGCCTCTTTAGGGTTCAGTCCTGGTAGTGGGAGGAAGTAAAAACGAGTAACAGAAGGAGTTTGCCTCTGGGCGGTGACGATGTGCATTGCATCCTTTGCTTCTGCGGACTGTCGATATCAGATCCTTTAACACATTGACTGCCGCACTAGAAAAAAAATTGTTTTTGTTTGGGGCCACGGTGTTTTATTACAAAAATAGAATAAAAACTTCGAAAACAAAACGATCCTTTCTAATTTAATGAAAAATTTGTTATTTTTTATTGTTTTCTGTGCATGAGTTATATACAACTTGAAAAAATAGTTCACACGGCTCCGAAGGTAGAGACGTGGAGTTACATGTGCTTCATGAGGCCCTGGGCTCAAAACCGGCGTGAGTTAAATACAACTCACATGGCAGTTAATGTGTTAAGTAGGGACTAAGGAGAGCTATTTATAATGCTGTTGTGCCTTTGAGAAGAGGTGACCAGATCTTCAGTTGTAAATTGATATGGCCATCCTACATTATTATTTCACGAAACAGAAATCTAGGGAACATACTTAAAAATGCAGGAGCTGAAAGGCTTCCAAAGGGATAGCTGCCAGGAGTCTGGAAGCAGGTCCATGTGTGCGGCATCCTGGGTGACCCCCGGGAGCAGCCGCTGGGCAGTGTGATGAGCATGCACGGCTGTGGGCCTCTGTGTCGCAGTGGCCTGGTGTGCGCCGTTCCCTTACTTGCACGCTGAGCCCCGCTCCCTTTGGTGATACAGACCAGATTGCTCAGCATAGCTTTATCCTTATGCAGTCAAGGGAAATTAGTCAACTGCAAGCTTGGATGATGCCACTAACAAGCTGGCTGGGGTTCAGAAGAGCAGATTCCTCCACTGAGGCCACAGCGCACACAGTGATGGCGAGCATGGTTTCGATTACTGCACATGTACCTCCCTGATGAGGGAAGGAACTTCTTGGTCTTCTTGACTTTTAAACCCCCTGTGCAGCCCCCACATGCACAGACTTTTACACGAGCAAAGCAGTTTCAGCTCTGTTGCTCACTAGATCTCTACAGGGGAGGCCCTGGAGGGTAAACAGAAGATTAATTAGCATCTTCTTATGCATGCGAATCTGGGATCAGAGAAGTTTAGTGACTTTCCCAAGGCCACACAGTGGCAGAAGTAGGACTTGGACCCAAGTGCCACCCCAGGAATCAACTTTGAGAGTGTGTATTAGGTAGAATGACAATGAAGTTTTTAAATTTACCTGGAAAATAGAGAAATAAGAGTAAGAAGAACCAAGGTGGGAACATCAGGAAATATTGGGGCTCTAAGTTACAGAACAGGTGAACAAAGGTTGGTTCAGCAACAGGCATCTAATAATGTCAGGTAAGAAGCCTGGAGGAGGCAGCTGCAGTCTTGAGGCAGTGGCCAGCACTGTCTTCAAGGACCCGCACTGGCTCCACCTTCCTTCGGCTTTGCTTTCCATTCTTTGTCTTGTCACCTCATGGTTGCACGTGGCTGCTGCAAGTCCAAATAGCTTCTCCAGCAGAAAGGAAAGAGTGAGTGTAGAAGAGTTTCCTTTATGGCAGGAAAATGTTTCATTGAAACTGCCCAGAAAACTTCCTCTTATGTCTCACTGGCTGGGGATGGGTCACTTGACCACCCCTGGCTGCAAGGCGGGCTGTGGACGCGTGTGTCCAGCAGAGAGGAACTGGATGGCTGTGGTTGGCTAAGACTGATTATGCGCCAGGCCTTAGGAATGGGCACATTGTCACCCTGAACCAAATCAGTCAGCAAAGGGGGTGAAATAGAAGAAAATGTCAGTCCAATAGGGACTGAGAACTTTGGAGGACTTTTTCTTTATGCTGAACTGTGCAATTGCTTCTTGGATCCTGAGATGACGTTCCCTTTGTTGATTGAAAGTCACACTCCCAATTCTCAACGGCTAATTTCAGAATGGTATAAATATATTTTTTTCTCCATGCCTCATCAGAAGATATTTAAGGTCTAAGACCGTTGGGATGTAGTTTTTCAAATACTCTCTTATGACAAAGAACAAAGATTAAGGGGAGCGGGGGGGAGCGGGGGGCGGGAAGAGTCTGAGTGATAAGAAATTTGCAGGTTTGGGGATTAGAGAGGAGAAGTTGCGGGCTGTGAAGTCAGACTGCCTGGACTTGAATAAGGACTCCACCCCTTACTTACTCCCTGGCGTCTTTGGGCAAGTTGTTCGTCCTTGCTCTGCCTCAGTTTCCCCATCTGTAAAGGGAGAGTGGTTGGAAGTACTTGCCACATGAGGCAGAGATAACCCGCAGATGAAGTTTGCCCTGTGTTAGATGAAGTCAGTGCTCAGTCACAGCTAATTGCCAATGTCAGCGTCACCACTACTCCTGCTTGCTTGGTATAAGCATCTCTGCACGCGAAACCTGACGCATCCCCATTGCTGTTGCAGCAGCTGCAGGTCTGGCCCCTCTTCAGTCTGTCCCTGCAGTGTGTCCACAGTGATTGCCCTGAGCTCATCTCTCTATTTCACGCACTCCCCTGCTCACAGCTCTGCATGGTCACCGCAAACTCCTTACCCAGACTTGGTTCAAGACGGGGCCTGTGAGAGGTGGTTCTGGTCTCTTGCCTCGGGAGCTCTGGGCCCCCTTGGCCACTAAAGTGGAAATACCATGACACTGTCATTGAACAAATAAATGGTCTTCGGGCACTTAATGTGAGTCCAGCCCTATACTTGCCACAGGGACTACCCTGAGGGACCAGATGTGGCCCCGAGTGATGCGGTAGGGAACCCAGGCAACAGGTAATTGGGGTTTACAGGGAGCATGCAGAAGCAGGGCCCAGCGTGTGCCTAACTTGCACCAGAGGCTCCTTTCCGGAGAGTGGAATGAGCTGACCCGGAGGGTGAACAGGAGCCAGAGAGAAGGGATGCCAGAGTGAGGGCTGCAGGCAGCGGCCCCGTGGTGGGGGCCTGGAGAAAGAGGTGGGACACATCAGAGGATAGGAAGGGCACCGGGCTGGCCAGGAGCAAGTGAAGATGCTAGGGTGGCCAGCAGGGCCGAGCCCTGGGAAGGGTTGTCTGCAGAGCACTGGGGAGCTTTGAGGGGCTTGGCAAGAGGCAACATGATCAGATTTGTGTTCTGGAAGGACCAGTCCAGCTACAGGACAGAGAATCAATTTTAACGAGAGAAATGAAGATGAGAATACTCAAATTTCTGCTTCCTGGTTGTGAGATTTGGACAAAAATAAAGGGTCGTGTTCTGGGTATTCTGGGATGAAAGTGGTGGAAACGCAGGCGTTGGCAACGCGTGGGAGCAGTGCCCTGACCGACACTCGTACCTCCCAGAGGGACCGGGAAGCGTAAAGGCCTCTTCTTTCCTCCATTTCGTCCCCACTCATGTGTGACCCACATGTGCCCCTTTGTTCCATGAAGCTAAAGATGGGAGTGGAGCTGGGTCCACCCGAGTCTGGGGTGCTCTTCAGATCCTCCCGGACCTGGGGCAGTCGGCCGTGCCCAGGGAGCTGCCAGTGTTTGGAGCCAACCCAAAGAATGGTCCGTTAACAGTGTGCACCCTCAATCTCACCATGCACCAGCACGTGCTCTAGAAGTTTTTCTTCCAAGCAAGAAGAATGAAGTCTGTTTTTAGCACTTAATTACAATTGTCTATAGGGGCACCCATGGGAAAAGTCACCTTATGTGAAAAAATTGAGCCTGTGATTATGCAGCTTTATTTGTTTGTGTGTTTATATCTTTAAACTATTAAGTAGTACTCTTGAAGTCCTTAATTAAGTGTTTCCTCTTGGCTGTTTCTTCCCTTTGCAGTATAACGAGGAGCTTCACTACGTGGAACCTTGCCTGAACGGGACCTTGGTGCAAGCTGACCGGACAAACAAGGAGGTAGGGGCTGCTGCTGGGAGGCACTGTAAGGGGTCATGGCACACCCTTGCCTCCCTCAAACTGGTGGTTTACAATGATCTGTCTTAATTAAAAAAACAAACAAAAAAAACACCTCACCAAGCACTGCCTTTTCATTGAGGCTCTAGAGCCCTGGTGTGTAGAGGCACAAATAAAATCATGGCACTAAAATAATTACATCGGATTCAGATGCTTGCCAGTTCTGAAATAACTACATTGACTTTTTCCCTTTTGCTCTAAGCACATCCTCTGTTGTGCTTGGCACCTATGTTGACACCCTTGAAAGAATATGGCTTTTGCTGAGATTTCAAAGAAAATTGAACCCACTTGTTATTTCCCTTGTACTTTTCATAATTGATTAAATGATCATTGGGGAGCTGTTGGGGTAACTTGTCTCCTGATTAGAAGGTAAGTTTTACCAGGGTAGGAATGGTGTCTTCTCAGTACTGTATCTTCAAAGTTCCAAGCATTGCCTGTTCCATAAATATTTTGGAACAAAAGGAAGATATGTTAAAGAAGAATCTTAAGAAATGGGATAGAAGTTTCCCTTCCAGTTGGAGCATTCTAGGACAATTCCTAAAATAGATTTCTGTAAAATAAATCCTGTTTCCCTTTGGCCACTTTTAAATTTGTTAATACAACTACCACAGCCACCATTCCACTACAGGGACAGGGACAGTTGACAATTTAGGTCCAAGGTATAGCTGTGGCTACAGCCATGTCACACCTGGGACTCATAGCTGCCATTGTCCGTGCTGTTTTTCCGTGTACCTGCCACACAGGTACATCGTTCCCCTGGAGAGCAGACCCCTATGGGGTGGCTGAGGGCAGTGCCTCAGGCTTTTGTGAGACACTGTGCGTGTCCCCTGTCCCAAATGGGGAGTGGTATTGGTACTATGTTAGATGCAGGTGGTAGAAGCACTTGGTCTGGATATCTGCGGGAACGAACAGCTGAGGATTGTGAGAAATTCATTCCAGTTGGAACACAGAGTGAGAAGGAAAAATTATGCTCGTGTCAATAACTGTGCTTCAGTTTGAGGGGGAAGAAGCACCATAACAAGCTTCATATTTAGAAGGGAGAAAGCAAGTACACTGTGGTGCAAAGAAAAAGTGTATCCTGGGAATATGCATTTGTGATTATTGTCTAGGCTAAGGTAGGAAAAGTACTTAAATCTACAGCCAGATCTCTCTAGGGACTTTTTCTCTTGTTTGGTCATGGCATGGGTGAAGATTCCACCCCCTTTCCAATGTTGTAGCACTTGAAATATCCACCAGAGCCTCAAATAAGCATTCAATGCTGGTGTTTACAACATTACACAGAAGAGCATGATCCTTCAGGTGGCTTCCCAAAGGAGAAAGGACAGTATGATTTTTGGAGGTATGAAGTTTTAGGAATGAAAAAATTGTTACAGGAAATGGGCTGAGAATTTATTTTAAAGTGCCTTTGAATATACGGATATTGAATATTGGAGTAGTTTTGAATACAAAAACTAATCTGGATTTCTGAGTCTGCCAGTACTGAGTAGCCACATTCCGATTAGATCCTCCCCATTATAACTGTAAACTCCTGGACATAACACAACAAACAAGTACAAGTTGAGTATCCCTTATCCAAAATGCTTGGGACCAGAAGTGTTTCAGATTTCAGATTTTTTTCAGATTTGGGAATATTTGCATTATTCTTACTGATTAAGTATCCCTAATCTGAAAAATCCAACATCCTAAATGCTCCAGTGAGCATTTCCTTTGAGAATGACCTTTGAGCATCATGTCAGTGCTCAGAAAGTTTTGGGTTGGAGCATTCTGTATTTCAGATTTTGGACTTTTGGATTAGGGATGCTCAGCCTGTATCGGAAGACTCTGGGAAGTGGGCAGGAGAAGGTGCAATGCCCCCGTGCTTTGGGGCTTAGAGACATGTGGGTGAGCTCCCTGGGTTTCCTTATTGGTTCCCATACATCCCAAATGGAGCATCCCAGAATCCTGCCATCTGTACCAACAACAGGCACAGACCAAAAAAGCTCCCAGAAAATCCTGTTCCCTGTAGCCAAAGGACCACAGAAAACCTCTTGAATGACACCTTTCCTACTCCTGCCAAACACCAACAGAACAACCAACTCTCCGTGGTTTCAGTGGAGCCAAACGGGAGGTTGATCTTCCACCCCATTCATATCCACTTGGCCCTGGTGCTACATCTCAGCAGAGATTGCCTGCTAAGAAAAAAAGATTGTCTCATTATATAAAATCCATAATGCCCAGAATGCAATTAAAAATTCCTTTTTATTCCAAGAACCAGGAAAGTCACGACATGAATGAGAAAAGACAGTCAACAGAAGCCAACATTGACATGTATCAGACATTGGGATTATTGTTTCAACCAGCAATTATGACTTCTCCCGAAACAAATGAAAAAAACAGAAAATATCACAAAGAAATAGAAGTTGTAAAATAGAGCCAAATGGAAGTTATAAAACTGAAAAATATGATCACCAAATAAAAAGCTCTCTGGATCAGCTCAGTGGTACAGTGAAGATGACAGAGGATAGAATCAATGAACTTTAAGACAGGTCAATAGAAATTACCCAATTTGAACAACAGAGTAAACAGAGTGGAACAAAATGAACAGAGTCTCAGGGGCAAGTAGGACAATAGAAAGAGAGCTAACGTTCATAATATCAAAGTCCTGGGAGAAGAGAGAGAGACTGGGACTTAATAGGAATTTAAAGATATATTGACTGAAAACTCCCTTTATGAAAGGCATAAACATTCTATTCAAGAGGCTATGCAAACTCCAAATAGGATAAACCCAAGTAAATCCATGCCAAAACACATCATAAATATAAATAGATAAGAACATCTAAGAAAAATCTTGAAAGCAGCCAGAGAGAAAGGACACATTACTTATGTAGAACACCAGTTTGAATGACAGCAGATTTCTCATATGAAATCATGGAGACCAGAGGGAAGCAGCATAGCATTTTTCAAGTACTAGAAGAAAAGAACTGTCAATCTAGGATTCTATATCCAGTGAAAATATCCTTCAGGAATGAAGGGGGAAAAGTCATTCTCAAATAGAGGAAACTATGAGAATTTGTTGCTTGCAAACCAACCCTTAAAGAATATATAAAGGAAATTCTCTAAACAGAAAGTAAATAAGAGGAGAAGGTTTGGGACATCAGAAAGGAAAGAAGAACATACAGATGAGTGGAAAATAGGGGTAAGTATAAAAGAGTATCCTAATTCTCAGGAGATTCTCAAATTACATTGTAAAGTTGACGCAAAAATTAGAACACCATCTGATGTGGTGCTCGATGTTTGATGAGGAAATATTTAAGACGTTATATTTTTAAAATGTGAAGGGTAAAGAGACCTAAGTTAAAGTAAGGTTTCTGCACTTCACTGGAAGTAGTAAATGCTGATACGAGTGGACTGTGATAAATTACATATTTATATTGCAATATCTAGAGCAACCACTAAGAAAACAACACAGAGTTATACTTCATAAGTAAGTCGCCCAGGTGTGGTGGCGCATGCCTGTAGTCCCAGCTGCGTGGGAGGCTGAGGTGAGAGGATCGTTTGAGCCCAGGAGTTTGAAACCAGCCTGGGCAATGTAGGGAAACCATGTCTCAACAAAAACAAAAACAAAAACAAAAAAAAAAACAAACCCCAAATAACAACAACAACAACCAAAAGTAACTCATAGGAAGGTAAGAAAAAAGAAACAGGAATAAGAAAGAGAGAATCAAATTACCTTAAATATAAATGGTCTGAACACCACCAATGAAAAGACAGAGATTGTTTGAATGGATAAAAAAACACAGACAAACAAACATGATCCAACCATATGCTGACTATAAGAAACTCACTTGAAATACAAGGATATGTTGCAAGTAAAAGGACAGGAAAAATATAGCATGCAAACATTAATATTTTAAAAAGCAAGAGTGGGTATATTGATTTTCAAAACAAAGAGAATTACTAGAGGCAAAGAGGGACATTACATAATGATAAAAAGATCAATCCCATAGGAAAATATAACAATCCTAAATGTTTTGAAACCAAAATACAGAGCTTCAAAATACAAATAGAACAAAAACTAATAGAGCTGAGGGTAGAAACAGACAGATTTACAATTGTAGTTGGAAATTTGTACATTCCACAGTCAGCAATTGATAGACTACAAGACAGAAAATCAACAAGATTAGAGAAAAACTGAACAACACCCTCAACCAATAAGATCTAAATGACATTTACAGAACATTCTACCCAACAGCAGCAGAATACACATTCTTTTCAAGCACCCATGGAGTGTTAACCAAGATAAAACATATTCTGGGTCTTAATAGAAACCTAAAAATATTTTAAGGTTTGAAATTATACATAATATCTTTTCTGATGACAATGGAATCAAAGTAGAAATCAATAATAGAAAGATAGCAGAAAATACCCCACATACATAGAAATTAAACAATATGCTACTGATTAATCTATGGGCCAAAGAGGAAGCTTTAAAGAAAATTTTAAAAATGTAAAACTGAATGAAAACAAAAACAACATATCAAAATATGTGAAACAAAACTACAACAGTGTTGGGAGAGAAATTCATAGCAAAATATGCTAATGTTAAAAAGACCTACCATTTGATCCAGCAATCCCATTATTGGGCATCTACCCAAAAGAACAAAAGACATTCTATAAAAAAGACATCTGCACCCGAATGTTTATAGCAGCACAATTCACAATTGCAAAGATGTGGAAACAACACAAGTGCCCATCAATACATGATTGGATTAGTAGGCTGTGGTATATGTATGCCATGGAGTAATTACTCAGCTATAAGAAATAATGGTGATATAGAATCTCTTTTCTCCTGGAGGGAGTTGGAACCCATTCTACTAAGTGAAGTATCCCAAGAATGGAAAAATAAGCACCACATGTACTCACCAGCAAATTGGTTTCCCTGATCACCATCTAAGTGCACATTTGGAAATAACACCAATTGGGTGTCGGACAGATGTGGGGGGTGGGGGGAGGGGATGGGTGTATACCTACATAATGAGTGCGATGCGCACTGTCTGGGGAGTGGACACGCTTGAAGCTCTTACTCAGGGGGGGTGGGGGGGCATGGGCAATATACATAACCTAAACTTTTGTACCCTCATAATAAGCTGAAATAAAAAAAAAAAGAGGAAAGTTCTCAAATTAACAATCAAAGCTCATACCTCAAAAAAATTAGAAAAAATAGGACAAAATAAAACCAAAGCAAGGAGAAGGAAGGAAATAATAAAGAACAAAGTCAATTAAATTGAAACAGGAAAAGACAGTAGAGAAAAATCAATGACACCAAAAGCTGATTCTTTTAAAAAAAAATCCATAAAACTGATAACCCTTTAAAAGACTGACCAAAATAGAGACGACAAGTCACCAATATCAGGAATGAAACAATATCAGGAATGTACTGACCCTGCAGTCATTAAAAGGATAATAAAGGAATATTATAAACAACTTTACACTCGTGAATTTAATGACTTAGAAGAAATGAATCTAATTTTCAAAAACCACAAACTGCCAAACTCCAACCAAGATAAAATCAATAAAAGGAATAATCTTGTAACTATTAATGAAATTGAATTTATAATTTAAGAGCTACCCCAAAAACATTTTTGGGCACAGATGCTTTCAATGGAGAATTCTACCAAACATTTAAAAAATAATTAATATTAATTTTGTTCAATCTCTTCCAGAAAAACAGAAGAGAAGAACCCCCCAACTCATTTTATGAGGCTAGTATTTACCTGATAAACCAAAGACAGTACAGAAAAAGAAAACTACTGACCAATATCCCTCATGAATGTACATGTAAGAATTCTCAACAAAATTTTAGTGTATCAAATACAACAATGTATATAAAGAAATAATATATCACCTCCAAGTGGAATTATTCCAGACATGTAAGGCTGGGTTCAACATCAGTGTTAAATCAACCGATATAATCTACTATATCAACAGGCTAAAAGTGAAAAATATGATCATATCAACTAACTCAGAAAAAGCATTTGATAAAAAACTCATTCATGATTTAAACAAAAAACCTCTCAGTGAACTAGGAATATGACGTAAATTCCTCAAATTGATAAAGACCATCTAAAAAAACTAACAGGTAATATCCTGCTTTATAGTGAAAGTTTGAAAGCTTTTCTGCTGAAGAGCAGGAACAACTAAGGATGTCCACACTAACACTCTTATTCAACATAGTGTTGTGAGTTTTAGCCAGACTAGGAAAAGAAGTAAAACTGTCCCTACTGTCCCTATTTTCAGATGACATGATCCTATATGTAGAAAAATCCCAAAGAATCTACAATAAAAAAAAAAAAAAACCTCCTAGAACTAGTAAGTGGGTTCAGTAAGGTCACATATCTAAGATTAATACACAAAAAGCAGTCACATTTCTATATACTAACAAGGAACATACAGAAACTGAAATTGAAGACATAATATCATTTACAATTGTTCCAAAGAAATAAACCTGACGTAACTTGTATGTACAGGCTATATATGCTGAAAATTACCAAATGCTTATGCAAGAAATCAAAGAAGACCTAAATAAATGGAAAGATTTACCACGTTCATAGATGGGAAGACTCACCACAGTAAAAGATGTCAATTCCCTTCTAATTGATCTATAGGTTTTATGCAATTCCTATCAAAATCCCAGCAAGGTTTCTATAGACATAGACAAGAGTATTCTAAAATCTACATGGGAAATCACAGGCCCTACAATAGTAAAACGGTCTTGAAAAAGAAAAATGAAGTAGGAGGAATCAATCTACCCAATGTTATAGCCTATTGTATGGTAACAGTAATCAAGAGAATCTGGCATTGGCAGAGGGATAGACATATAGATTAATGGAATAGCATAGAGACAAAGATATATACTCACATAAATATGCCCACCTGATTTTTGACAAACATGCAAAAAACTTCAATGGAGGAAGGATATCTTATTCAACAAATGGCTCCGGAGCAATTGAATATCTATAGATGAAAACAAACAAAAAACAAAGCAAAATAAATTAACCTTGACTTAACACATTAACTGCCATGAGAGTTGTATTTAACTCACTCTAGTTTTGACCCCAGAGCTGCATGAAACATATATAAAATCTTACTTGTTGATGTTCTTATTGTTACAATTAATATTGACAATTTAATTCTAAAAATGTGGATTAAATGGAAGTCAATAAATTGCATTTTTCTGTTTATAGTTACCTTTAAATTACACTCAAAGTTTTTATTTTATTTTTGTAATAAAGCACTGTGTCCCCAATGAAAAGTTTTTGATTTTTTTTTTGTGGTAGTCAATATGTTAAACTTCACAACTTAAACAAAATTTAACTCAAATGCATCAAAGACTTAAATGAAAAATGTACAACTATGACATTCTCTGAAAAAAACATAGGAGAAAATCTTCAGAACCTAAGGCTGGGCAAAGAGTTCTTAGGCTTGATACCAAAACTATAATTCATAACAGGAAAATTTGATAAAATGGATCTCATCAAAATGAAAAAAAAAATTTTGCTATGTGAAAGACTGTTCAAAGGATGAAAAGATAAGCTACAGATTAAGAGAAGATATTTGCAAAACACATATCTAATAAAGAACAAATATATGGAGCATGTATAAATAATTCTCAAAACTCAACAGTCAAAACAAGCAATTGAATTAGAAAATGGACAAAAGACATGAAGAGACACTTCACTGAATAGGGTATACAGATTGCAAATAAATGTATGAAAAAATATTCAGTGTTCTTAACCACTAGGGAAATGCAAATTGAAACCACAATGTGATATCGCTACACACCTATTAGAGTGGCTAGAATAAAAGATAAGAAGAATAAAAGACACCAAGTGTTGGTGAAGATGTGGACAAACTCATGCATTGCTGTGGGAATGCAAAATGGGATAGCCACTCTGGAAACAGTTTGGCAGTTTCTTATAAAACTAAACATTCAACTGCCATATTTCTTAGCAATTGCATTCTTAGACATTTATGTCAGAGAAATTAAAACTTATGTTTACACAGAAACCTTGTACACAAATGTTCATAGCAGCTTTATTTGTAATAGCCAAAAACTATCAATAGAAACAACCCAGGCATCCTTCAGTGGGTGAGTGGTTAAACTGTGTAACATCCATACCATGGAGTATTACTTAGTAATTAACAATGACGACAATAAAGTATTGATACCTGCAATAACTTAAATGAATCTTTGAATCTTTTAAGCGATGCTGATTGAAAAAAAAAGTCAATACCAAAAGAACACATATTGCATGATTCCATTCATATCACTTTCTTGAAATAACAAATTAATAGAAATATAGAACAGATTAGTGATTGCCAGGGGGGAGGGGTAGGAGTGGGGAGAGGTCATGTGACTACAAAATGGCATCAAGAGGGATCCTTGTGCTGGTGGAACTGTTCTGTATCTTGACTCTGTTAACGTCCATGTCCTTTGTGCTACTGTACTGTAGTTTGGAGAATGCTGGGTAAAGGACAGGTGGCATCTCTCTTTATTATTTTTGACAACTGCATGTGTATCTGTAATTAAAAAGTGTAATTAAAAAATAATCTGAAGTATGCGAGGAACTCTTAAAAAGGGGCTTTATAAAATTAGTGTGAACAGTTGTATAATGAGTGTTAGGTTGCTATAGTTAACGTAAAAAATACTGATGATAGTACACTTTCTAATGGCAAGAAATTTTGATATTCTTACGGGTCTTTTTATTTATAGAAAAGCTCAGAAGACAAAGCATTTATTTTTCATTAGTATCTTAGGATATTTTAAAATAAAGGTAGGTTCCATTGGTTAATTTGAACCAATTTCCATTTTTATCATCAATTCAGTATTAGATCATGTACATTCGGGACTCACTTGTCAGACATGTGACAGAGATGAGCAAATTCGTAAAAAGTGAAATGGAAATTTACATCGGCTCCCCTAACCACACGTTCCTGGGGTGGAAGAGACCGCACCCAAGGCCTCAAGCCTCATGTCAAGAGTAGCCCCCTTTCCTCCCCTGTCTCCCCTGTGTCTTCTGTGAGAGCTGACCAGTTCTGCTAGGGCAGGTGCCCATTCTGGACCCCTCATTGCATCTCAAGGGGCGGGGGCAGCTTGGTTCCAGTGTCTACACCTGTGGTTAGGAGGCAGGCCTGTGCTGGGAAGACTTGCCTGGTTTTCCAAAGGGAAAATTCTCTGGACAACCAGGACGGTGCCTATGAAGTAGATGTTCTATAGAAGTGTGAATGAATGAATGAATGAATAGATGAGCCACCTGGGGGAGGATTCTGGTTGAAAAGAATGTTTTTTTATGTCAATAGAAGAACCACAAAACATTTAAAACAAAAGCATGAAACGCATTACATTTTAATATAATCAGGACAATCAAGAATTAGATTGTGGGTGAAATTATCTGGTTCCTGGGTTGGCAGTTCTCGCTAGTCTATTTCTGGCCAAATACCCTGAATAGCAGCTTTGTGGCCATTTTCTCACATTCTTTGTGTGATAGGGGTGGAGGATGGTGACCTTGTGTATAAACCTGTATAGAACTGGCATTGTGGTCACGGATGCTCGCCTTCTGTCCTCGGAGTTAAATGATTTTGACTCGAATGTCCCAAGTCCTTTGGGATGTTTCATTCTTTAATCAAAATATTCATGTGTATCCTGACAAATTCTTATGACAGCCAAATATCCAAGGTTCTTTCCCATACCTGTCATCTTAGGGCTGTTTCCCTGGTGGCCACTATCATGTTACCTCCAGCTAATGAAAGGGCATGAAAGGGCTTCTAGAAGGTGATACCTAGAAATTATTACGTTGTGCACCCTTAGTTCAATGACAGCCAACTCTGATTTCACAAAACTCAGGTGACCCTCTAAAAAATGAAAACTATTAATAGATAATTTTAATTATAACAGCATTTAATTTAAACTTCATTGAAACTTGAAATTTTTGAGCAAGAAGATCTCAGTGAGTCTTAAAACAGAAGAAAAGGTGAGGGTGAAAATGCTGGTCTTGGTCAAACTGAGTTGTCCTAGGTCATAGGCTTCCTGTGATTTTGCTTGAAATAGGCCACAGCACATCCTCCCTGAACAAGTGGTCTTGAAACACTATTAAGTTTTTGCTTTTGTCTTTTAAAGGTATTGTTTACTGTCTGGAGAGAATTTTGCTTTGCTGTTTTATGTACCAAATAACTGACTTTTTTTTTTCCTTTAAGGAAAAAGAAACCATGACAAATTGGGTGAGCCTGGAGTTCAAATATAGAATTCAAACGAGTAAACTCTCATCCTAATCTACTTCAGACGTTCTGAACCATTCATCAGACCTTAAAATGAACCTCCTGTGGTCTCTCTTGGGGGAATGGAGGGAAAGGAGGGGGGAAGGAGAGTGATATGGTTTTTCTCTGGTTTTGTAATGAAGACGTCCTGAAATCCACTGAATTTCATGGCTCTGTTTAAGATTCATTTGCAAATATTTGTTTCAAAATCAACTGATCTTAGAAACCCATGTAACTCTCATCGTCCTTGGCAGATTTGATCTCCTCCCGTGGGATCAGAAGTCACCGAAACTCCATGAACTAACAAAAGTACACATCAGCGTTGCTGGATTTGCCCCAGTACTGTTTCTTCCAGCCTGAGAGTTGTCAAAGGGGGGCCCTGCATTCTAACACGTCCTGCCTGCTATGGCCTGATAGGCACACAGTGTACAGCTTGCCAGGGATACTGCGGTGAGGGGTATGTAATGAACTGTAAGCAGAAAGTAGCCCATGTGCACATGGGTAAATGTTGCCTGCCTGAACACCAAGGGAGACAAAGTTTGCAGAAAGAACAAATACTACCCACTTACATTCAACTCAAAACTAATAAAAGGTAGTAAGAATTGCATTACTTTTTAAATGTCATGAGTACATTAAAAATAACAGAGAAAAACTGGGACCAACTCAAATGTAAATAAAGTCTAGATCCAATATAATTTAACATAATAAGGGCTCTAAACAAAAATAAAATAGGTTTATATACATTGCCACAAAAGAGTAACAATAGTATATAGTTAGGTTTTAAATAAAAGTAAATTGCAGAATAGTATGCTTCATAATTTCTGTTTTGCTTGCTTAAATATAGAAATGGGAAGGGGAGAGGGGAGGGGAGAGGCGAGGAGGAAAGGATGAAGGAAGGAAGAAGGGAAGGAAGGTGAGATTCAGGAGGTACACTTGATATATTTCTGAATTGTTAGAATGTCTTTATACTGAGCTCAAAATACTTTCACCATCATAAATAAAATAGATATATATTTTTATTTAGAGACAGGGTCTTGCTCTGTCACCCAGACAGCAGTGCAGTGGTGTGTGATCGTAGCTCACTACAACCTTGAACTCCTGGGCTTAAGCAATCTCCTGCCTCAGCCTCCTGAGTAGCTGGGAATATAGCTTGGCTATATATTTTTTATTTTTTGTAGAGACAGGGTCTTGCTATGTTGCCCAGGCTGATCTTGAATTCCTGGCCTCAAGGGATTATCCCACCTTGTTTTTCTAATGTGCTAAGATTACAGATGTGAGCCACTGTGCATAGTCATAAATAAAATATTTTTAATAATTATTTTCCTATTAAAATTAATACAAATATTTAAACTATTTCAGTAAGTCTGTAAATACTAGCGAAATTATCTTCCTATGATTGTGAGGATATCATTTCTGCTAATTTCCAGATAGATTTCTTCTTTTGCAAATGGGAAGATTTCTTTTTATCAAGGGCAAGAGATATAGCCACGTTTTAATCCATGTCACTCTATTGGCTTAAATAAATTAGAATGCTGCTAACTTACAGTGATTCAAATGATGCATAATGCAGGTATTTCCTAATTATTATGGACTAGCTTTGTAGAGTTAAAGTTACCCAAATGATGATCTAAAGACTTTTTCTATAAGAGCTATATCATAGAAGCTATGCTCAATTATTTCCATAAGCTACTTATACTGGGTTAAAATCATCAATATGATACACAAATTTTTCATTAATCTCCACTTCAGTATAATGTGCTAATTATGAATTCCTTATATGAATCTAGATCAGATATCAGCAAACTTTTTTTATTATAGGCCATATAGTAAATATTTTAGGCTTTCTGGGCCATTCAATCTCTGCTATAACTACTCAGCTTTATGAGTGTAGCTTAAGAGCAGCCATAGGCAATATGTCAATAAGTAGGCATGGCCGTGTTCCAATAAAACTTTATTTAGAAAAATAGGTGGCCAGCAAACTCTGCCTGGTCTATACAGTAGACAAGACTAGAAGGAGAAGTCTATTATTAAATAAAGAACTCACATTAGCCTCAGGTTAAAATCTTTCTGAAACGTGAATGTGGAAATGGGTGTTTGAGAGCATGAGCAGATTGGATAATATTCCTACACGCTTCTCACTGAGGGTTTGGGCTGGATCTCTGCCTTGGACTGACTTTTCCACCTTGAAATGACTTTCTACCTTGAATGAACTGATGTCTGGTTTCTCTGTTCGTCTATATTTAACTAGAAGGCAAAAAGATGTGGATATATGTTGTAAGTAGAGGTAGTTATAAGAGATAATAACATCAATAATAAATATAACATTTTACAATTTAGAAAATACTTCTAGTTTGGTTTTCACAATCACTACCAGTATCATTCCCAACTCATACGTTTACAGTCCCGGGCCCAGACGTATTTGTCAGCTGCGTGGGCAGACGAATGGCTCGATGGAGGTGCGGAGATGCACAGTAAGCGCAGAGCTACAGCACCAATACCCATCTGAAGATCTCAGATACTATCCTTCTATTGCCTTCAGTGTCTGAGAAGGTAGAGTTACCTTTCTGACATGGTTCATTCTTCTAAAGTCTTGCCCTGTAGAGTAAAGCCTAATTCAGATTTACGTTGAACATGACGTGTTGGGGGTGTTTGTGCGATAAGGTATCCTTATGGAGCTGTGATGCTCACCTTAGTAGGAAGGGCACAACTACTTGTTTGTATGAAGTGCAAAGTGAAGAATAATACAAAAGTTTGTTCATCATATGTTTCTTCCTGTGGGAATCGGTTGAGTTCTTTATCTTGGACTTCTCTGTAGCTGCACACGGACAGGTCTGCTGAAAGCTCTGTGTGTGTGGTCATGGGTGTCCAATCCTCCTTGGTTCTATCACTCAGCTAAGGAGGAGACTAACCAAGCACAAAGCTGTCTTACTGCTGCCTGGAAGTGATCTGGTGGTGGTGCCCTGAGGTTTCCCCCAGTTCCTAGCCAGGGGATGCTATGCAAACTGCCCCTTGTAAACCTTGTCCTCAGGTCCCCATGCTTTCAGTGACATGCCTTGACTTGCCTGTGATAGCTGCTTGGGCCCCAGCAGCATCCGTGCCTGCCCACGCCCCACCTGAGCATCCTGCCAACACACAGACTACCCTCTTCCCAAGACATCTTCCCTGGGGCCCTGTCTTGTTGTGTCAAGTTCTGTGGAGCTTTGGGGCAGCATTGATGAGACTGACCAACTCCTAGACCCCAGAAGTAATGTGTTCCCAGACACAACCTTTCCTAATCATAAGGGCTCACACCTCACTCACCCAGAGCTCACCCATCCCTCACTGCTTGAACTGCAGTGGGGGAAAGCACTCTCACTCAGAGCCTGTTTACTCTTAACTTGGTGCACACTTTTTTTTTTATTTCATCTTATTGTTATGGGGGATACAGAATTGTAGGTTACGTACGTTGTCCATGTACCGCCTTTCCCCCCAAGTCAGAGCTCCATGCGTGTCTGTTCCCCAGATAGTGCGCGTTGCACCCATCATGTAGGTATATATCCCTCCCTTCCCCAACCCCCCTTCCCGAGTCAGCACCTTCAAGTGTTACCATTCCCCAAACGGTGCGCAATGCACTCATTGTGTAGGCATACACCCATACCCTCCCCCACCCCCCACCTCAGACTGATATCCGATTGGTGTCATTCCCAGATGTGTATTTAGGTGATGTTCAGGGAAACCAATTTTCTGGTGAGTACATGTGATGCTTGTTTTTCCATTCTTGGGATACTTCACTTAATATAATGGGTTCCAACTCTCTCTAGGAGAACCATAGAGATGTCGTATCTTCATTATTTCTTATAGCTGAGTAATATTCCATGGTATACATATACCACAGCTTACTAATCCAATCATGTATTGATGGGGATTTGGGTTGTTTCCACATCTTTGCTATTGTGAATTGTGCTGCTATAAACATTCGGGTACATGTGTCTTTGTTACAGAAAACAATCAGAATTCTAGAAGAAAATGTAGGAAAGACTCTTACAGACATTGGCCTAGGTAAAGAATTTATGAAGAAGACCCCCAAGGCAATCACAGCAGCAAGAAAAATTAATGAATGGGACATGATTAAATTAAAAAGCTTCTGCACAGCCAAAGAAACACTCACGAGAATAAACAGACCACCTACAGAATGGGAAAAAATATTTGCATACTACACATCAGATAAAGGACTGATAACAAGAATCTATTTAGAACCCAGGAAAATCAGCATGAAAAAATAAAACAACTCTATCAAAAAGTGGGCAAATGACATGAATAGAAACTTCTCAAAAGAAGGTATAAGAATGGCTAACAAACATATGAAAAAATGCTCAACATCCCTAATCATCAGAGAAATGCAAATCAAAACCACAATGAGATATTACTTAACCCCAGTAAGAATGGCCTTTATCAAAAAATCCCAAAACAGCACATGTTGGCGTGGATGTGGAGAGACAGGAACACTCATACACTGCTGGTGGGACTGCAAACTAGTGCAACCCCTGTGGAAAGCATTATGGAGATATCTTAAACAGATTCAAGTAGACCTGCCATTTGACCCAGCAATCCCATTACTGGGCATATACCCAAAGGAAAAAAGGTCACACTTTTAACAAATTGGACTATTAACTATGAAGGAAAAGCCACTGGGTGTAGAGGGAGGGGCAAGAAGAAGTATCCAGAGGCAGCAGCTTTCTCTTTCAGCACTCTTCATCCCAGGAATGTGTCACCCTTTATGCAGATGCCCAGAGCCTGAACCTTCAAGCAATCCTGAGTCCCACCTTCAGCCTGCAAGTCCTGCTGATTCTTCCTCCTTGATAGTCTCGAGTCTCTGCCCACATCTCTGCACCGGCTGCAGCCTGCAGTTCCCATCACCGTGGTCTTCCTGCATCTCAGCAGTGGCTTCCATGCAGAGGTCCCTGCTGGTGGTCCTGGCCTGTGGCGCACGTGCTTCTGCACTGGAGACTGAGGGGCCCCCGTGAAGCACAGGGCTGCTGTGCGACTTCCCTGCTTACGTCTCTTCCTTACCTCCCCTTCGCTCTTAGGACAAACTCCCTTTTAGTAACTAGAAGGCTTTGTCTCTGTTTGCCCAGTGGATAGTCCCTGCATGTGCCTGTCGTCCAGGTCTAGTTAGAGCACTACCTTTCTCTCAGAAGGGTCCCAACTTGGATGATTGGATTCTTGGGCCCCTCCTTGTCAAGCCCTCCATGACGTGTCTCCTGTCTGTGCATCCTCATCTCTTGCGGTTATGACATCCTCCACCCCTGCTCTCCACCAACTCACTCTCTCTCTCTCTCCCCCTCTTTCATGATCAGCCCAATCGAAATTCCTCTATCTTTGACTTCACCATGCACCGTCTTAAAGCCAGGCCACTGTGTATGTTCGTTGCCCCTGTCTGGGACACACTACTTCTCTCCCTGCTATTCTTCCACATCCCCTTTGCTCACTTAACTCCTTTTCATCTTCTGACATCAGATATATTAACATCCCCCTTAGAAAAATCTTCCTTTCCTATTTAAGCGGGGGCTCAGTGCTCCCTGCAGTCTTCCCATGAGGCCACACGGTGACCTGGTTTCTCACCATCCTCCTCACTGACTAGGATCTTGTGGATGATGATGTGGTCACCACTGTCTTCATGGCACCCAGCACAGGCCAGGCTGTCCATAAACAGAATGGAAAGAAGGAAGGAAGGAAAGGTGGGGGGGAGGAAGGAAGGAAGGGAGGAGGGAGGGAGGGATGATGGAGGGAGGAGCGATGACGGAGGGAGGAGCACATCCCATCCAGTCGGTCTCCTGACCAGCGCCCTCCCAAAGCGTCCCCTTCCACCGGGAATGGGACCAAACCTCCTTTCCGTCTGTGGCCTTGCTAGCCAGCCTACACTCCCCTTCTGCTTCATGCCCACTCCCACCTCTTCAGGGCTTCAGCATCTTGTCATGTCTCGGTCCCAAGGTCACCCAAGTACCCTGACCCGTTTACTCCATGTCCCCCTGTTCTGATTCTTGGGAGCCCTTATAACAGGCATTTCTTTCTTTTTTCTCTACTTTCTCCTTTCTCTCCCTCTCACCCACCTTCACTGCAAGTTGGCTCCATGGCCACTTACGCTCTGCATTTTATCATTCTGTGTCTCTTAGAGGGTCCCTACCTCACCCCATTGAAGGGGTTCAGATATTACTGACTACATAGGTGAGTGATTGGATAAAGGAATATTAGGTTTCTTATCCTGCTGTAATTTAAAATGGTTTTGAGGGTAAAAGGAAGAATGAGAGGTAGGCAAGCTGACAGCTGAAAGAATGGGGGCTGGTAGCCTGAGGTTCAGGTTGAAAGACCAAAATAACTGTATCGATAAAACAGCCAAGAGTATTCAGAGCCCTAGCGCCTGGGTTGTCGAGGATTTTGATACAGGTTACAGCAACATACACGTATTCCCTTAGAGTTACTGTTCAGCATGGCAATTTTGAGTCGTTGGGGTGAATTTATTCATTTATTTATTTAATTTCAGGATATTATGGGGGTACAAATGTTTAGATTACATATATTGCCTTTGCACCGCCCAAGTCAGAGCTTAAATTCTGATCAATAGTCTCTATTTTAGAGGGAGGAAGTGAGTAACTTTAGAGGTGGAAATGTCTAATAGTTAAGATTTAGGTTAATGTAGCTTTGAGTCCTGGCCATGGTGACCAGCTGTGAGGCAGTGGGTCGTCACTCTACACTCCTGCGAGCGAGCCATCCCATCCATAAAAAGAGGATCAATACTACCTTTCCTTCATATACCTGTCACATAGGTGCTTTTTTATTAAATGGGATAACAGGTTTGAGAGCATTTTGAAGTGCCCAGAATCTTAACAAATGTAAGTGATTATTTACTTGAGTAATAATGATCTTTCCTGCTTTCTTAAGAGGTGTTTCAGCCCAAATGGTTAACATATAGAAAAACAGAGTATATAAAGGATAAACAGCAATTTTCAGAATAAGCCATTTCCCAGGTCTTCTCTCCCAGGAAAATGAGTGCTTTTGCATGGGGTTCTCATGCACGTCTATTACTTCTAAGTTTCCTGCTTTTTGACAGTTTTAATGGAAACAACCAAACCACTAAGCTAGAATGTGCTGTCCATGATTTCACAAATGTTCAGCTAATGATAATGGGGATTTTAGAATGTGGTACAGAAACAGGTCAGCATTTCAATTCATACATGTCCTTGGCCATCAGTAGACATAATCTCTGAGTAAAGTGTGACTCAGTGACCCAGAGCACCTGCCCACTGTGCAGACCACTCTAGAGAGTATTAGCAGAATGCTGTTTGTAAGGCTCTAGGTTTTAGTGGCCAGCATCTAATGTCTGAGAAACTCTGGTCTTACGCTAAAGTTCGTGTTATTTTTATGGAAGGTGTCACCAATAGGAAGATATGAAAGAAAATGCAACTGTCAAGAGACCCACCATGCATTTTAAAATCCCACCTTACTGAGTCGCTTGCAGGTGCAGCCGCTGTGGCTATTCCATTTATGACTGAAACATTGCGAATGTGATCAAGATAGCTGGAATGCAATCACGCCATCCCCTCACGCTTGGGTTGCCACTCCTGACATTCCAAAGCCTCATCTTATCTCTCCTTTCATTTGTTCATCACAGACTGTGGGAGAGGAAATCAAGCCCTTGGATCTCATATTGTATATTGGATGAAATGAATCCAGGATGACTTGCTCGGAATAAAAAGCTATTAGGAGGAACCATATTAAATTGCTATTTCTTGTAGATCAAAAAAAATGGTCACTTGTTAGCAATTTCATGTGAGTGCAGCCTGATAGTTCAGCATTTCTATCAGACATTGCTATAGCCAGTCAGGTGTAACACATTAACCCACGTGCTCTCCAATTGGCACTGTGCATTCCATTAACAGGGAGCTGTACATGAGCATACTTGCATTTCTGTTTTTCCTTCCTGGTGCTTCAAGTAAATAAGTAAAGTAATTAATGGGGGCGGGGGACTCCTGGCAGCTAAAACAATGGGCTTTCATATGCAGATTACCCCATCAATGTGGGGTAAGCAGCCTTTTGGCCTGCCCTCTAACTTTAATTATTTTTCAGGATTAAATTGTTGCTTTTGCCAAACCTGGTTAAAATGAGCTATGAGAAATCACGGGAGGTTTTAGTGCCACGTGACTTCACTCTGTGCTCGTTCCTTAGGTCTGGGTCTGGGTGCCAGGCCATCTGAGCGTTAACTAGCCCTACAGTCACACTGGCGCAGCCTTGGGGCAGGGGAGAGGGGTGGCTGCCAGGGTCTCTGCCTCAGCTGTGATCACTGAGCCTGGGGTGGACCATCCAGATGCCAGGCTCAGGCCCTGTGCTCCGCTGGCCAAGGGCCCTGACAGTGTAAGCCTGCTGGCATAGACTGTGCACTGCCCCAGGGTTTTCATTTAGTTGCCTGAAACACTTTAGGGATTGTAGGTTGGAGCAGAAGGCATTTCCCAGCATGAGTTTACCAGTTCAGCTTCAAGCAGTGTGTGATGCAGATTTCACCTTCCTGGGGTGGGGTGGGGAGAGAGAAAATGTCTCCAGGAGGTCTGAAAAATAGAGGAAGAAACCTCCGACAGCTTTGCTCCCTCCCGCCTAAACCCTCACTCTGTTTAGGTCCTGTTGCTAATGCAGAAGCAATCTCTTCTCCATTAAACATGTCCACTGCACAAAGCAGAAGGTATTTCCACTTGTGCAACTGGCTCTTTCTTATTCTTAGAGAAGATGTTCCTTTATTGGTAATACTTAAAAGATTTGCCTTAAGTCTAGCAGATTTCTTGGATATTTGCTGCAAACTCTTGCTGGGTTGAGCTGGATTGACCTCATTTAACAGCCAGCTGGGTCTGGAAGGGGAGCATCCAGTGCAAGTCAGTATGCCCTGGCTGGAGCTGATTTCTCATTATCGTTCCACTGGGGGGTCAGAAGCCGAGTGCCGGGCTTTTCCTCAAGGACCACTTTCGGGATGTGCAGGATGCCGAGTAACCAAGATAATGTGGTGTGCTGTGAGGCACTGAGGGAGCTGGCTTATAAATGGAGCCTCCTGCTGTACTTGTTTTTGGCTTTTCTTCCTTGCCGGTTGTGATGCGCCTCCTACGCCATTGTCGTGTGTGCGTCTAATGAGCCGTGAGTGGAAGCTGTGGGAGTTCACCAAGTGTCTGGAGTCATCCCTGTCATTATACTCCTGGGACCTGCACTTGATCTCCCTACCCGGAGATTTCTTCACTTTTGACTTGTTTTCATTGGTGATCGAATGTTTCGTTTCGGTGTTTTGGGGATGTCCAGAGCATGTGCCCAGAATCTCGCACATGGAGCTGTGTAATCCAGAGTGGCTAACCCAGACCACACACTTGCCACATTTTCATTGTAGACACACCATGCTGGATAAGAGGTGGTCACATTTGATTATATGCATTTTGACTCAACTGCTTTCTGAATTCCCATTCTGGTCATCGAGGTAGAGGATGACCAAAACTTGGTGAGGCCTAAGAATCCATGGATGACATTTTTAAAAGTATAGATTCGTGGGTTTGCCCAAAGCCTACTGGATCAGAAGCTCTCGGCCTGGAGCCCTAGGATGTTTTTAACAAGCTTCCGGAGGACTCTTGCAGTCTGTCCACCAACATACTATGAGATACCATTGGGATCCAGCACAACCCCAAATCTATACTCTAGTCACCCTATAAGAAACTCTAGCAATTCTGCTTGGGTTTGTTTGGATGTAGAACCATCATGAGCATATACCTCTGGAGCCTATGTAAATGTTTAACTCATTTTTGGAGTTAAAATATTAAATAATTTAATGGTTATGAGTTGCCTTCTAATATGTTCATTTTTTCCCGATGTTTGACATTGGCTAACTTTAATGATTAGCACATCAAACTTGTGAAGGACTCTGTGCCCAGTTGACAGCTCAAGAAAAAAATAGTGTTTTCTTAATTTAGCCTTTCAGGACATTGGGAATAAAACCAGGCATGGATGAACACTAGTAGACATTTATATAGAGACAAAAAGTGCATAAATGGAAACAGTACTCTGCTCCAGTACCTGGTTCCTATCCCTGCGTCTGCCCCAAGCCACAGCTGCCCTCAGGACTGGCTTCAGAATTTTAGAACCTAGTACAAATGAAAATGCAGGACCCTCTGTTCAAAAATTATTGAGAACTGGAAGATGGCAATAACAGAGCATGAAACCAAGTATGGGGCCTTTCTGAGCACAGGCCATGTGTGATTATACAGTCACATGTGCGTGAAGCCAACACTAGAGTTGGACTCAAATTTTAGTTAGCCTTAACAATAAATATTTCCTCTTTTCTACGTATTTATAAGATGTCTTCAAAAGAGTATTTAAATAATAAGAGAAAAGAGTCCTGGGTTATGATAGAGATTTTCAAGGTAAATAGACTGAATTTTAGGGCACTCTATCTTTACTAATATTTTCTGAACCAGTGGATAATTTATTTCCACTTCATTTTTGATGATGTGGAAGCTTATCTTACCACTAGGTGAGGCAATTTCTTTACTCACGCACCGGAAGGGGCCTGGGTGGGGACCCTTTACAAAACCCCAGCCCCATAATCTGGGATTTTAAACTGGAGTTGAAGCAGTGCAGTGTCTGCTGTTGTTTAGACTTTCTCCTCGTCTGAAATTGAAGATTTCTGTGGGTGGTCCCCCTCTCTGTTCGGTGTCACTATCAACAAATGTGTAGAAAGAAGAAATAACCAGAGATGCGGGCAAGCTTCAATCAGCTCTGCCCTAATTGGAAAGTCAGTTGTGTTTGTGGCACAGGCAGAATCAATTAAGGAGCTGGGCTCGGGGACAGCCCCGGCCCGGCCGCCCACCAGGCACGGAGAGCTCCTGTAGGCGTCTCCACAGAAGAGGAGGAGGAACTGTCCCCCACCGTCTCCTAAATAAGGCTCCAGCACTGCTGAGTTTCCTGGATAGTACTCAACTATTTTCAATTCTCAGAGTTTTCAAGAGTTCCTGCTACCTGGCATGCTTACTCCACCCCATCTACCCAACCACTTCCTTTCTCTCCAGGGCTGCCCCTCTGAGGGACCTTGGAAATCTGTCTGGCTCCCATGACTGTGTCCTCAGCATCAGTCTGGCTCTTGAAGGCAAGGGCCATCTTTTCTTCACTGTCCCACTGTTCCTGGCCCTGGGCGGGAATCCAGTGGGCACTCAATGACATGCCTTTCTGGTGTATGTATGGACCACACTGGTATTGCTGGCAAGTTGGAAGGTGGCTTTAAGGCTAAGATTTCAAAATATGGAATACTTCCGGCTGGGCGTGGTGGCTCACGCCTGTAATCCTAGCACTCTGGGAGGCCAAGACGGGTGGATCATTGAGCTCAGGAGTTCGCGACCAGCCTGAGCAGGAGCGAGACCCTGTCTCTACTAAAAATAGAAAGAAATTATATGGACAACTAAAAATATATGTAGAAAAAATTAGCCGGGCATGGTGGCGCATGCCTGTAATCCCAACTACTCGGGAAGCTGAGACAGAAGGATCGCTTGAGCCCAGGACTCTGAGGTTGCTGTGAGCTAGGCTGACGCCACGGCACTCTAGCCTGGGCAACAGAGTGAGACTCTGTCTCAAAAAAAAAAAAAAAAAAAAAAAAAAAAAAAAATATGAAATACTTCCACAAATACAGACATGCTGGGAAGAGGGGCTCATATAATTATGCTATTATAAACAATGCTGTGATGAGCATCTATATATAAATTTTTGGATATTTGCTTGATTAAATCCTTAGAATAAATTTATGGAATTGAAACTGGTCTTACCTCCCCAAACTCTAGCTCTCCCAGTCTTCCTCATCTCAGCAAATGGCAGTGCCAGACTTCTAAGACTCAGGCCCCAGATCCCAGCGTGATCTCACATCCTGACAGCAGCAAGTGCTGCCACCTCCACCTTCAAGAGAACCAGCATCTGTCCATGCTTTACCTGCTGTGCCACTCGCCCAAGGCTAAACCACCACCCTCTGTCCCTGCAGTGTGGCAGTGGTCTCCTAACTCGTCCTTTCCCACCCGCCCCTCCTCTGCAGCATCCAGTCAAGTCTCCACTCAGGAGACCCAGTGATGCTGTGTCTTTTCAAAATAAAGGTCAGATCACCCCCGCTCTGTAGTCCACAGCCAGGATGGCTCAGGGCCTCACTTAGAGTAAAGCCCCAAGCTGTTCGGGTGCCCCGGGCTGATCTCCGTTCCTGAGCTCCCCTTAGCTCTCAGAGCTCATCTCTCTGTTACCTCTGGCTCACCTGGCTTCAGCCATGCTGGCCTGGAACCCCCAGGACTTGTTCCCACTCTGGGGTGTTGGCACTTGTGTTCCTTCTGCTTGGAGGATGGGCCCCAGCTACCCAAATGACTGGCTCCCTCCCGCCTCAGCTCTCTGGCTACTTGCTGCCTCCTCAGAGCCATCTTCCCTGACCTCGGTGTTCAAAACCACAGCCTCGCTACCCTCCTTCCCGTGTGACATCCATCCCGTGAACCATCGCCGGGAGTCTGTCTCCCAGCTCCCTCACATATTAGAACGTGAGATCTCTGAGGGCCTGGCTCAACAAACACCTGTCGAGTGAATCAAACATACGTGGAAATAAAGTGCCAAGTGCTGTAAAACAATTACACAGCGCAGGTTGGCAGAGAGAAGCTCGGTGGGGACAGCTTGTCTGTCAGGGAAGACCTCGCTGAGGGGCTGCAACAGGAAGGAGACCGGCATGAGAGAAGGTGCGTTGTGCGGGGCTGCGGCAGAGGGGGCTGAGGGCGTGTCTTGGGGCGTTCTAAAGGGTCCATGTTCCATATAAAAAACTTCTTGAAGCCCCTGGAATACTTCACACTGGGGAGTGGCATAATGTAATTTGCATTTTTAAAAAGTCCCTTTGAGTGCTACAAGGGGAATGCACCCTGTCAGGTCAGAATGGAAGCAGATGCCGTAGAGGAGGGTCCTTCTCAGAGCCTGCGTGCGCTAGAGCAGAGACTTGGACCAGGGCATACAGTGGAGATGAGGAAAAGTGGGTAAGTCCAGAGCCTGTTTTGGAAATAGACTTGTCAGGATTGGGTGGTGGATTGAATGTGGACAATAAAAGAAAGAAATGTAATACACTTTGGGGGCACAGTGCTAAATCCAGTGGTCACATGTAGGGGTGCCCATGCCATGTGGAGTTGACTCTTCCTTTCTACTACATATATGTTACTACACAGCATTCATGTACTGTATGAATATATACTATGCACATATGGTACTAGATGACTATATAGTGACTAATGTCAAAGAAGAGTAGCCTGGTTAGCTTTGCTAGACTGAGTGGGGTCCCCCTGTTTCTTCCTCAGGAAGGTTAGACATGTAGGGTTCTAGAGTGTCCCCCTTAGGAAGCATCAGTAGCTCCAGGGAGAAGAGAACCAATCAGACTACCATAGCAGCCCCAGATTCTCCTGGGAGGAGGAACACCAGAGCTGGGGTTAAGCAACTACTAAGACTCTTTCTCAGTGTAAATAAAAATGAGGGAAGGAGGAAAAAATGGAAGAAGAGGAGCACAGTAACGTGTGAATAAAGACGAGGGCATGATTCTCTGAGGGACAGAAGGATCACAGGGGGACATTGAGGGGACCAAATATGGACCAGATATATGAAAGGACATTCTAAACTATTAAGAACTATATGCATGCAAATTGCTGCTTTTGTAATTTTTTCTCCTGGGCATATCTAGATACAAGTAAATACATGATGGTGTTGATTTCACTAGCACATGACTTTCATACTCATGGGTCAATCAGAGAGATAGCTTCAAAGACTGAAATATTTGTGGCTGTGCTTGCAATTAAATTTGGGTTTTTAAAAGGAATTTCAGAAACAGGTATCATATATATAATGTTGAAATTTTATCCTGCTAAATCAAGGCACAATTTATCTAATAAGATGATTTTAAAAAATCTCTTAATCTGTTGTATGTGTAAACAGTAGTACTATTAATTAGGAAGACTGCATTCATTTGCAATGAGCTGGTGGCATCTGCAGGGAAGGAAGGCCTTGCCTTCACAGGTAAATATGCTTCACAAAGTTACCACACTTGAAAAGAGATCCAAAGATCCATTTTGAAAACAAAGTGAGACCCCAAAAGGAGGACTCATAATCTTTGTTCAGAACAGAAAAGATGAGATGTTGAAGGTCTATAATGGGGTCGTGATAGTTGTTCATGAGAGGAAAATATTACAGATATGTTTTACGTAATTGAGTGCTTAACTTTAAGAATAGGTGTCACCAAGGTCTGTTGAGGACACAGCCAGCAGCCATGGGGACACAGGCCGTCCCGTGGTCTGTTCTCCCCTGCAGGCTCATCCTAGTTGCCTGTGGGTATTGGGCTGCCCTATGTCCATCCCTCCCTTTTATTGCTAAGAGTGCTTTACTTTGAAATCTTGGCAGGACCATAAATTGATAAGTTGATGTCTCCTGCCCTCCCTCACAAAAAAGACTGGTTAGACTTTCTTTCCAGGACTCTGAAAAGCCAAGACAGGGAAGAGTCGCTGGCAACACATTCATTCCAGTTACAGTACCTAACTGCAGCCAGCACCCTGAGTCCTCTCGTTTATTCTAAAAGCTATCTGATATCAAGCTAGACTGAGTTAGTTTCTGTTGCTTGCAACCGAAGAATGCCAATGCATTGGCAAATGGACTTTCTGATAAGTTAGCGTGTATACAAGGTTTTCCCTTTAGTAGTGTCACTCTTGCTGGCAGAGCTCCTCTGGGGACAGAGGCACAGGCTCCAGCTTCTTGCCTGTAGGCCTTTGAGTGGTCGTGAGCATGCGGCTCCTGAATAGTGTGTGTGACTTGGGCTCCTCATGGGCTAAAATCTAGAAGACTACTGCTAAGGAATGTGACCAGAATGTCACAAACTGTTCTTCTCAGAGAAATTCCAGTTAGTAGGTTTGTTGGCAGAGCTCAATGAGCTGAATTTCTCTGAGATCTAGAAAATTGTACAGCTTGAGCCATGCTGCTGTATTGGTTTGCAAGGGCTGCTGTAATGAAATGTCACAAAGTGAGTGGCTTCAAACAGCTGCAATGTTTTGTTTCCTAGTTATGGAGACCAGCAGTCTGAAAACTGGATTGTCAGTGGGGCCATGCTCCCCCTGAAACCTGCAGAGGAGTCCCTCCCCACCTCCTCCTGGTCTTTGGTGGTTTGTTTGCCTGCAATCTTTTCTGTTCCCTGGCTCGTAGATGCATCATTCTAATTGTCTTTCTTCGCGTGGTGCTCTCCATGTGTATCCATCTTCATCTTCTTTTTTTTTTTTTTTTTTTTTTTTTGAGACAGTCTCGCTCTGTCACCCAGGCTGGAGTGCAGCGGCATGCTCATAACTCACTGTCACCTCCAATTCCTGGGCTCAAGTGATCCGCCTACCTCAGCCTCCTGAGTAGCTAGGACCGCAGGTATGCGCCACCACGCCCGGCTAATTTTTAAATTTTTTGGTAGAGGCAGAGTCCCGCTATGTTGCCCGGGCTGGTCTCAAACTCCTGACCTCAAGCGATCCTCCCACCTTGGCCTCCCAAAGTGCTGGGATGACAGGCGTGAGCCATCCCACCCAGCCAGGCCATCTTCTTACAAGGACACCAGTCATATTGGATTAGGGGTCCACCCTATTGCAGTATGACTTCAGGTTAATTTAACTAATTGTATTTGCAAGACCCTTCCAAATAAGGTTACATTCTGAGGTACTGAGGGTTAGGACATGAACATCTTTTGGGGGATACACAGTTCAACCCATAACACTGGTTGAAAACCACATGCCTATGACAGTTAGGAGAAGTCTCAGGCTCTTCCCCACACATGAGGTGGCCCTTGCTTGGGCTACTGTGGACTCACCTTTTAACCCTATTCATTACCAGCTTCTGCAGTGCATACCTGTGACATGGGCTGCCTTTTCAGACACACCATGGTCTTTTCAGCCTAAAACTTGCTCTTCTATGCATGGAATACTACCTGTCCTGTGTGGTGAGACATCCCTGACCACCCAACCTGTGGTAGCTCGTGTGCCCTACTTCACTCTTTCTCGACCAACCCACCATACAGAACACTTGTGACCTATTGTGAAGCTATTTCACCTTAAATATTTTGTAATTTGTTTATTGTCTTGCCCCTGTCCTGCTCCCACCAAATAGGATATAAATTCCACGAGGCCCAGGACCTTGTCTAATTCTCTCAGCACTTACAACAGATGCTCAATAAACGTATTGTGAATGTCCCAGCGAAGTGTGTGCCAGCACCACAGTGAACTTTGCTGTGAATTCCAGGGTCTGTCAGAATTAGAGAAGTGAACTGGCAGTAAGTACAGATAGGAACTTACTGACAGCTATGTAGCATGTATAAACAATCATCTATAGGAAAAATCGTTTCTTATGGATTTGGTGAGATCTTGTTCCAGCTCATTGGAGTGACCTTGCCTTCCATGATGCCGCTAGATTACAATGCAGAGTCCTTACCCAGCAGAATAAAGTGCATTTTAATTCTGAAATGAGAGCCGAGTCTGGTTCATTTCTCTAGCCTAGAATAACTGTTCCTCCTTGTCTTTATTTTAAGGCAGAACAATAGCAACAAATTAGGAAAAGGTTTATCAAGGCGTCTAAGAATCGGCTACTGTTCTCACTTGACTATGTAATGCGACTTTCTTTTTTTCTGTTTTACATATTTTTCCATTTATTGATCACATAACAACAACCAGTGCCTTCCTCCTGTGAGCTTCTTGTTTTACACTTTGAGGGACTGAAGAGCAGCATTTCTAGGGCTGAAGGAGTCCGTCTCGGTACATCGAGGTGGTTGGCGTAGTGGATAGAAGTTTCTTTCAGCTACAGGGCTGTAAGGCACGTGAAGTGAGTTGAACTCACAAAGGCTTCCGCTGGGTCCATTCAGGCTCGCATTTGGGGTGCTGCAACCCTGAAGATGTAGCCCTGTGCAGCACATGCTGGAGGACCAGATCTCTGGGTCCTGGACCAGAAGGAAACATGGCCTGAACGCTTCTTTTCATCCCTTCTGATTCCTCTTTGCACCAACCAACTCTGAGTATAAAAGGCTAAAGTAACATACAAGGTTTCTGCAAACTTTAAGGGAAAATGCACCTGTCTCCCGGTCTTGCACCGTGGACATCTGCTTCATGCTTGCCTACGTGTCGCTCTGATAATATTCAGACCTTTTCCCCTCGTTCATAGGAGTTTTTGGAAACAATATTTTCAGTCTGTCTCAGAAGTGAACTTGAAAATACTTTCCATGTTATCCTTGGAGCCACAGGAGCAATAAGTGGACAAAAACCCAATTTTAAGGTTTTCACTAAAATAGTATTTTACTATTGCCACAACACTGGGGGAACGCCTGGGCATGGGACTGGCGCTGTGCAAAGGAAGGACATACTTTCCGTACCTTCAGTGGGCTTGCTTACGCCTCCATGGATCTGTTTCCCCTGCCTCCTGTTAGGTGTCCCTAAAGTTACCAGGGTGCAAAACAGCTGCTCCTGAATGGGCAGCACTGCAGGTTCTGATCATGGAATGGCTCCTGGCGAGGCTGTTTTTATCTGAACTCCTTGCATCCATGTCATCCTCTCATACATGGCCCAGCAACACTCTCCAAGTGCTTTAAAACCCCCACAATGCCACTGCACAGAATGGCCAAAATAAAATATCCTGACCGTGCCAAATACCAGCATGTAGAACACTGGGATCTCTCAGAGGTTGTTGGTGGGAATGTAAATGGTGCTGCCCGGCCGAAAAACAGCTTGACAACTTCCCATACGTTTAAACATACACTTACCACGTGACCTTACACGTGACCCAGCAGTTCCACCCCTGCATATTTACCCCAGGGAAATGGAAAATCACGTCCACACAAAAGCCTGCACGTGAACGTTCATGACGGTTTTGGTTGTGATCACCAAAACTAGAAACAATGCAAGTGTCCTTTCGCAGGTGAATACATAAACAAACTGTAGAACATCCATTCAGTGGAATAACAAGGAAAGAGCTGCTGATGCGTGCAACAACTTGGGCAGATATTAACGTCATTACACGGAGTGAGAAACACAATCTCAAAAGGTTGTGTGTGGTATGAGTGCATTTCTCTGACGTTCTCAAGGTAAAATTATAGCGATAGAAAGTGATAGTGGTGACAGGGGTCAGGGAGGGTGGGAGGTAAAAGGGTAGCGCCGTGGAGTGTCTCTGTGGCGATAGAGCAGTTCTGAGTCCTGACTGTGGTGGTGGCTGTGTGAGTCTGTTCTTGTGACAAAACTTCATAAAACTGTACACACAATTTTATTTATTTTTTTGGTATGCAAATCTAGAATTTAGGTGTATTGAGGTTTATTTATTATTTTTTTAACATTACTATAAAAACTGGTGAAATCCAAATTTGATCTATGCTTAGGTTAATGGTATTGTACCTCTGCCAATTTCCTGGTTTGATAATTTTGCTGTGATAAAGATATTATGATTGGGGAAACTGAGGGAAGGGGATGGGAGCTTTCTATTACTAGTTTTGCAACTTTTATGTGAGTCAACTATTTCAAAATAAAAAACTTTCAAAAATTCCCTTAGTAGCAGCTAACAATTTCTGAATATTTTAGAGTTTCAGGCCCTTTGCTTAGTACCTTACATCTGTCATCTCATTTGACCTTCCCAACAGCCTTGTCTGGAGCATTCTGTTTTCCCCATTATACTGGTGAGGAGACTTTACCAAAATCACAGGCTGAGTGTGGTGGCTCACACCTGTAATCCCAGCACTTTGGGAAGCCCAGGTGGGAGGATCGCTTGAGCCCAGGAGTCTGAGGCTGCATTGAGCTTTGATGACACCACTGCACTCCAGCCTGGGCAACAGAGTGAGACTCTGTCTCAGGAAAAGCAAACAAACAAAAAGTGATTTGCGTCCAGAATTTGCGTGTTTGACTACTATGAGATTTTTCCTCCCGTACCAAGCTTTGAGACGCAAAGATCAGTGTAGCCCACGATGTGTAGAGACCACTCTGTTGGAGATCTCAATTGTGTTACTGAAAAATGTGGCTTTTGCCCTTGTTGCTTGCTATGCTGAACATGACTCTTGCAGAATTAAGTGTCCTGGCTCAAATTTCGTTTCACAACAAAGTAATAAGGATGTGTGTATTTTCTGTTAATGCATAATCTGTCATAGAAATGTATTACTAGTAACCCTTTTGCTGTAGGAGAAGCTCGCTGGGGTAGGGGCTAAGCGGTGTGGGGAGGTAAATGAAACCCATGGCGTGAGGCCCTTGAGTTGAGTGGAGCCCTTGGTCTGGGCTCTGACACTTGCTAGTGACCTTGAGGAACTTAGCCTTATTGGTTGGTTTGTTTTCTTGCCTACAAAACAAGGGCATACGGCTCCTGACTGAGCAGTTGAGAGGGTGCTATAGACTGAATAGTGTCCCCCAAAATGGGTATGTTTAGGCCCTAACCTCTAATGTGACTGTATTTGGAGACAGGGCCTTTAAAGAAGTAATTAAGTTCAAATGCAGTCATAAGGGTGGGGCTGTGATCCAATGTGAGAGCTGTCCTTATAAGAGAGACATGAAGGGTACCCGGGTACAGAGAAAGGCCATGTGCAGACCCAGTGGGGAGGTGGCATCTGCAAACCAAGGAGAGTGGCTTCAGGAGAAAGTGACCCTGCCAACATCTTGGTCTTGGACCTCTCGCCTCCAGAACTGTGAGAAAATAAATTTCTGCTATTTAAGCCACCCAGTCTGTGGTATTTTGTTTTGGCAGCCTGAGCTGACCACTGTAGAGGGTAACTCAGATAGGATCTGAAAGGTGTTAGAAAAGTCTCACATGCTGCTTGCCCATCAAGTGACAAGCGTGGCTGAATAAATCTGGCATCAAAGAATGTTTCCTGGAGAGAGCAAGTCTGTACCATGCTTCTCCTTTTGTATTGGCTAAGCTGGTGTTTCTCAAAAATGTGTTTGAGGGAACAATAGTTCTATCATGAGATCTTAACAGTGTGCTGATAGAGAGCAGGGAGAAGGAGGTTTTGTCATCAAAGAAAGCTGTCAAATGAAACAAATTTAAATAAGCTTCTTTGCTCCAGGACTTCTCAGGGTCTTTCAAATGTTCATGTACATTATTTAACTCTCCAAGAGTTAAATAATTTATTTTGCAGTGTTTCCAAAACTTTTTCTAGAAAGACCATTTAATTAAGTTAAGTTTTGTAGGTGACAATTTAGGAAATGTTGTATTAGTTTCCTTGGGCTGCCATAACAAAGTATTATACCACAAACTGAATGGCTTGAAACAATAGCAATTTATTGTTTCACGATTCTGGAGGCTAGAAGTTTGAAATTAAGGTGTCAGCAGGTCATGCTTCTACTGAAGCCTGTAGGGGAGATTCCTTCCTCACCTCCTGGAGCTTCCGGTGGTGGCCAGCAATCCTTGGCTTGAAGACGCGTCACTCCAATGTCTGTCTTCATCTTCATATGGCTGTCTTCTCCTCGTGTATGTCTGTGTCTCTTATAAGGAATCATGCTGGATTAGGGGCTCATCCCAATGACCCCATATTAACTAATTACATCTGCAATGGCCCTATTTCCAAATAAGATCACATTCCAAGGTACTGGGAATTTAGACTTCAACATATCTCTTTGGCAGACATAGATGAACCCATAACACCTGTTATAAGTACTTGGAAACTATTGGAATAAATGCCCTAAAACTTTACTTCATTGTCTTTCATTTTTGTTTCTTTCAGAATAAGCTGCCCATTTTAATTTTACATTCCTTAAAGTGGAGGATTTTAATCAGCAGTGCACAGGAGAATCACATAGAATCCTCTTTTTTTTTTTTTTTAAAACTAAGTACATTTACATTCCCTACCCACCTCAAGATACTGATCCAGTGGGAGCTGAGTGATGGGTGTTAGTGCAGGTTTATGTGAAGACTGCAGCATATGAGAGATTATATGACTATATCTGGCTTCTATATTCCAGAGTTTTCCAGGACCCATGTTTTGGATCTTTTCAAATACCTCTTCTCCAACTCTTGGCTTTTATAATTTCTCCTTCACCTAAAGGTAGTATTGCCCTCTTTGCAAGCATGTTGTCAGGGTGTCTCATCCTAGAATCTGGGGAAGACTCTCGGTGAGGGTTGTATCTGGGGGTTTATCCTGATCTAGTGACTCGGCCAAGCCTCCTGCAGCAAAATATTAAAGGGTTTTCTCTCAAAGTCACCACAGGGCCTGAGCAAAGTGTGAATACAGCCTGGCTGGATTGAAACACGTGTTACAACCAACTGCACTCTGTGCATGAGGTTGCACGTGTGGGGATGCGTGGAGTTTAGCCGTGTTTTAGAGTCACGTGTTTCTATTATAATTGGCAACCATTTCTCAGACTGCCTTTCTGCTTCAGGAGGTTATTTGAAAGACCTTTGCTAAGTAGCTTTCAAATAACTCTTTCTCAATTTCCACATGTCAATTTATGTCCCACTTCTGAAGACTCACACTGCAAATGACTTTTCCCTCCACACACATTGTCACCTTAGCCAGGTGGTCTTTTGTCTTTGTCTTCAAGATCCTCGGGATGCCCCTTAGAATCATTCGGTAGTGGAATCATTTTTCTTCCAAAATGCTGACCCGAAGAGCCATTTTGTTAATGTAGTGCACCTGCTTGTGTGCTCAAATGAGAAGTTTCCGTGAAACTAGAAACATGGGATGTTGAGGCCTGGGGCACAGGACTATCCACTTTCTTCTCTGACTCGCAGTCAGACAGGGGATGAGTACAGAGAAGAATCTTCTCACAGCTGGACAAGAATTACCGTCTTGGGGAAGGTAGTATATAATACATGGTACCACCTTGAAAATTATGTTCGTATTTTGGCAGGATGCAGAGGAAGAAGAGAAAAAGAAAAAAACTTTGGTGCCTATAGCAGAATCCTATATTGGAGTTAAGTGGCATTTTCTATCTTAAAGGAATGAATTCATCACACATAATGTTAAAGGGATGTTTGTTTCATCTTTTTAAAAAGATCATGCATCGTATTAACTGACTCATAGTGCTATACGCATTCTCAGAAGGACTACCTGAAGAGGATGAATTTAAAGAAAGTATGGCAGTGCCCTCCTTGTCTGTCCTGCCCCAGGAGTGGAGATTCACGCCAGCCCTGCCATCCTACCAGTTGGCTGTTGCAGGTTTGGCTTCCTTCCCCTTCCTCTGCTCTCCCCAAGGTCTCCTAGGGAGGGAAGTGGGGGCCTGCAACCTGAAAACCAGCAGGGCTAAGATGCTTTCCATAAAGCGCCCCCTGTTGGAGGAGAATTTATTTCTTGTAGATGGCCTGATGTTTCCTGGTCGGACATCTTTGACCTCAGTAGGCTACAAGGCCCACTCCTCTTGGTTTTTTGAGGAAACCCTCTCCCCGACTTTCCTTGTTTTTGCAATGATGTTAATCATTTTGTTCTAATGACTCATAATTGTGGTCTACCTTGAGTCAGAAACCGCCCAGGGACCCTGAGCAACAGAAAAAAAGGCCAACTAGGCTTTGTGGAAGTGAAGTCAGGGGAGGTCCAGGGAGGGCCTGAATCCCAAATGAAAGACCTACTCTAACTCCTGCATTTATTGTATTTGTGAAGAGTACTATCTGGATGTCACATGATTAGCATATTTTGCTATTTTTCTTTCCATGGTGGGAATAATGATTTTCTTTCTAAAGTCTCTTTAACTTCACTTAGAGGTGAGATGTGTTAATTAAACTGCCTACCAGGCTGAAAAGCAGATAACCTCCAGGGCACTGGGAAGATGTCCTAACAACTGGGGAAGAGCCAGCCCTGGGAAGGGATAAGGCCAGCTTATGAGTCTGAGGAAGCCTCCTGGCTAATCACCACGTGAGAACTTAGTTTTTCAGCCAGCCGAAATTGACCCACCAGTCCACAGTGTCAGACAAAACTAGACAACCCCCTCTCCTTACCTCCACAGTCCTACATTGCTGGGGCAGGTGTTTGTGTGCGGTGGGGTGGAGTGGGGTGGGGGGGGGCTGCATTTGCTGGGGCTGGGAGACACAGGAGGGGTTTTGGTGAACTGCTGTGAAAATGGACCACACCATGGCCAGACATGAGGCAGCCACATACAGCATGAGCAGCGTTCACAGGTGGATACAAACAGTAAATGTCAGGAGACTGTCTTCACTAAGTGGATCAAAGTTGCAGAACTTAGCACAGCAGATATTGAGTGGACCTGTGACTTTAAGCTACAAGACCTCTTTATAATGCACGTTATGTTTATTAATTTGCATTTCTACCTGTCAGGTAGACTGCACATTTGAAAAGAGGCATTTTGCTTCAGAAAACAACTTGGATATTTAAAAGAGATGTATCTTTAATCTCCTGACAGTGAATTAAAAAAAGAAAAAAACTCCCTTTATTGACATGTCATAAAATTCTTTGTTGGAGAGATTTCTTCTGCTGTTTTGTTTCCCTTGCCAGTGATTGAATTTTAATTTTCTGTAATGGGGGCATACATTTTGTCTGTAAAGCTCTCTGTTGATTTCATGTCCTGAGGTTGAAAATCCATACTTCCATTTCTTGCCGAGTACTGCTGTTTGTTTTACAGCATGTAAATGGCCCTAGGCCTCTGTTGCCCTGTTCTTTGAGGTCCATATTCCTGTATACTCTCACGGCCCACCTACTGCTTGATCTAGGGGTCCCTGAGAAAGGTTTTCTGTTCCATAGAATGAACCCCACAGCCTGTCATTTGATCTTACCTCTCAGTCTTAAGACCTCTTGATCCTTAAACAACCGTTCTAGCTAATAACTTACTGAACACAAACCCTGAATCCCAATAAATTCCTAGTTTAGTCTAGCTCCTACCTTCAGCTCCAGGCTCACAGTGCACCATGTTCTTTTTCCCTTTCTGTGCTCTGGCCTCAGTGATCTTATTACAGTTATGTATGTATACTGTTTCCTCCTGCCCAGGGCCTTAGCACATCCTGTTTCCCTACCTACAAATCTTATGCCCTAGCACCGCTACATTTAGCTCTAGGTCCTCCTTTAGTGCCCTTGTTCTATACTACCAAAGCACCACCAGCCTCTCCTTGCTGGCACCTGTTACTCTTGCATGTATCTGTGTGCTTATTGATGGAGTCTCTCTCCACTGGCATGGGAACTCTATGGGGAGAGATCCGTTTCCTCTTGCTCAATTGATCAAGTAGAGTATATGGCATTTGGTGGATTCTTAATAAACATTTGATGACCTAATGAATGAATATAAGCCAGCAGAAGGGTAAGAATATTGGGGTAAAATGTGTACCATGAGGAAAGAGAAGAGCCCAGGGTAGCAAAGATGTGGGGTTAATATAATCAGACGTGAATTTACCTAGTACAGATGGGGTTGGACCTAATGGATGTCCTTGGAGGTCCCTTCCAGGCCTGGGGATGGAATATGAATTCTCATTATGGTACTTGCCAAGGGCAGAACCTGCCTCACTAAAGTGTGAACCTCCTGCCCTTTTCATCAAATTGTTCTAACACTAACATTTCTTGCCCTTACCATGTGTCCTGTTTTTGGAGTAAATTCCTGACCAGGGTCTACCAAGTACTTCCCCACCTCATTTACTTATCATTTCTCCTGTCATGTTGGAGTAAGATCTGCACCATGTTTTGTGCCCTTCCTGAGCTTCCTGACTGCCATGCTACCATTTTCCTTCTTTGCCCCTCACTTGGTCCCTTTCGGCTCTGTTTTTCTGCTTCTCCTACCCTCACATTCATCAGCTGTGTACCCAAAGAGAACACAGAGGCTTATAGACAGTACATGATTAAGAATGGTGGATTTATTTTGGTCTCTGTAGAGAAATGACTGGTTCTATGTCAGGGGCAGAAGATGAACAAGATGAGCCTGTAACATCGTGCACCTTATGACAGCAGGAAGCTGTCACCTACTGTAGTGACCCTGAAGAGAAGCAGCTCCCACTAGCCAAAGATGAGATAAATTCAGCCTTCTCCCAGCCCCCCAAAATCAAACAAAAAAACCCCAGAAACAGATGGAAACACATATATGTTACAACCCATGCCAATACTGAAACAATGAAGCAGAAAAAGCATTAATGATACTAAAAAAGGGTTTAGGAGCTCCTCATTGGTCACCTTTGGACCAATCTTTGTTTTGAAAACCAGTAAACAAATAAAGAGAGGCTAGCATTTATCCAGCTTTCCTCTGCAAGTGATTCCTCAAATAAGTAAACAGTGCAAGAGAGGAAGCTCTTGTTCATAGAAATTTTTTATCTAATAAATGAAGAGAACTGATAGAATTAAAATGTCAGCGTATTGTTGCCCCTAATGATTTAATGCATCTAGGCATGGGGCTTCCATGGCTACCACCAACCATCACAGAGAGACTCCCAGGTATTTGTCTGAAGGAAGTGACAACCATGAATGAAGCAAATGCCAGATAAACACATAAATAGGTGGTCAAACCTGACTCTGGTCAAGCTGCCAAATCTAACCATCAATTTACTGTAATAGAGGGGACAGAAGGACATAAAAATGTCACTTATTAATGCAATCAGGAAAATCTGGATTCTGGGATTCTCTTCATCATCCACAACTTGATTTCTTCAACAAAAATTTACAAGAAAAGTAATGGAGGGGGAACTCTAAAATAAGAAACTCAAGAGACCTGTCAGCCAATCACAATGTGTGGACCTTGTTTGGATCCCGATTCAAACTGTGTAACTCTGATTGACATAAAGTGAAATGTCTGTTGTGGTTTTGTTTTTAAAGGTTATTTTTTCTTTCAGAGACATATTATATATACTGAAATGTTAACAGATAAAATAATATGATGTCTGGGACGTGCTTCAAAATAACCTGGAGGAGTTGTATTAGTTATCTATTGTTGCAGAACAACTTACTCCAGGACAGATAGCTTAAAACAACAAAAACGTATTATAAATAGTTCCCGGAGTCGGCAATCCAGGAACAGTGAGCCAGGCTGTTCTGGCTCAGGGTCCTTCATGAGGCTGCATTCAGGATGTTGGCTGGAGCTACAGTATTCTGAAGGTTGGCTAGGATGGAAGATTCCCATCTTCCTTCATTCATATGCCTGTTGTTAAGAAATGTCAGTTCCTGATAGCGGTTGATTGGAAGCTTCAGTTTCTCACTCCAGGGCACCTCCACAGGGCTGTTCCCAACAAAGCAGTTGGCTTCTCCCAGAGTGAAGTATCCAGCAGAGATCAGAAGAGGCACCATGATGCAAACCATAGTGTCATTTACAACCTAACCTTGCAAGTGACATACCATCACTTCTGCTATATTCTTTTGGTTACAGAGGCCAACCCTGGTGCAATGTGGGAGGGCCCTCGACAGGGTCTGAGTATCGGGAGATGAGGATCATTTGAAAGCTGGCTACCACAAGGGAGATGGGAGCAGGTGGTGGTGGGGTATTGATAAAACAAGATTTAACGTGAGTTGATAATTGAAATTTTCCATTATAAAAGGTATCTGGGAAAAACCCAAAATATATATTTTTGAGACAGAATGCTTGGATTTAAGTCCCAGCTCTACCTTTTATTAGCTGTGAGACCTAGGCAAGTGACGTAAATCTGTTTTCTCATTTGTAAAAGAAGGGTAAGAATAGTGCCTGCCTTATCTCTTGGGATTACTATGAGGGCTGAAGAAGACACAATCCATGAGTGCTCAGAGTCAGGGCTGGTGTGCAGAGAACACCTAACGAATATTCATTGTCAGTGGCATTATCTTTTCTCCTATCTTGTCTTTCTGCTGGGCCTCAAACCATCCCAGGACCACCTATTTTCTAGAAACCCTTTTCTCTCCTTTTTTAGGGGCACATTGTGATTGTCCCTGGGAGAAGCTTTCATTTGTTTCTTATCCCCCTTCTACATGTATTCCCCACTCCACATGCTGCTGCAGAGGGGAGTGCTGACTCGGCATGGAAGTGTGTTTGGGCATGTCTTTGCTCCCGTGGCCTGCATCAGCAGCAGCTTTCTGGGAACATGGACTTTGCCACTGCCACTGAAGGGCTGCGCCCTCCAAGAAGCTACTTAGAAGTGACTATTCTGGCCGGATGTGGTGGTTCATGCCTGTCATTGGGAGATGCCTGTAATCCCAGGGCTTTGGAAGGCCTGGGTAGGAGGATCACTTGAGACCAGGAGTTTGAGACTATCCTGGACAACACCGTGAGATCTCATCTTTATAAAAAATAAAAAAAATTAGCTGTGTGTAATGGCATGTGCCTGTAGTCCCAGCTACTCAGGAGGCAGAGGCAGGAGGATTGCTTGAGCCCAGGAGTTCGAGGTTACAGTGAGCTGTGATGGTGCCACTGCACTCCAGCCTGGGCAGAAGAGTGAGACCCTAGCTTGAAAAAATAAAATAAAATGAGTTGACTGTTCTTATCTGCCCAGTATCCCCTCTCCTTCCTCCTCTCTATGAAATCCCTCTCCTTAGAAAACCTATTTGGTGAAGTTGAGGTGGCACTTTCCCCAGTTCTTGCTATATCTTAGGGTTTATCTACTGCAAAAGGTCAAGACTGTCAAGTTCAGACATGGACACATGATCTAGGCCTGAATAAGTATGGGGTCCCATTCTCTGGCCACTTGACTGGCTTAGGCCCAGACACGTAACCTAAGCTGGACTAACCAGTGTTTCTGGGGACATTTCTGATAGTATTAACAATTTTGCTGAAACTGGTCTTTAGAGTTACCAGATTTAGGAAAACAAACAACTTTGAAATTCAGCTAAACAGGGAACACGTTTTTAGTTTATGATTCGTTGTTTATCTGAAATTCAAAGCTAACTGGTTGTCCTATGTTTATCTGGCAGCCCTAGCTCTTGCCAGCAGGCAGGCTGAGCGGGGAGGGTATGAGGTTGATGATGTAGGCAGCTGTGTGGCCAAGAGCCTGCTGGCAGAAGGAAACCAGGCACAGCCAGGAGATGGATAAGACAGACCCAAGTGCATTGCAGAGTCCTGATCCCTCACTTCCTCGAGGAAGCTGCACTCCCAGGCTTCCCATTATAGGAGCCAAGGACTTTCCTTTTTCCATATGTGGACTTGAGCTCTGTTGTTGTTGTTGTTGGTTTGTTTTTAGAATTTCAATTTGGATACCTTAATAGGCTCAAAATAAAGTGCCATAAGGCATTGCGAGCCTTAGGTACCCTGCTACCCTGCTAATAAGACCTAATGTTTACTATGCGCCGGATTCTGTGTTACATGCTCTGCCTGAATTGCCTCATTAAATCCTCACAGTAACTCTGCATGGTATAAATGAAGAGAGGATTGACCCAAGAATTTACCTTCTATGAAGTTATAGTGATATTTCTACACATATGGACTATCATGTGGGTACAAAGATGTTTATTGTAGTAATATTTGAAAAACTAAAATAATGAAAACCTAAATTTTCATCAGTGGAGGACTGGTCAAATAAATGTCGATGCATACCTTAATATATATAGTGCTATACAGAGTATGTGTTTATTCACGGACTTGAATGAGTATGGAAGAAATTCAGACAATTAAGTTTAATACTCATATGTAATTGAGCTTGTCAAAATACAGAGACACTGAAACAAACATATTTTAATTGAATACAAGTTTTATAAACTGTATTATACAAGTCTTCCAAGTGATGACATAGAAAAAGTTCTAATCTAGGTGTCTGCTGCGGTCACATGTCTTTGCCAAGCTCTGCCAGAAATGAACGTTGCCACCACCAAATGGGCGAGTGTGACTGCAGACCTGTGCCTCCCCACCCAGCGCCCTTGCACGCCGGGCCGGGGCTCTGAGTCTGGGTGCAAAGGACAGTCTGGCTGACTGCGGGTGATGGTTTGATGGAGCTGAGCCCACCCTGTCCCTGGGTGCCACCTGTCAGACACCTCCCTTCACAGTCAAGGCATCCTCAGAGCTTGGCACCATGTCTGGAATTAACCAGAACTCTGACTTCTGTTTGCTCTGGCACACTGCAGCTGATGAAAGCATTCTTCCTTCGAGAAACAGATTTGAATCACATCGAGGTTTTCATAAAGTTTATAAAGGATGAACTTGGACCTTCAGAAATGTCAGAAAGACGTGCAGGGGGAGGCCTGTTGTTTACACGCACGCCGCCGCGCTGTGCGGAGACACAAAGCGGGCACTGCCGTCCATTCCTGTCCACGCGGCGTTTCCTCCGTCTTGCGGAGGTCCTCCGAGCCTGGTTCCCTGAGACGCGCTCACAAGTCAGTGTGACCACACGAGGAGGACAGTGAGCTCGTACAGTATGGCAGAGAGTCCTCTCGGACGCCACCTTGCTCGCTGGTGGGGTCACTAGCGTGTCCCCCTCGGCAGTTACTTGGAAACGTGGACTGCTTTGGTGGAGGTGCCGTTCTGCTTTCGGTATTTCCCTGTTGCAGAGAGTCGCCTGTTCTGGGCTCACCACCACCATCCTACGTGGAATAATTAGTGCTTTTGCCATCAAAGTGAGGTTGTAACTGATCCGACTACCTGGCATGAAGGAACAGTCACTGCTCACATCCAGGAGATCTATCTTTTCTCTAGTTTGGCACTGGCATTAAACAGCTGCTGCCTTCAGACACATCAATTTGTTATACACAACGTGGAGGAGAAACGGGAATGGCTCAGACACGGTTCTGTCGGTGTCTGCACTTTCTCCCCCAAATTGCAAACAGCTGGGCCTCCCTCGCTCATACCAGCTTTCCTCAGCCACTCTGAGTTCATCTTTGAGAAATACCACGTCACTACTTACCCCACAGGAATCGAGTGACTGTCTGATTTACTGGAGCCCAGGCTTTGAGGTAACAACATCACAAAATGTGTACCTTTCCTGTAAAATGTGTGGCCTGTGCACTGCCCTAGATCCCTGAGGTATTTGCCCAAGAGAGACTGTAAAATTCCCCCAGGGGAGTTCTCAGACTAAACCGGAACATGGGAGACTCATCCCAGGTTGAAGTTGGGGTCAGGGGTGGGAGCGTTGTCAGGAGGAATTATATCAGGATGAAGAGTCTGTATTTATATTAAATGGCTTTGTGGTGTAATGTCCATATCAGGTGGAAAGATAGTTATGAGCACCCTCTGGGTCTCTGACAAATGGGCTTCTGCAGTTTGGGTTGGGAGCTCGGTGGTGATGGGACCACAGAGCTCTGTGGAGGTCGATTTGGAAATCTCACTGAGGAGTTTAGCGTCAGAATGGGTAGGCATGGTTGTTGGAACACTGCTCTTGTACTCAGGCCGACTTCGCCGATGGGGGCCATATCTCTGTTTTAGGAGAAGGCAAGTGGTACCACATCTGTTACTGACAGAGCTGAAAATTGGAGAGCCTCTTCAGGGTACTCTTACCTTTAATGCCTTCATTTAAGTTTGCTGATGAATGTGTACCTTGAGCCACCTGAAAGCTACAGTACAAAGTGACCTACTAAAGTCAAGCACATTTGAGGACACCTACTCTGCAGCCACCCACCAGAATTCTGTGCTGCCCGTGAACAGACAGGACAGCAATGAGCAAGGGACACCATGTTCCATGTATCTCCTTTGCTCACTTGCATGCCCCATTGTGTGTGCTGGATTTTACTTACAAATCACAGATTTGAAAGCAAAATTAAGAATTTCAGGGCAGTGGCAGCAAAGCATTAAACCAAACACGGGGCCCTTTTGTGCATGGGACCCTGGGCCAGCCACTGCACAGGCCACATACCCAGGAAACCAGCCCTGAATGGGAGTGTGGCTTTCACATGAACTGAAGCCTCTGTACCCTCCTGCATGCTGTACTTTATGAGGGACGTAGACAGCTGTGCCCTGTGTGTTGGGAAGGGGCACAGTTGCACAGGGGTTTCCATACATGGCTCAGTGCCTTGAAAGCCACCCTGCCTCATAGTTGCTGTGCCATCTTGGACAAATTGTTTCACCTTTCTAGCCTCTGTTGGCCTACGTGTAAAATAGGAACGTAATAGTACCTTTATTTTAGGGCTGTTAGGAGGACCAAGTGGAGTAACGTATATAAAGCACTCAGTGTCTACCTACAGACCTCGCTCAGCCAGTGCTGGCTGCCTTCAGAGGACTCTGCAAGGCAGTTTCTAAAGCCTTCCCATGGCTCAATCTCTGCAGCAACTCTTATGCCCAGTGGGTACAGAATTCACGTGTGCAGTACTCGAGTGACCCTGATGGGTGTCCCTGATAGGTGGCTATTAGTCCTTCCCCAAATAGTGCCTATACCCCTAGCCAGGACCACCAGCTCTCAGCGGCTCTGCGGAAGGGGGCATTGTTTTGTCTTCCAAGGTCCACTTCCCGTTTGCCTCCCTGTTCTTAATTGGGAGGACTCAAGCATTTAGTATAATTTACATAGACAGGAAAAAGCGTGATTGCTGTTATCCCAGAGAGAGTCATCAGGATGATTCCAATGAAGCAAACGCTGGTGGAAGGCGAGGGTTATTTCGCTGGGATCCTGCGCTGGCCTGAGTGCTGGGACTGGGTGATGGAGATAAGCGGCCGAGACGGTGCCTGCTGGCACTCGGGCACAGGCGGCGGCGGCGCTCGCGCGGGCTCATCTCCCCAGGCAGTAAGCTGTGCTGATTGCTTTGGACGCCAGGCCTTTTCCTGGGCAGCGGCATATGCTGCACGAGTTGCCTGAAGCAAAGATAAAAAACCCCCCTCACCTTCTTTATTGAAGTCTAATAATGAAATGGAATTGTCACCATTTCCAATAAACTGTTTATTTTAATTGAGAAAAATAATGAAAACGGGCCACCTCCTGGTACACAGTTGTTGAACGTGTCCCTGTCCCGGGCAGTCTTGAACCTTCCGTTCTGCAGCTGTGCTCTTGAGGACATGCGGGTCTCCGGGTGCGTGAAATCAGCCAGGAGCCTCGATCCGCTTAAGGAAACCTGGCCCTTGCAGGGTGAAATAAATCCTTTCCCCAGGTATATTAGATTATCAGGTTGCAAACAAGGAAGGTGGCCTAGAAGGTGTTTGAGGTATAAAGCTTTCTAGGATTTTTTTTTTAAATTTTCAAATATTGAAGATATCCTTTCTTTTAGTGAATATAAAATGAAAGCCTCACATGTTTTCTGTCCCCACAGTACTTTCAGATGACTTCTTTTTTCCTATCCTCTCAGTGAGAGGTCAGCGCAATACCCCATGCAGAAAGAGGGAAACTGAGGCACAGCTAAGGGAGTGCCTTCCTCAGGCTTACAAAGAGGGTGCGTGTCAGAGCGGGAGTTGGCAGGCAGTGCTGCCTGCTGGTCAGAGGCACTGATGCTCACCGCCCAGGCGCTTTCCCATCCCCATTTCACAAGGGACAACATTGAGGCCAGAGAGCTAAAGCCACTTGCCTCGGGGTTTCAGCTGGTGAATGGTAGGCTTAGTCTCCTGCCTCCCAGTTCAATTTTTTTTTCCCCAGAGTTCGTAGGGCCTGTATACCCATTGCTGACATAGAAAGATAATGATGTGATGACATTAAATATAACCCTTTCTGCATCTTACAATGGCTGCAACTGGAATAGAGAAAAAGAAATCCACAGTGATGCAGAGGATGCAGGGCAGTCAGCCAGGCCCCGTCCTCAGCTTCCAGGGTCTACCTTTGGGGTACATGTGGCTGGGATTCATCTTCAGCAAAATCACAAATTCCTCCATGCCACAGGTAGTCAAAGCAATGGCTGTTAAATCCAGGAGCACCTAGAACCTGTCTTGCCCTGTCTGGCACAGGTACATAAACCACACTGGACAGTGACAGTGACTTAGAAGAAGGGGAGGAGGGAGCACAGGTGAGATGATGCATGGGGTGCTTTGGAGAGGTATTGTTGCTGCAGGCAGGGGGCAGGTAGGGTCATTGTGGTAATCACAGGGGTCGTTTCAATTAAGCAGCCCCAATCCAGCTAAAACTGATTAAGCAGAGGAGCAAATTTATTGGCCCACTTACCTAACAGCCTACGCGTGTTTGGATGTAGGGGCTCCAGCCATGTTGTCCTGGTCCTGTCTTGGCTCCTCTGTTGCGGGCTCTGCTCTTCTTGGCTGTGGCCTTCATTCAGGTGTGATCTTCCTGTGCGGTGGCAAGCTGACTGCTGGCAGCCCCGGCCTCCTCCCTGACCTCTCGGCAATCCCAGTGGAAACAGGGAGCCTTTTCCTACACATTCCAGCAAAAGTCCATCGATTAGGTCAATGGCCATGTGTGACTGTGGCCCATGGATAAAATTCACAGATTATACAGGCCTGATAGATAGAACCACCCCTTGATCTGGGAGGGAGGGAGATGCTGTCTCACCCAAACCATATAAATTACAAGGTGGTGGGAGAGAAGGGGAATTGGAAGAAGGGGATGGATTCTGGACAGGCTAAAATCACACACATCACACACAGGCCTTGGGCTTCCCCCTGACTCAGCAGTCATAGTCAGTAGTTTGGCAGGGAGGAAGGACTATTTTAACCTTGCGTCTCTGGTTCAGCACTGTCCAGTTGCACTTTCTGCAATGATGAAGATGTTCTTTAATCTTCACAGTCCAAGGCAGTAGCCACTGACCGGCCACATGTGGCTGATGAGCACTTGAAATGTGGCTTAGTTTTACCAAGCAACTGAATTTTTAATGATCGGTGATTTTAATTACATTTAAATGTAAATATCTACCTGTGGCTCATGGACAAAGCAGCTCTTAGTGGAAGTCACATCATGGGACCTAGTTTCCTGGAAGGCAAGCCTTGCTTTTTGGTAGGAGAGATAGGTGGACAGTTGAGTGCAGCCATAACCTGACTTGGCTCAGGTTACGGAGTGGGAGAAAAGGGAGTTTGGAAATGACAGAAGAGAGAGAAGGAAACAGAATCCTTCCTCTGTAGCATTATTTGGAAGCCCTTAACTTGAGGAAATATTTTTTCCATCTAATATATGAACCAGATTTGTACCAGGAAGAAAGAGAATGCAACTGACCTTGTTATAAAAGCAAAGTGAAAGGAACTCCATGAACTGTTGTTGCATTTAACCCTAGGTGTCCAGTACTAAAGGTGACCACTGCCTGAAGTGGTATGTGACACACAGCTACATATAGATTAAAAGAAAAATGTTGTTCAGTGTTGTTAAAAAAACATACAGTGTAAACTTATGTGATGGAGCACAATTAAACGCAATTGATAGAAATGACATCCAATGAATGGAATGAACTTGGAAAGGCAGAACCCGGCCACAGTGTTGTGAACCTGGGGCCAGTTAAAACACCAGATCTCGGTGAGCTGTGTGATGGGTGCTTCGTGGTGCTGCATGTCCCGGGGTATGTGTGTGACCACAGTTGGGTGATGCTTGCCGAGCCTAAGTCCTCTTGGTGGCTGGTTTCCTAGGGTGGTGGTTGGTGGTGAAGGCAGACTGTACCTGCAATGGGGACACCTGGCTTCCTCAGGCATTTGTCACCAAGTGTTCATGGAGGACCTGCCATGTACTTGGCATCCTGCTGGGCCTCGGTAATTGGGCAGAAAGAAAATGGAAGCACAAGGCTTGGCTCCTGGCCATGTGGTTTTCCTGGTCCTCTGGCCTTTAGCATTTTTCTCCCTCATCTCTCGAGCCACCTGATCATCACCTGTAGACTCAGCCCCAGCCCAGGCACAGGGATGAAAAGCAAACATTACAGAGCCAGATTGCCCAGGTACATGTTAAGCCCATGCCCAGTGCGTCACATACAAGGTGCTCCAAAAAAAAAAAAAAAAAAAAAAAAAACCTTTTATTTTGCTAATTTAGAGAATCAACAGATGCACAGTAGAGAGAATGAGGACATTAGAGTAGGTGAAGCAGACCTGGATTGAAACCTGGGCCAGGCAGCTAGGAGGCATGTGAATTTGAACACAGTGCTGAGCCTCAGTGCCCCCATCTGTAAAGTGGGACAGTGGAACCTCACAATGTTGTTGTGATTTCTCAGTTGCACTCTGTTTGTTACAGGCCTAACACAGAGTGTGCTTCAATAATGGTGGCTGCTCTGGTGGGCCACCAGAGGGCGAGGTTACCATGGGGGAGGAAGGGACCAGGGAAGGGGGCTTGTGGGTTGTATGTATCCCCAGAGTAAGCCACCGATTTCAAGTCCAGCCTTGGTTTACCTTAGGCCTGGTGTCAGTAAAGCTGAATCACCATGAGGAGCCCACCCAAACTCTGGAGTCCACATTGGCACCATCTTGCCAGCAAACCTGCAGCCCACCCCAATGTCTGGTGGCCTCTACTGCTTTCTGAGGGGCCCCGGCAGGGGCAGAACAGCATTTAGGACCATTGCCAGGGCCCTGGATTGGTATCTATGATCTGTTTTGATTCTGTGCTCAGGTTTGGGGGCCTCAGGCAGTATATGATAGACACATCCTGAATGGGTGCCACTACCTGAGTGCTGATGGCTTGCTGGGGATGTTGCTGAGTCCCAGGGTGTGGCAAGAAAAGGAAGTCCACTTCTGGGCCAGGAAATCACTGCAGACACTCTCCATGAGCTCACCCTTCTGCCCCTCTCTCTCCTGGTAACTCCTCCAGCCAGTTTCCCCAGCAGACAAGGGTGTGGATGCCTTGGGGAGACAATAATCCACTTCAATAGAAAACGAAGGGTTTAGGAATGGGTGGATTAGAAAGTGGTGCCAGACAGCTGTGCACTGTGGGCATGGGCTCTGGGCCGGGGCACTGTACACACGCATGTGTTCCTGGGCACCTGCCTAGACTCACTCTTGCCCCTATGTTGGGTGGCAGAAATGTTGGGGGTGGGGGTTGCAATTACGTTTTTGTTGTCCCCTTGAGTCTCGAGCTGATGCTGGGCTTCTGCAGAACCAACACAGCCAGAGGGACCTGCTCCACAAGAGGCTCGTTCCCATTCTGCAGACTCTCTGAAGCTGTTCTGGATTTCTAGCCTGTGTGGTCTCCCTTGCCACAATTACAGTTTTCATGTTGTGATCCAGTCTTTATCGTTGCTCCTTGGAGATTCCTGTTGAGCACCTCCTGTGTGTATCAGATATGTGGGAGATATGGAACACAGACTAATGCCCTGTCTCAAGGAATTTCAATCTCGAGTGGAGGCAGACTATAATTAGGTAATTGCACACCTGGAGTCTCAATGCAACCTGGATCTGAGTATGGGGTGGAGCATGGGGCTGCAAAGCACGGATTCTAAGCTAATCCCAGGGGCCAGTCTGGGAAGGCCTCATGGGGTGGGAATGGGGTGATGTCCACACTGAGCTCCTAAAGCAGGCAGGAGAGAGCAGAACGGGGGCAGGGGATCTTCTGAGAGTGGGTTCCCGGTGGAAGGGAGCATGTGCAGAGTCCTGAATGTGACCAGGAGTGGGAGAGTAGGGGGCAGAAGAGAGGAAGAGTCACAGGGGATGAAACTGGAGAGGAAAGTGGCAATTTTGTGTGAATCAAGTACTTTTCACCAGAGTTCGACTAACTTCTTTTCCTAAACTGTAATAGAAGCTAAAACACTAATATTGAAGGTAAATTTTACATTGAATAAGTTCTTATGTTTTGGATGTAGATGGAAAAAAATGAATTATGACCGGTTGGGTCTGGGAATGGTTGGTTTTGCCGTAGCCTACGTCTAATTCATTCAAGGTTGGTGTTTCGCATAACAAGACAGACACTAATGGATTTTCTCCTCTGTCGTTTCAGCACTTCAGAGAGCATCTGGACAAACTTTTTGCCAAAGGAATCGGGATGCTGGATATAGCTCTGAATGAGGCCTTCAACATCCTCAGCGACGTAAGCTCCTTTTGGATGTGCCTTTCTTATCCCCAGGAGAAAAGATGGGATTTAAAAAAATTGTGGACCAGTAATATTGTCAGCCCTGGCTGTGACTGACCAGGACCCATAGCCATGGATGGGAGGGTGAGGCTGATCAGCCGTTTAAGTCATTTGGGGAACCAGGTGCCAGCTGGTGAGGCCAGAGCAGCTCCCTGCCGGGTGGAGTGGACAGTGAAGTGTGGTCATTGGATTCACCCACCATGTTTGTTGGCTGTGGGGCCATGGGGGTCTCTCAGCATTTGGACACCTTATAGTGCACGTTGCTTTCCACTTGAGAAACTCTCAATCTCCTCATAGAGTAAACTGATTTCTCACAGGTGTCTCACCGAATCCCCGTCTGGGGGACCTTCAGAGGAGAAGAGCTTCTCTATGCAATGTATTTAGGGAGTGTGACATGCTATTCCTATCCTAACCTTCCTCTGGCCCCTTGGAGGGTTACAACATGCAGTATAATATTCAACGCTCCAATAAGTACTGTAGGAAAAAATCCTGCTTAACCTGGTGTTTCTTACACTTCTTTGAACAAAGGATCTCCTTTTCAAGTAGCACCTGTTAACGTGCTGTGAAACGTGTTGGGGAATCCTGGGCTGGTGACTTTGACCCTTGAATCGCATGTGTTAAGCTAGAATAACATGCCAGTATCATTTTCTTGTTACTCTGGGAGGGGTAGTGGGAAAAATAGTGACGTTGACCCAGGTCCTTTAGCATTTATTTAACTATGTGCTGCACGCTTGTCTATGTTGGACACTGGGAATACAGCAGTGAGCAGAGGAGACAGCCTTTGCCTTAATGGTTCATGTTCTAGTGCAAAGGTCAACAAACTATGGCCTGTGAGCCAAGTCCAGCCTTATTCAGTGTTTTGTTGGATCACAGCCATGCCCACCATTCATGTATTGTCCCTGGCTGCTTTTGCATTACATTTGGCATTCCACTACAGTGACAGAGTTGAGTAGTTGTGACAGAGAGACCACATTGTAAAGCCTAAGATATTTACTCTGTAGCTCTTACAGCAAATGTTTGGGTACCTCAGTTCTAGTGGGAAGAGACAGTTGAGTTGGGTAGTGCTTTGAAGAACAGCAGCACTATTGTTCCAGCATGGTCAGAGTGCTGGGAGGAGGGAGAGATGCTACTTTATACAGTGAGGTCAGGGAAGTTCTAACGGATGTAGTGACATTGGTGTAGAGAAGGGAGTGAGAGACCAGCCATGTGGGCATCCTGAGGAAGGAGCTTCCAGCAAGAGGAACAGCAAGTGCACAGGCCCTGAGCTGGGATGTTTAGCATGTGTACCATACAGCAAGGAGACCAGTGTGAGGACAGCAAGGGGGGCAAGAGAGAGTGCTAGAGAATGAGATCATGGAAGTAGCAGGAGCCCAATCATGTAGAGACTTGGAGACGCTAGTGAGGACTTTGACTCTTTCTGTGTGGAGTGGAAAGCCACTGGAGAGTGTGAGCAAATATCTTGGGTTTCATCAGCATTTTGCTGGCTGCTGTATTTAGAAGCAACTCTAGGAGAGCAAGGATAATAGCAGGGAGGCCATTCAATTATCTGGGTAGAACATAATGGTGGCTTGACCCAGGGAGATAGCAGCTAAGATGTTAAGAAGAAGAAGAATAGAAACCACTCAAGGTAGTTCAAATAGTAGGAGTTTAATTCAGGGAATTGATTGCACAGGGGATGGAAAAGCTGAGAAACCAAACAAGGAATGAAGCAATCCACAGAGAACAGGGGCCGTCTCCTCTCTAGAGCAAGGGGTATAGTAGGCGAGAGGGTTGACAACAGAACCTAGTCACCGGGGCCATCCAGATGGGACTAGAACCATGGAGAATGCTGCCTAGCAAGAGCTGGGACCTTGGAGGGGAGGACCTGTCCTCTGGAAGCAGTCATGGCCAGAAAAATGCCCATTCCCTGGAGCAGAGAGAAATAACTTAGACTTAGACACACCTTGTCTTCTTCCTTGCTCCCTCTCTCCTTTGGATGAACCTTGTCAAAACTGTAGGGGAGCCTGAGTCTTTGGTTGGCAGGAAAAAGGCATGGGATGGTTTGAGAACAAGCAGGCAATAAATGGAGCAAAATCCATGTTAGGTGTCCAGCAGGAGCTGGAAGACCAGCTCGAGGCCCCTGAGGCCTTGCTGCTGTTAGTCCCAGGCAGCTCTGCAGGGCAGGCTGTCATTATGCAGGTGAGTGAATGGAGGCTCAGGCAGGTGAGTCATGTGCTCAACATTGCACAGCTTGTATGTGGTGGTGAGTTACATCCAACTCCAAAACTTGAGTTTTTACTACCTCTCAAGCGAAGGGTCAGCCCTGATTTCTAGACTCTTCTTTACCAATAATACCTATTGGCATAAAGAAGGGTATTTAGGTCTAGGTCCTGAGCTGGTGTCATGACTTTGAAGGAGAAGAGGAAAATAAGAAAAATAAGCCAAGTCAGTTTCCTCAATACAACCCCAAAGCCATTCCTTCTCATCTCACTCCCAAGAGGCTGTGAGTTACAGGTAATTAACATTTAGGTAAGAGTCCGTGTTTTGGACACATCTGTTACCAGCACATTAATAGTTTAGAAGCAGAGCTGGCCAGGGCAGAGGGCCAGGCTGCCCTGTAAATTCTGGTGTGAACCCTGGGAAGCTGCCCTCGCAGGGCTGGAGCTCTACATCGCAGCAGGCTGTTTCCAGGTGGTGATACGGAAAAGGCTTGTCATAATTTGTAAATCGGCTTTCTTTTATCTCAGAAGCCTAGTGGCTGCAGCACGGGGAGGCTTCTCTGAGCTGAGGAGTCCCTTGTTTGGAAGTTCACCCTACATTGAATTTCTGTTTCCCTAATCTCTGGCCTAGGTGGTGAGGAGTGAGAGTTGGGAGATTGCTGCTGTGTGGTTAAGTCCATGGCCTCTCAACTCTGTCAGAGCTTGCTCTGTGGCCTTGAGAAAATGATTCTCAGTCTCACCCTTATTTTTCTTATCTGTAAAAACTAAGATGGGAATAGGCCCAGCACTGGCCACATAAATTGCACAGATAAAAGGCCCAATGCAAAATGAAAATGCAGGATCCCTTGTTCAGAGTTGTTAAGAGTTTTAAGGGAGTGACAGCAGAGTATTGAACCAAGTGTGGAGCCTTTCTCAGTGTGGGCCAGTGCAGCTGTGCACGTCACAGACCCATGAGGCAGTACTGGTAGACCCTTCCTCATGGGTCTGAGAGCGCAGCCAGATGAGGCGGTGCCTGGCCCCTTCCAGCAGTGTGGAGCTGGGTGAGAAGTGCCATCTCCTTGACCACTGTGACACCAGGTCTCTAGACACACTCCTGCTCCAATGCTTTGGTCCTACTCCCTGCCCAAGACCTCAGGAGTGTCCGCTTCCTTTCATCTTCCCCTCTCTTCTGTTCCTTGCCCTGGAACCTTTTTTCTGTCCATCCCTTCCATGTGTCACTTTTGCTCTCAGACATTCCTAAGCCAGCATTCCCCGTAGACTTCCCAGTTGGATACTGGTCTGCCGAGATATTCCAACATAGGGGTCGTGGTCAGGGCAGGGAGATGCCATCCTCCTCTTGGAGACTCACAGTAAACTTGCACATATTAAAAGCCTTGAGAAGTTCTACGGTGAGTGGACCTTTTAAAATGTGTTTATATTAGTACTCAAGTTTAGTGACCCAGGAACATTTTATATCATATCATGAGCTCAGTATTAGCATCTTGTATAGAAGTCATGGTCAATGACCACATTTTTGGGCAGAATATCACTGTATACTCCAAGTGAGTATATTCACACTCCCACAGGGACCACTAAGACCCAGAGAAATCACCAACACATGGTGTATTGTTTTTTCCTGAATCTTTATGAGGGAAATATTTTTGAATAAGGAAACCCTCCATATACCTCCCTGCTCTGTCTTCTTCTGTAAAAACCCCTCTGGAGTCTGGCCAATCAGAAAACCAGATGGGCTTAACATAAATCTTGGAAAGCAAGAAACCGAAGCGTCAATACATGTTACAAAATGCCCCTGCTTGAGATTGGTTGGCAGTTGGCACTATATTTGAATGCACTTTTGTGCCATCCTGTCTCTTGCCACTGGGTTTTTCAATAGCCAAACTCTGACAGACTCAGAGATGATTAATCTCCCATGAAAATGAAGTTTTCTCTATTTTCTACTTCATCACTGTGACCTTTAAGTGATATAATTCTCTTCCTGTGTATTATACCTGCCTCTGCAAGCCAATATGAAATAAAAAGCTATTTTACACACTTGGACACACACGTGCAGACACACACACACAATTGAAATTGTGATTGTGGCTTGGAACGGTTCAGAGGTTACTGTAATTAAATGGAGTTAATTCTGTCTTACAATTACCTGCATTTCAGTTTCAGTGTTTGCTCAGATGACTTAAAGGCTTGCAGTTGTTGATACAAATGGCTTTGAAAGGAGCATTCACATAAACTTCTAAGCCCCTTCTAGCTATTGATCTCCGCTGCATTCATTAGATTCCGTAAGAACACAGAGCCAGTTTGCTACAGTAGTTAGCATCTACCTTGTCATGTGACAAGTGCAATTATCTTTTTTGGCGATGAATGTGATCTTTGCAGTGATTACCTTTTAAAAATTTTTCTTAGCCAATTAAATAAAATTCGGTGACATTTCAAAGACTGTTAATCACAACCAAATGCTCTAAATGTCAGGATGCATTGAAATTTTCGCTGCTAACTGATGAATCACTGAGCTAATTGTAGTTCATCATCAGGCCCTTGTCATTGTTATTATTATGGAAAACGCTTTCATCACTCTTGCTATTCAATAAAAAAAAAGTTTTAGACAAATATGAAGAGAAGAGATATTACTCATCAAAGCATTTGAATTTAATTGCATTCTTCAAAATTCTCCAGCTACAGATTGCAGCAGAGAATACCAGGGGCCCAGCCAGAGAGGAGAGTAATGCTTTTAAATAAACAGCTCCTAGCAGCCCTTTCTGCCTTTTCTTATACTATTCAGATACCTTCATTTCCCCCCATTTCTTTCCTTTTGTTTGGGAAAGTTTTTCCAAGATGTTTCCAAATGAATTGCATGAACAATAGCCTTAAGGTATTCTCCTTTCCTTCCCTCCTGAAGCACTTATGACCTGAAGTGTAGATCACTTTTATTCAGTGGATTGTTGTTGGATTTATGCAGTGGTGTGAAGGCCATGTTCAATGCAGCCTCCCCAGAACATCTCCAGAACAACCTGTTGATAAGACCAGGCTTACAAGGCTATTTTTTTCTTATGGTTGTAGGGAAGAAAATGCATTTCCATGACAGAGTTTCAGTAGCTTCTCAAAGTGGGAAGGACAAAGTTGGGATATTTATTGAGACTTTGAAGGCTGATTGAAGGTGGGTCTTTCCATGTGAAAGGAGGGAGGAGGCTTTGTTAGCATAGGGTAAAAATCCTAATATTACAGTTGAAGGTCAGCGGATACAGCAAGAGGAAGATTTGGAGGTCAGGGGTTCAAAGAGTCTTAGGGTGTCAATTGTCCTCTAATGCTTTCTACCTAAGAGTTGATGGATCTTTCAGGAAGTTCCTGGAACAAGCAACAAAGTTCTTTGCAAGTTTTATCTTCCTGGGCAAGTGTTTTCTGGAATAGTGAGTTACGTTAATAAAGACAGTAGAACAATAGTCACATGGAAAGCTTTGTGGTGTGATGGTTTTTGTTTTCAGGAGTTTCTACCTACTAACGTTGTAGTATCATGGGCCGTGTCTGCTCATTAGCTCCAGTGCACATGTAGTCTGAGTGGCAGGAGTCCTGCCAGGGCCAGGACTAATGTGAGGCAAGTGCCTGGGACTCAGAATTTAAGGCTGTTCACACTCATAGTCACAGCCCTGTGACCGAGGCACTCTGGAGGGGATAGAGGATGAAGAAACAGGAGAAGGAAATGAACACTTGTGGAGCTCTACCATGTATTGCCATCAGTTCAAGGACCTTCCTATTATTGCTGGAAGGCCATAAGGTATGCAGAATCTGAGAGTAGATTCTAGAGCCAGACTGCCTGGATTCAAATCCCAGGTATGTCAGATAGTAGCTGTGTGACCTGGGGCAAGATAGCTAATTTCTCTGTGCCTCGGTTTACCCACCTGTATAATGGGAATATCAATAGTACCTACCTCAGCGGCAAGTAAGGATTAAGTAGGTTTATACATGGAGCCCAGCATACAATGAGCATTTAACCTGTGTTATACCAGCCATGTAAGGATATTATTCCCATTTAATAAATAAAGAAATGTTTGCCTAGGAAAGAGAAATTATCCCAGGCACACAGCTGTGGTGCTGGGATGGGACTGAATGCTTTCCACTATACCATGGTACTCCATGCGTGTTTTGAGTTGCCTGTGCTCTGTCCCAAGATGGCCAAAAGGCAATCCTGTCTATCCATCCACACATCCATTAATCTATCCATCCATCTACATATCTGTACATCCATCCATCCATCCATCCATCCAGATATTTATAGTCTTCTCTCAAGTCAATGCAACTTTGAATTCCACATTTGACTTCTAAGTGCGTGGAGACTGGGCATAAACAGCTTCATCTTGAATGCTTTATTAGCTCTCTGGTTCTCCAGTAGCCAGCCTGCAAAGCCAGGGGCAGCCTCCATCCCTCCCCAGCGTCAGGTCAATAGACTAAATGTGCCAAGCACACTCCCACTCGGTGCCTTTGCACTTACTGTTTGCCATTTCTGGAATGCCCTTCCCCAGATACTCACCTCCTTCAGGTATTATTTTGCCTTCTCAGTGAGGTGTTCCCTGACTGCTTCTTCTAAAACTGCCCTCCTCCACAGACACATTTTCTATCCTCCTTCTTTGCTTTCTTTGTTTTCTCTCCTTAGCATCATTATCAAACATGCAGCATAGTTTTCTTATTTACTTATTTTGGCATGTCTTCCCAAAGAGAATACAAAGCTACAATGAGGGAAAAAATTTTTGTGTGTTTCATCTGCAGTGCTGTGTGTTTACTTAGCAAATAATTTTAAAATAAATGAATAAACTTTGCAGATTATAATGGAGGGAGATTTAACTACTGAAGGTTAAAGACTTTGTGTGTTTCCCATGCCTCAGCATTGCCATGTAATTGTAGGGGTTTTAAAGGACATGGTGTTGCTTTGAATTGTATCATTAATAGCATTCATTAAAGGAATTTTTCACCCCTAATTCAAGAGAAGGACACACTGCTCTGGCAACCATACTTGGTCATTCTCACTGCCACTCACAAAGGCGGGGAACTTTTAAAAATCTTGTATAAAAGTGAAAGTTGAAGAAGTTTAGGCTTTTGTATACCAGTGAGCACAATCTTAGAAATTCAACTTGCCATACATACTAACATATAAACTAATGCATAATGTTACATGCTAACAATGTATATTTAAAGCAAACCCTTAAAAAAGAGTTCTTGGGCTTCTAACCTGAATTGTCATGTTCCTGACTTTATTCTCTGTATGTCTAAAACCTCCTTGATTTTATTATGTGGTACATTCTATACTTGTCATACCCACTCAAATAATCCTCATTTAGATTTTGAAAGAGATGTTGCCTCTCAGCATTTCATTCCATGCAATATGTCCCTAAAAGATTATTGTTCTAACTCCCTTGGACAGTCCATGCTTGAAGGTAAGAGAGGTTATGCATCCTAGAATCTTACTTTTCCCCCCATGTGTGGTCTGGTTTTAGATCCAATTTGTCACAGCAAACATGGTGACCAGTGCAGAAAGGTGCAGGTTCTGTTTTCATGGTGCACAATGAGCTCTCATTTTGAGAGGCTTTCTGAGTCCCAGACCTCATGCCTCTGAAGTCTCACAGATACACAGAACTCTCAATGTGTGTTTTATTTTGAACTTATTTCTTTCCACAGTTCAACCACACAGGACAAGGAAGTATCTGCAGCCAGGCCATCATGCTCATAACCGATGGGGCGGTGGACACCTACGATACGATCTTTGCAAAATACAACTGGCCAGATCGAAAGGTAAGTGGATGCTGATGCCATCGGTGTGTGGAGTCCACCGAGACTCTTTATTATAATCTCCAGAGTCTCCATGGGTAAGTGCCCCGTGTAGACGTAATCTCATAATGACCTATGGTTTCCCAGCGTTGTGTTTTTTGGTTGACCAAAACTGAAGAGTTGGCTTTCCTTGTTTTCAAAATGAAAGTTTTTTGGAGGAGAGAAGAAATGTGGAAAAACAGTGAAAAGATTCATTGTGAAGTGTGCTTTATCCATATTGGGCAGTGCTTTTCTTTGTTTTTATTTTCCTTGGAGCCAGACCTGCTGGGTGGGCCCAGCATCTATCCAGTGGTGAGATCAGCCGTGGTGGCCCTGCAGCCACTTCCTTTATGTATCGTGTTTCTAAAAGTCCTCCCTGCACCCCTACGACCACCCAGATCCTTCTCTCCACCCCCCAGTGCTGTCCCCGTCCTTGTCAAAGCTTGTCTGTTCTTTGTTCTAATCCTGCCTTTGTTTTCCAAGTTGACATTTATTAATCTGATGAACCCATCTATTAGGTTATCAGTGACTGATATCAGTATTTTTGGTGCCTTTTGACTGCCTGAAACCAGAGGTTCTTCAAGCTCTTAGCCAGTCTGGGTTCCCTGAAGAGATTTTTTAAATTATGGACACCTGGACCCTACCCCATACCTACAGAACTAAAATCTCTGGGGATGTGGCCCAGTAATCCATATTTTTAGCAAGTTCCTCAGTGGGTGCCAGTAGATTGGCAATTGGTGGCCACCGTCTCATCTAAGTGGTGGAATTTTAGCAGGGAAAAGAGGTCAGAGTGGCTGCTATTCTGAGGATATCACAAAGGTCTTTTCCTAGTCCATGTGCCGATTGCGTCATCCTGACTGTCTCTATGGGTCCATGAGACAGACCAGGCCAAGTCCATCCTGCTTTGTCTGTTTTGCATATATAATTTCTGGGAATTAAACTAGCCATATACACTTGGCAAAAAGAAACAAAAGATAAATGATAACTTGATCCTCCACTGTATCCAAGGAGCACATACTCTTGATGGAACATGAGATGGGAGATTCATTCCACATTCCCTTAGTCATCCTTGGTCCACACATGTCTCTTGTAACACCTGCATCTCACCTGACCACGTGTGAGTCTGGTGTTCGGATGCCAGCTCCTTCCCCTGGTGCCTAACCTTGAAGGCAGCCATCGCCTCTGAAGCTGGAGGAAGAGCTGGCTGGGCTGACTGAGCATGTGGGACTCTGATGTGGCACCTGCCCAAAGGCCATCCAGGAATAAATTTGACCCCCCATAGGCACTGAGTTTAGAACCCAGCCCTTGACTAAGATGGAGGTTCACTCAGACAGCGATTTTAGATGCCAACAGTATTTTGGGTGGTGACTTCCAGGGACAGTTAGAGGCAAGAGTTAGTTCCTGTAAACACATGTGATGTGAAGGGAGAAGCATGCTGGACACGGATCATCTGTGCAGCACACAGCACAGTGCTGGGCAGTCCTAATTCACACAGCCACTGGATGGCCGAGTGACTGCGGGGACAAGTGGGAGGCCCCAGCAACACTGAACAGGGGTAGGACCTTGGACATTTTGCAGCCAAATAAAATGTTCACAGGTGCCATGATAACTCACAACATGGTGAAAGATAATTTGCATTATTTAGGACCATTTAGAAAAAAGAAGAAAGAAAAGTGGCCTTTTAATAAGCAGCTCCATGAATACCAAATGTTTTATCATGTGAGTCTAATGTGTTATCTCAAATGAATTTTCCCCACTTGGTGATACTCGATGGATAGCATTTGACCAAGAATATTGGTATTTGAACATTCTGTTCTTACTTGTGGGTAGAGGCATAGGATAAGGGCTGCAAAGTCCTAATGCTACAGACAAAACACAGATCTCTGTGTATCTTTCCAGATGAACAATATTGATCTTAGGCCAGGTACATTCTTGGATTAATTGAAACCAGGGTGCTGGAAATAACATTACATGAAGCAGTTTCATCTACTATAAAGTATTATCAAGCAGAAGCAGATTCTTTTTCTGTAGCAAGAAGGTCTTTTTTTATGATTAGAAATTAATAGCAGGCTCCCTTCCCTCCTGCCCCATTCTAGTTATTAATATATATATATAGTAACACATTTTCTCCTTTGTAAACTTCCCTGTGAGGGTGCAGGTAATAAAACCCCAATATGTACAATTGCACAAAACCCCAACATGATTAGCGCTGTGTTGAAGTGAAATGATGTGCACTAAGAAGCCATCTTTCTCCGTTATTTTGAACATTAGCTATCTAGTAGAGGGTTATGTCATGCTATAGTTGACAATCTTCAAGATTGTGAAAACAGGAAATGAGCTCAGCAGAGAGAAAAATTACGTTAAGACTGGAACATGATTCCCATAAAACAGTGGTTCTCAAACTGGAGCAAGCTTCGGAATCCCCTGGAG